>NC_134843.1:65987310-66604374 GCF_965363235.1 Mytilus galloprovincialis
TACGAATGTTCTACTTAAATACGAAACGAATATTGAAACAGTATATATTGAACTTTAAACTGATGCAAATATTTGCAATAAAAGGTTATTTGTTTTGTACTACGAGAGCAAAATTGTCCATCGATTTCACTTTTTTCTATCAAGTTGGTATGATGCACACGTATATTTTATATTCTAATGCATGTTTTTGTTAAAGTTACACATATTTATGATGCTTTACATACCTTGAAGATGTTCAAAGCACTTTATAAGTATAGGTGTAAACAAATGGTGAGAAAAGTCACCGTAGGCAAAACCGTCCTGTTAGCCAGTTGGTAGTCATCGCTTCGAAAATCGCGACTTCCGGATAGCGTACAGAATAGTATCTACACTGTGAATATCAAACACAAACAAGCAAATTTGAAAGTTTTATTAATATTCGAACTGATAAAATATCCGTACACCCGGTCATCTTTGTTTTACGAAAAAAAATACCAATTCATAAAAAGAAGAAAAAACGAAGAAATGTCGTGGTTTCATTATGTACAACGAAATTGCTTTAAATTTATATTTTTTATTACATAAATTAGGCCGCTATTTTTCTCGTATGAATATTTACATTAATTTTGTAATCTTCTTCACCTGTAATTTTGTTTTAGGAAGTGATCGAGAAAACTTTTTTTCATGAATTCTAAATTATAAAATTGCCGGATATGTAACACCAAAACAAGCAGAAGCTTACTGTAAGAAATATAACAAAGACAGTAATGATGTTCTTACAATAGAAGAGGTGAATCAATGCCTCCATTTCGTGGCCATTAATAGCTGACTGTGCGGTATGGGCTTTGCTCATTGTTGAAGGCCGTACGATGACATTTTGTCTCTTGTGGAGAGCTGACTAGTTGGCATTCATAACAAATCTCCTTTTTTATATTCAGAATTCATAAAACATATTTTTTGAATCAAATCAAATATGAATATATTCGTTTATAAAGTGCAAGTCGATCCGTGTGAACCATTCAATATAAAACATAGTTTTTTTTACCCTGCCCTCCACTTCACTAATATAACGAATCTCATCAATAACAAACGAAAAGAAATCGTTGTTCTGTTTTATTTACTATTCGAAAGAATGCGGACATCGGTCAAGAGCGGTTTAAAGATGGAAAAATATGCAGATTATCAATGCAAACAATTGGACAAGATTTTGTAAGGGTCATGTCCTCGGGGAAAGCAAGTTTATAAAATTGTTCAGGTATGTCGAGTTCCACTCCACTTTTCTCATATTATTAAAGGTACATATTTTTATCATCATGTTATAACAAAAATATTATGTATACATGTAAGGGTGTAAGCGAGTATGACAATATAGTAAAACATTCCATAGATTTCTGATCCGTGACACCGCCTTCATGTACATATAAACATCTTTACCTGTAATTTAGAAATAGGAAGTGATTGAGAAATATTGTTTCGTGAAGTAGAAATTATAAAATGGCCGGATCTGTAACACCAAAACAAGCAGAAGCTTATTGGAAGAAATATAACAAAGATGGCAATGACGTTCTTACAATAGAGGAGGTGAAGCAATGCCTCCAGGATGTATACGAAACGGTGGATGATTTCGACATAAATGTAAGTATTTAACGAAAATTACACCAGACCGAGCTTTTCATGTTGTTTTTAAAAGTATAAAACAAATGAAAATTGATCAATAGTTATCAAAGGTACCAGAAAAATTTAAAGCAAAAATGAACTAATTTATAGGTACTGCATTGCCAATTTCGTATTTCTTGAACATTCTTTATCAAATATCTCATTTTTAAAACCATTGTAGATCAAAATACTATTTATCATGTCTAGTTAACCTGATTACAACTTATTTGTAATATCAATATTTATTTGTATATACTGACATATTTGATTCATTTCTAAAGGAATGTCAAAATTATTTTATTTGTAGGATTAATGATAGGAGATATGTTGGACTGTTTAGAATATAATCAATCATGTACATGTATTAAAATGAATTTTTGATTTTTGGAGTTTTAATGCCACTTTTAATCACCGCTTTTGGGCTATTTCGTTGTGGCCAGTATTTTATTGGTGGAGGAAGCCGGAGTGACCTGAGAAAATTACCGACCTTCGATAGGAAAACTGACAACTGTAGTCAATTAAGATTGGAGTTGAGCGTACCCACACTGGCGGGGTTCGAACTCGCAACCTCAGTGTTGACTGGCTAGTGATTACAGTAGTAACTACTTAAACTGGT
This sequence comes from Mytilus galloprovincialis, assembly GCF_965363235.1. Taxonomy (NCBI): domain Eukaryota; kingdom Metazoa; phylum Mollusca; class Bivalvia; order Mytilida; family Mytilidae; genus Mytilus; species Mytilus galloprovincialis. The sequence goes on from NC_134843.1 coordinate 65,989,562, forward strand.
CCGCCGTTCCATCTATAGCTTCGCACCAGTGTAGCGATAAGTGAACACAACAGAGGTCCAGTTTAAGTAACTACTTAGACCACTCGGCCATCGAGACCCTGTATCAAAATAAAAGGATGGATACAAATAGAAATGCATCTAACAAAAACACGACGGGTATTTATTCATTAACACAACAGCTAGACACTAAGTACATACATGTATATCAGAGTACTAGCAGTTACTAACAGCTTGTTCAAAGCCAATGACAACTTCATTGTAATAACTGATGATAATATTTCACATTGTCAATGTACATTTCAGGAAAAGTTTATTTTCTTCGGACAAAAGGAAGCAAAGAATTTAACAAAAGAGGACTTTATGACAGGCATACTTAGAACTCAAAAATGGTAAATTTAAAGTATAGAGAAGATAAAACTTTTATACATGTACCATCATGTGTACGTAGAGACTAAATAGTTAATGAACACCAGGATGATAGGACTCACCGTTATTTATATTTGTTCGCCTAACGTCCAGTTGCAAATATTTCTGACAGATACTGACGAAATTACACAGTTTAATTGTAAGACCGAGAAGATTTTTTAATATCACTAGAAAATGATAGTCTGTTAAATAAAACAAAATGAATTTTGCATATGCAGAAAAAAACGAGAGAAAGCATTTAGCGATCATTGGTCTTTCGAAAATAGTGTTGGACATGTGGTCAATTAAACGAAACCAGTATGAGCATAAAAACTAACTTGCTTCAAAAACTAAATGATCGAATTTAACTAAAGACAAACGTCTTATATTATTTATGATTTTTTTTTACCAGAAGACCCATTTGATTGTGAAAATATATAATACTGACTGATATACTTTGCATGATCTACAAACATTATTTAATTGCAGTGATGAATTAAAGAAAGCATTTTAAGAAATGGACAAAGACGGAAGCGGAAGTTTGACTAAAGAGGAACTTGAAGCAGGTCTATCAAGTCATGGATTCGAAGGCGAACAAGCTAAATGTATTGTAGAAGAACTGGATTATGATAGTGATGGCAAATATAACTTGAAAGAATTCCTAGAATCAGTTTCATTTAGTGAAATGTTTGCAAAGGCGTACAAGTTTTAGACCTTAATAATGTTTGAATGCCGATCCTTTGAGCTTTGCTTTCAAGTTGCAAGTTAAGATTTGAGTCTGTATTTTATTCTTTTTACACTTTTGTTATACTAAATCGACAATGTTGTGTTCTTGACATGTTTAAATTGCAATTAAGATCTTAAGAAATTATTCTTTTTTTTTTATTTTACGTCTGAGTTGAGATTAACAGGTTAACACTGGTCGGAAAAGATACCTTTGTTGCAACTAGATTTTAGATATTGGACCAAACTACCTAATATAACCATGAAACGTGTGTAAAAAAAAGAAAGACTTGGTTTGATTGCCAATTAGACAACTATCCATCACAGACTAAATGATGTAACAATATGCAAATGGTCATGTACAACAAAACAATGAGCAACATCTAAAGAATAAACAAACAATGAGCAACATCCATACAGCACAGCTAACTACTAAAGAATACACAAACAATGAGCAACATCCATACAGCACAGCTAACTACTAAAGAATAAACAAACAAAATCATGATATACACCAACAAACGACAAACACTGGATCGTAAGCGACTGACTTGGAACAGGATCACACAGGAGCGCTCATTGACTTTAACAGGCAATATATTTCGCATGGTGACATCCCGTTTGTCGGACAACTATTATTCCTACATGTAATTATTCCGACAGCTCAATTCTCCGGCATCCCATTATTCCTACAATGCATCTGTCAAAATAGCATGGATAAATTTTCTAAAAAAAAAAAACGAACTTCGTTCTCGATAATATTTGTGGATATCCGTTTAGACTCTGATTATTCTTCTCATGCGGTTTATTTGTCTCGGTGCCTTGGAGATGATACACATGCTCAGTTTTTATCATTGCCCCTTTTTTTTCGTTTTACGGGTAGGCTATGATTCGTTTTTTATGTTTCGGTCTTTGTGTGTACAGTTGTCTTTCTGTGCCTTTTTAGTTCCCGGTTTTGTGTTGTGTCTTGATTTGTCTTCTATTCGGTGTTCACCCTTTCGTACCAGTTCTGACATTGGACTCGAACTTTTAAACGGAGTTTTATACTGTATGTATAATTGATGTGTATGTTTTTTCAACATTGGGTAGAGGTATAGGAGGAGGGTTGAAATATCACTAAGCAAGCAAGCCCCCCCCCCCCCCCCCCCTCATTTATGCGCCTGTCCCAAGTTAGGAGCATCTGGCCATTGTTAGTCTTGATTAGGTGCCATTCGAACCCGTCTCCGGGCGCGAGATTTTCTCTTTGTTGAAGATCCATTTGTGGCCTTCGGCTGTTTTACGGTCTTTGGTCGGGTAATTGTCTCTTTGCAACATTCCCTTTTTCCAATCTCAATTTTAACTTTATATACAAATTGTGATTACGTACATATATTTCGAATTAAGCACACCAACATATAAATACATGAGGATTAAGTATGATTGCCAATCAGACAGCAATCCATCAGAGAACAAATAATGTAGATGTAAGTAACTATAAGTCACCATACGGCCTTCAACAATGAACAAAACCCATTCCACACCGAAATAACTTTATGCAAAACAATTCAAACAAGAAACCCAACGACCTAATTAAGATAGCCTACAATTTGCGAAAAACAAGTATGATAGACAGAGACCAACGACAATCACTGAATTACAGGATCATGACATGATTGAACAGAATGTGGCATGCCTAACATGTCACCGAACGCCAACTTTCCTTCTAACCTACGACAGATGGGTAACAGCATAACATAAGAACAAACAATACAAATTCGTTGAAAAAATGCTTTGAATTATCAGTTCGATAAAAAAAAACTCAAAGGAAGAATCACACTTTGGGTAGCAACCCACGGACACAAAACTTCAAAAGACTAGAGTTCAACATACTGGCTTCAACACAATAGACTTCTTTAAACAGCATGCCAAGCTCTTAACTTTTGAAAATGTGCTTCGAGGAATCCTGTATTTCATGCTTAGTAATTGATATTAAACTATAAAAAATAAATGGGACCGATAGAGAAAACATTCAAAGATCACGTTGCCAGTGCCCTTTAAGACACAAAAACAATTATGTACCAAAAATTGACGTCTTCCGATATCATTGCCTAAACTTTTTCCCCTGAGAACTTTTATTACCAATATCATTACCACTAAAAAAAACCGAACACAACACGTTATAAATTTCATGTGTCTCAAACTTCGTCTATAAAAAAAATTGTGTTCCCAAGTCATATAACAATCAAGCTTACTACAAGCAATCTGAAAATTACAACAAAGACTAGCAATTCGATGATTTATTTCTTTATTCAATGATTCTCAGTGCTATATTGTAAAGCAGTTTGTCATAAATTTCACACTTCCACTTTTATTTCCCATAACAGGCCAATGACCAATGTGTTCCTGTAACCTTACAATAACACCGATGTGAAACCTGTTGTCCGTGGTCAAAGCATCTACCATATCTATCTGGGCATTCTACAACACAAAACAAACAATTATTATTGTGAAAAATGGAAAAATCGAAAATTATATAATGAGTTTCCGTTACAATTAAAAAGTACAATCAAAGAAAGAAAAAATGCATATACAAATGACTGTTACCAAAACATCTTTCGAAGAGAAGGGTGGCTGGCTGTTTAATGCCCAGTGGTAAATAAAATGCAAGCTCATTGCGATATGATTATTAAACATGCGTTGTACTAGACCAACTTTTAACGATCTATTTAATTATGTAACAGTCCACAGGGAAAATGTCACCCTACTAAAACAAATAATTCTGACTCAAAGTCGACCAGTCTGTCAGTGCTTTTTTTACACTTAATGTCGCGCGCTTTGCGGAGCGTTCATTGAGGGTAGGTAATTACAATTTTCAGTCATATGATTGACTCGGTCGATATATAGAAATTAACCACTTTCCTTTTGTAAATGTTATAATCATTTAATGTTCTTTTTGTTTTCCGTTTTAATAAATTTGGGTTTACTTCAAGAAAATGATTTTTTTTTTCAACTGAACAAGTACAAAAAATGCGCATGTATTTATATTTTCAAATTTTGCCATTTTTATTTGCTCTATGTTTTTAATATTGCCTACTAACTATTTTTCTCGGCACCAATATTTAGATATAAGCCTCAACATTATCCCAAGAAATATTTTGATTAAACTATATGTATCAAAGTGATATGAAACTTGAAATTGATCAAAAATTAAGCATGTTTTCTATAACTAAATGGCTTTTTGTTAATGTACATATACTTTTTTTCTGAAGATTTTTTTTAAGTTGTCCAAATTGAGAAGAAAGTAACTTTTTTAATTGTTGGATTCCCAGACAATAAATAATTCACCGATATGTTTTTCTGTATGCAGTAACCTCAACGGTTTCATGTGATCGCAATACGCAAGTGAGAATAAACTATATCTTATTGTACATGCTATACACATGCTAACTTCATTATTTATCCTTTTTTATGCCCCATTTATGGGCATTATGTTTTTCGTTTGTCCGTCCGTTTGTCCATCTGTCCGGATTCAGGTTAAAGTTTTTGGTCTTTCATGTTAAAGTGTTTGGTCAATGTAGGTTTTAATGAAGTTAAAGTGCAACCAACTTGAAGGTTAGTACACATGTGTCTGAAGATTCTTTCTAATTTACATGCCAAATAAGAGATTTGACTCCAATTCCACCGAATGATAGTGCGAATTAATTATTTCATAAAAAAAAGTTTTTATAAAATTCTCATTCCCCGGCCCTCTCTCATATCCTCTGTCTTTCTTTTCGAGGCACATCTTATCACTCTCTTACTTAAACTGACATTCTCTCTCTCACTCACTTTTGTCACACACTCTATCTTCACTCATACTCCTCTATGCTCTCGCTCTTCTCTCTCTAACACACTCACTTGGTACTGTCTCTCCATAACACATCCACACACTTAATCAGTCCTCATACTATCTACTATCTCATCCTCTCACACACTCTCTCCTCACTCATACTATGTACCATCTCATCCTCTCCTTACTCATACTATGTACTCTCTCATCCTCTCTCCTCACTCATATTATCTACTCTCATCCTCTCTCCTCACTCACACTATGTACTTTCTCATATTATCTACTCTTTCACCCTTTCTCCTCTTACACACCCACTCCTCATCCACTCTGTCCTCTCTCACACACTTTCCTCTCATCCACTCCACCCTCTCCTCTCATCCACTCTGTCCTCTCACACACTGTTTTTGTCCGCTTTCCCACTGTTTCCTCTCATCCACTCTCTCCTGTCTACTCACACACCCTATCCGCTCACACACTCTGTCCCCTCACACACTCTGTCCCCTCACACACTCTGTCCGCTCAAACACTCTATCCCTACCACACACTCTCTCTCTCTCTCTCTCTCTCTCTCTCTCTACACTCCCTTCCATCCTCACTTTACCCCTACCCCTAATCTAAACTTACTATACCCTTCACCCTCTAAAGCCTTAACCAACTTCTCCATCACTCCCTTCATCTTGTCCACCCTTCGCAAACCTACCCGTAAATGGCCCTAACTATGCTTACCCTTAACAATGCTTTACCCCTCACTATACTTACACGTAAATGCCTAAACAATAACCCTAAACACCCCCTTCCACCAAATTACTACCCTACACGACCCTTAGCCCTTACTCCTATACATGACCACTACTCCTCTCCCAGTGAATGCTCTGTATACGACTGTTTCCCATCCACATGAGAAAAATCATTATGACAGAGATTCAAAATGGCTATGACAGTATAGAGTTCTACTCCGTTAGGGCTGTGGATACCACAGTCCATCGGGGAGGACGCCACTGTCTACCATTGTCTGGGATAGGTTGGTACTCGTCCCTTCAGTTAAACTTCATTAGTTGCGAGTACAACACTATATATAAGAAAATCTATGCTTTTTATTGCAATGAAAATGTCATAATTCACCGGTCTTTTAACATTTAACAATTTGCAATATATACCTGTATGAAGAACCAACTTTTTTGTTTTCATTTGCATATCACTTTTTTTAACACTCTTGACCCTTTTTATGTAAAGGTAGCTTTAAATTTTCTTACATTTTGTATGCACAAAAAAAATCAAATGAGAAGAAATGAAGGGTGCTAACTGTGGCAATCCTTAAGTCGTTGTTAATATATATAACGTAACAAATATACGGCTAATTAACAGATTACACAATGCATGTCAAAATCAGTTCACTTGTAATCATAGTAATCACTGAACTGTAGAAATATCAACATTAATATCTTAAATTTTAATTTATATTATAAGGATTTTTCTAATGAATTAAAAGTGGTTATATATTATTTTTTTTTATCTGACTCTCAAAAACTCTATTGAATAATATCAGCCCCTGTTGTTTCCTATTATCTTTGGTTGGCCTATTTGGTTCAACATATTTGTGATGCTGCAGTTATCTCTTGGTTAACATTTTTTTAATTATAGTTGAATTCAACTGCTCTTGGTTGTATTCGTTTTTCTTGCAATATCTTGTTTATAGCCTTTTAATTCAGCATTATTCGTTGGATATCAGATTTCGTTGATTTCGTGGTTTCATGTGAACCACAAATTAGATGTTCAACACATTATCTATAATTAAATATCCACGAAAATAAATAAATTTACAGTTGTCAGATTTGTGATTTTATCTGTTAGGTCGTTGATTTCCGCTTAATTTATTTCGCACATTGGTTATTTTCAACAGAATATTTTAATCAATAATAAAAATTAATATGATTACTTTATTATGAATTAATCAATAATTGAAATTATTGGTTCTAATTAACACTATTAAGATTAAAAGTTTTACTTTTTTCACAACCAGACAGAAACTTTGCGAACGTTAATGCTTGAGAATGGCAATTTTAAAGGGAAATTAGGTACGAGATAAAACGAAAAATTAAAACGCGTTTTTTTGTTGTTCCATCATTAATGAAAGTCAAATAGTAAAATAATCATTTACTTTTTGCAGCCAGTTTGTGTCAGTTTATCAATCTAAGATAAAAAAAAACCCCAAAAAAACCCAAAAAAAAAAAAAAAAAAAAAAAACCCAAAAAAAAACCACACAATTTGAAACATCGCTGTAAATTGTTCACTTCCAAGTGAATAATTTCGACCTGATTGACACAATCATGTTACCAGCAATTTAACTCCTAAGGCTATGGATGGGTTACGCATACATTTGACGTTTTCAGCTATCAAAGGAAAAGAATGTCAACATTGATAGTGAAACAAAGAGAAATCATTTGGTAAACTGATTCGATCCACAAAAACTCATTCATAATATACAGATAAAACGATGATTAAAATATTTTTATTTTATGATATAAAATCAAACAGACCTAGAAAATTCCAATTGTACGTTTTACCTATCTATATTTATATTTATATCTCGTTACATGACTGTGGGCAGTCAGTGGAGGTCACCTCGATCGTTAGATTGCGTATGGACTGAAATACACACAAAATGTGATACATATTATCGACCCCATGCATCATAAATTGTTTATCTGAAACTTTTTAGAACTTGGCTATATACGTTTTAGTATGTTATAAATCAAATAAAATTATTGTGTTTTAATTTGGATATCCATTTTAGTATTTTATAAATCAAATATAAGAATTTGAGTCAAATCGGTGAACAAGAATTTGACATGTTACGCCCCTTTAACTGTAAAGGTTGTGCGAACTTTCTTAATAAAATGGGCAAAACAACATAATAATGGAATTCTTTGCAAACGAGCTTTTGTACAACAGCTCTAAGATCCTCTAATAGCCGACATTACGAATGTAGATATTTCAAATACGTGTATTTTAATTTTTAATTGAACCTGTAGCCATGTGAATCATGAAATTTTCAAAACTGCAATAGTATCAAAACAGGAAATATTATGTCATTGAATAACAGAGATGGGCATTTTGTACCAAGGAAAACTTGTGCGTGCAAAGCATTATTATTTATTGTTTCATTGCATTTATAGAAAGAGGGGATTTTGTGGGAAATAAATCAAAGATTTTTGTAACAAATCCACAGACTTTATGAAAGAGATTTTTGTTATAAAATTTTGAACAAATATTACTCACTTGATGTGCCAGCATTTTTTGTTTATAAAAAGTCCAAAACAACCTTAAATTCTAAATGACCTCGTGCTGAGTCACTAAAGTCGAGCGCACCCGAAAAGGTGTACTTGAATTGGTCCTATATTTCTCAAGCACCGAATTGCCAAATATGAGAGTACAAGGGGAAGGACTAGGTTGATGATTTTCTATAAAAAAAAATCCTTATGTTTATCATTGAAACACAACAAGGGTGCACAATCCTTAGTTAAATACCTTTGTAACGAGTCATACCAACAGAGAAGAACTGGTGTGTTTTACTACAAATGTTTCAATTTTAAGTGTATTTTTCGAAAGTATTTTCCAAATATAAAAATACAGACCAACTTGATTTAAATCCACAATGCAATAAGCTATTTTCTATGTTCTATTCATTATACTTTAAAACAAAAGGAGGGTTTCTGTAATAATATCAATTGGATTTATAATCCAAAATGTTAAATCTGAACTTTCTAAAAATCGAGAGGGAACTTACATCCATAGATATAAACAGTTTACCAAAGTTTTATGGGAAATCGTGAAAGCAGGTTGTAGCTGATGTACAACATGATGACGACAGACAGACAGACAACAAACAATATACCTGTCGAAAACACAGCCGTTTAAAAATAAATAAAGCTTAAGTCTTGAATCATTGATTAAGTTTGTCTGTCTATATTTTTTTTGGTGAAGCATAAATTATTCTTTTTTCTACTTCCCTCGCCACCTGGTTTTCGCCCACTCTCAATTCACTCCAATCTAACTCCCACTCATGTCAAGGCTTCGATTCCAGAATCGTGTCCACCTAGTGGCATCTTTGAGGGAAGGTGTTTCGGGGATTTGAAACTCACATTTTTTAGACGATCAATGCATTTAAATTGGACATGTGGTTGACCCCCTCCTTTCCCACTATCTCCTGGGTTGAGAACGATTGTCTCATATTACATACAGATTTGTCTAATCGATGGTGAAGGGGTATTTCTTAATTTTGATAAATTAAATATGTTTTAGAGAACTGGAGAGAAACATATTCGGAGTGATATTTGAAAACGTTTCATCATTATATTTAAAGCATGTTTTTAATATAGAATTAATTATCAAATATAAATACCATGATGGGGAGCTTAGTCGGTTTTGAATTAAGGGGTGTAATGTGCGAATCGTCTACATCGGTCAAAGGAAAATTTCGAAAATGTTTACAGAACTGGAGAGAAAGAAAACCTATTTCTACTGATATTTAAAACCTTCCCATCATTATTTAAAGCATATTCTTTATATAAATATCCCTTTGGTATAATAATGATTAAATATGAATACACTGATGGTTTAGAGAACTGGAGAAAACCTATTGCGACTTGATGAAGAGCTAAGTCGATTCTCGAATTGAGGGGTGTAATGTGTGCGAAGTGTCTTCATCGGTCAAAGAAACATTTCGAAAATGTTTACAGAACTGGAGAGAAGCTATTGCTACTGATATTTAAAGCATAATTTTAATGTAAACATCCCTTTGGTAGAATTAATGATTAAATATAAATACAATGATTGAGAGGTTAGTTGATTCTCAAATTGAGGGTGTAATGTGTACGAATCGACTGCATAAGGTAACGGAAAATTGCGAAAATTTGACCTAGATGGTCAAGCGAATATTCTTTTCTACATATCGATGTTAACAACAAGTTAGATTTTTCGAACCAAAAAAGATCAGAACAAAACATTTGTTTTCAAACTGTGAACAAAGCGATATTCGAAGGTATTTGTTAGGGTTTACGAAACAGAGAATATTGGGCAAAAAACATTTAACAAGGAATGGAGATAAAAAGGCAATAAAAAAAGAATAGGTTTTGGTGTGCTAAAATATAAAGAAATAACTAAAGAATTGGATGAAAAGAACAGTGTCCAGAATACAGCTACATGAATCAAGAAATTACAGAACAATGGTTAGAAATAGTTATTTATTTTAAAAATAAAAATAAATGAGCGGGAAAAATGAAAGAAATCAGAAAAAAAAGGACCCCTTTCAAGCCCTAAAAACCAATGAGTTAAACATACGTGTTTTCACTACTGGTGTTCTCCATCCTTGTACGAAACCATTGGAATAAACAGAACATTTCTTTGTCCAGCAACCTTGTTTCCATTCTTGATTGGGGAAATAGCAAACTCCTTTTACACTGCAACCTGGACAACCTTTTACTGGTAAAAATAATATTACCAAAGATTAAAATATCTTAAATAGTCAACAATATTTTTGTAAAAGGAGTACGGATAATAAGGCCCCTTATTTGGCCTAAATATTACTTCATTGAATGTGTGCAAACCAGACTAAGGTACAAGGCATTCAGAAAATAAAACTAATTTTGCACTGATCTATAACATAATTTTCATATTTTGCCAAATTTCTTGATTTTCATTGTTTTTTCATAAAGTTTTTAAAGTATATTCTATATATACTAGAAAAGTATTTGCACACCCAAAGAAACAACTTTATATTTGGTGAGATTATTTCAATATTTATAATAAAGCTTCTCTTAAATTTTTGTGATGTTTCTTGGCTGCGCAGAATGTTTCCACAATGGAAATTAGATGGAAAACTGCATAAATTCTGTAGTTTTTTAAGGCAGCGTGCACATCAGCTGGGTAGTACTTATATTTTAAATTAGCATAATTTTAACTATAATAATTACTTATTCCAGGTATTCCAGACTGAACAATCACTACAACTACCAGTAGAACCAAACCATGTGCCAACATCTTCATCTGCAATACAGGCATGGTTATGAACACAGTTCTAAGATTTTTATAATTTAAAAGACCTTTTTAACGGGAATTTAAGGCCAAAAAGGCAATAATACTATTTCATTGTCTTGTTATTTGTCCCTGAAGATAAATATTATAATAGTAATAAAATGGCCGACGATGGACGCTTCAAAAATTATTCAATATTAAACACAATACATTCATACAGCTAAAAGTCCCATGCTTGTTTCATATGTAAAAAGACAACACTTCAAATTAAAAAAGCGGATCGGAGCAAATTCCATATTACAATCATAACTCTTTCTAAAAGTCAACATAAACTTTTACTTTAGATTGTATTAAACTATAGATGCTTGTTGTCGCAGAACACTTGATCATTATATTAGTGAACACAACAGAATTTCTTTTTTAACAAGTTGAAATTGGCTGTAACAGTTACTGCAACTTCATATTTCGAGATTTTTTAAATGATATATATTAATTATTTCATACGAAAAAACTTTTTAAATTTAATTCGACCATAGAACTTTTTTTAATAGTTACTATAGTAGTAATATTATTATAGAAAACATGTATCTACATACCTGGTACAAATTGAACACGCAACAGTGATGTGTATGCAGCTATCAGGCTTTAAATACAACGACAAATTAAACAGATGTTGACTATCCTTATCTAAACACATTTTTCATATTTATAAAACGCCTGCAAAAAAGGTCTTTACCAACTCATTAGACCTCTTTTTTTAACCTTGCAGCATTTATGTTTGAATGTCATCACACTAGTTGGCAATATTCTGAAGTTATTGTCAGTTTATTTTCAACATAACATTAAGGTCATCTTGATTAAACGCTTGAAAAATCGTTCAATTTCAAACCACAATACATTCATACATTTACATACAGCCAAAAGTCGCATGCTTGTTTCATGTTCAAGGTTATCGTTGTAAGATTAAATAATCAGCCATAACAATGTATGTGTTTCCTTTGATTTACCTTTTTAAACAACTTTGTTTTCTTTATGTCTTGGCAAGAAAATGAAAAAATTAAATATCATCTTTGTCCATCAACCTCAAAAGAAGTAAGCTTAGGGTCCCATTTTAAACAGGCATTAGAACTGAGGACAGGGGACTCTTTATTTATTTATAAAATATATTTATATATCACATAGATAGATTGTCATGCTTTTTTGCTTTTTTTCGTTTTCATGGTTTTGTTTGTTAAATGTATTTTGTGTATGTTTATATTATTTGTCACAAACTTATTGTTCAGAGTTTATATGACAATAAATATTTGAATTGAATTGAATTGAATTTATAGATCCCTGATTTTACAAATTGACACATACTAACATTATTAATTGATTTAGTTTGATCATGTTGTTTAATTTTTAGTTTAATATTTTTGTCTTTGTGAATATTACTGTTTATTCTAATTTTTGTGATATGCATTTGACGTGGTTCTGTACTTATACATCCCGTCATTGTGCTATGGTTAATTTTTGTATTTATGTGTATCTCGTATTTGCTAATGTGCCTTTTTATGACTTTGTTACATATTTGTGTGTTTGTTTAAAATTTAATATTATAACACAATGTTGGCTGTTGCACTCCTTTTTATACATGAGTATGTTTGTTTAATTCACACATCGATGTCATACAAGTGAGATATTTAGCTAGCTATAAAACCAGGTTTTATCTACTATTTTCTACATAAGAAAATGCATGTAACAAGCCAGTAATGTGTCAGTTGTTTTCATTCGTTTGATGTGTTCGATATTTTGATTTTGCCATTTAATAAGGGTCTTTCTGTTTGAAATTTTCCTCGGCGGTCGGTATTTTTGTTATTTTACTTTTTTATTTATACTGTTGTTTGTCATTTTTGTCGTTTTTTTTTGCCATTGCATCATTATAATTGTTAGTTGTTTTTCGACTTATGAGATTCATAAATCCTTCATCTCTCTTTTTAAAACCGTAATTATATGTTTTGAAAATATATGTTGGTATAAAAGTACGAAGCAAGGATTCTAGTCAGATTCCCAAAAGATATACACAATGAACTAGCCTAAGGTTTATATAAATTACTTTATAATGAATGTTAATGAGTTAAAAGACATTATGGGAAACTTGTAAAATTCTGACGTTTGCGCCAATTAAAAAATAAATCGATCTTTTATTTGCGCAGATTAGATTCTTTTATAAGCGCTTATTTTATCAATTTAGCACTAGCGTCGATTCTATAGTTGCTCCTGTTTGCACTTAAATACGGATGAGCAAATTCATGTACCTGTACTATTATACATAGAAGGCATATTTGTAAAATCTTGATATACACGGTGTTCAATGATATATAAGTTGAATTGTGTCCCGTGGTGTAGTTGTTAGCGCATCGGACTACTAAAATAAATACAAAACTGGTTCGATCCCCGTTTCGGGGAGAAAATTTGAGGAATTGAATATAAAAAAGAAGATGTGGTATGATTGCTAATGAGACAACTGTCACCACCATTTGCGAGTATGGTTTTGAGGAACGATGATAGTCCGTTGGAAAAGGACGATAAATGACTGACCCGTGTTAAAGAGAGAGCCATATCGAATGCACGTAAAATACACCCTTGTAGATTTCGAAAAAGAGTAGGCTAATGCCGTACAGGCAGCACTCGCACCCGCAAAGGGTAAAGGGATTAATATACGTTGCAATAACTTGTTTTCCAATCCACTATAAATAAATATGTTTAAAACTAAAATATTTTTTTGTTTTTATTTGTTCGGCAACTTCGTTGTAACATGATGAACATATTGCATACTGAAACGAGCTGACAAGTCAATTCTTGGATCATTGCTGACCATACATATCGGCAGGTCAGTGACATGAAACACAAAAGCATAGTCCTGTATAGTCATAGTCACCAAGGATTATGATTGTATGAATATTGTCAAAACATCTATCTGTATGAATATCCAGCAACAGTAACACATTAAGGTAAATAAGAATATAAATTGACAACTTCAAGACTTCCGATAACATTTTCTTTTGGAAAAAGGTTATAATTTGTGTTTTTGAGACATACAATTTTAATGTCCATTCCACACCGTATTGTTCAAATCTGATGAGGAGAATTTTCCGGTGTTTTAACGTCACTGCATACATAATTACTGTGACATACGTATACATACAAGACTATGAATAGTAAAGCCCCAGTCACACTAGACCACGATCGCACCACGCTCACCACGATCTGAAATAAATAAAGATCGTGGTGAGGTCGCGGTATGAGAGGCATGAGAATGTAAATTTTCGTTGCTTTCACGATGCTACTACGTCCTCTCTACGCTTCTACAACGACCCCGCTACGATTATACCACGTTCTCATCGCGCTTATTCTACAACCTCACTACGCTTATCAAGATCTGTCTACGCTCATCACGTTCTCACTACGACCGTACCACGAATTATCCGATTGCAACACGATCTTACCACGCTTCTTATGCAATTATAGCACGTTCTTACCACGATTATACCGCGATCTTACTACGCTCTCAGCAATAACGTTAACATCGTGTTCCATATGAATACATTTCCATTCCTTCTATTTCTGATTAATACGTAGATTTCTCGAAAACAATAGTCATGCCACCAAAATCTACTAGAACACGTGGGCGTGGTGGTAGGGGTTGATGTAGAGGCAGAGGGAGCTCTGATAGTAACGAATCTTGATCAAGTAGTTATGTCGGACCGACCAATCCGACCTAAATTAAAACCTATTGCTGGTCCATAAAGCTGAAATGACGATATTTTAGTGAACGATAGCAGAGATTACACAGATGTGTCAATAGATATAGGAAGATGTGGTATGAGTGCCAATGAGACAACTCTCCATCGCCAAGTAACTATTTTTTAAAGTAAACTATTATAGGCCAAGGAACGGCCTTCAACACGGAGCCTTGGCTCACACCGAACAGCAAGCTATAAAGGGTCTCCAAAATTTCTAGTGTAAAACCATACAAACGGGAAAATAAATGGGTTAATCTATATGAAAACGAGAAGTATGGTTGAGCCGTAAGAGAAAATGAACAAGAAGTCCCAATTACATACAGACAAACAAAACCTTGAGAGATTTAATATATTAAATGTGAAAATGACAATGAGAATGATGATCGTAGTATGAACGTAGTCAGGTCGTAAGAAGAGCGTGACGAGGACGGCAAGGGCGTGCTAGAATCGTACTATATTGATCTTGAAAAAAACATTTTTTTTATGTGTGTAACATTGTGACATCATTCTCTTAATTTGAACCCAGTGTGTGTGCTACAATTTTTATACGATGCACAGCAGCTATAATTCATGGCACTCGGCGTTCATATCCATGTAAAAATTTTCCCTTTCAAACATTTTTGGGGAAAGGATCATAATAATATCTGACATTACTGGTTATCATAACTTAGGATACACAGAAAGCAGTCACTTCATATCTGGGAAACAGCCGGCAATCTGTCCCGTCAATTTTAGAATCAATTTATACATTTTTGTATATTTCAATATTACCAGTTCATACATTATATATATGGTAATGCTGGCGATATCGTAGTATGAACGTAGTCAGGTCGTAAGAAGAGCGTGGTGAGGACGGCAAGGGCGTGCTAGAATCGTACTTTATTGATCTTGAAAAAAACATTTTTTTATGTGTGTAACATTGTGACATCATTCTCTTAATTTGAACCCAGTGTATGTGCTACAATTTTTATACGATGCACAGCAGCTATAATTCATGGCAATCGGCGTTCCTATCCATGTAAATTTTTTCCCTTTCAAACATTTTTGGGGAAAGGATCATAATACTATCTGACATTACTGGTTATCATAACTTAGGATACACAGAAAGCAGTCACTTCATATCTGGGAAACAGCCGGCAATCTGTCCCGTCAATTTTAGAATCAATTTATACATTTTTGTATATTTCAATATTACCAGTTCATACATTATATATATGGTAATGCTGGCAATTTCACTCAAGTTTTCAGTCAAGTTGTACCTGAATGAGCTAAACACATAACCTAAATCAATTTCCTCGTCAAATTTAATTTTTAGACGTTCTTCTTCAATTTAAGGTGAGATGGCAAATGTAAAAATTTGAAAAAAAAAGAAAATGAAGTATTGGACAGCATTATATTTGATCAAGCCAACTCTTATTTGTATGGGTCAGAGCCATAAAGTTCTGAAACAACCAGATAATGGACATAAATTATGGAACGCCACGACTGCCTTATGTTAATAATCAGCATTATACGCAGTGTTCACAGCATTATATGAAGTGATCACAGCATTATATGTAGTGCTCACAACATTATATGAAGTGATCACAGCATTATATGCAGTGCTCACAGCATTATATGCAGTGTTCACAGCATTATATGCAGTGTTCACAACATTATATGAAGTGCTCACAACATTATATTAAGTGCTCACAACATTATATTAAGTGCTCACAACATTATATTAAGTGCTCACAACATTATACGTTTTTTGTTGTATGATGAGATTGATGTATGATGAGATTTATGAATGATGAGATCATTCGGTAAACTTCGTTTTTTAGCGGAAATTACCGAATCAATAATTGGTAAATTACGGTAAATTAATGCCTAGCAAACAAATTTAAACAGTTATTATTATATATGTGATCATTAAGGCAGTATACAATATTTAAAACGGATTGAAATAAGTAAATTAAGAAGTATGATCAATTTAACCCAAGTTTATTCCACACCAGGGCATTTTAAACTTATTTTGAGGATTAGTTTCACCATATTCACAACTTAATATGTATATATATTTACTAGAACACATCCGTGATATCGCGGGTCTGTGACTGAATTAAAGAATATAACTATGCGTAAGCCTTATTTTAGTATTGGTATTGTCATCTGATAAAGTCATGCCGATTATAAGATGAAGTTTTCTCTGCTTTTAACATCTTTCTGTTTGAACCCGTCGACCTGGATCTTGTCCATTTAATATTGTATTATTGATTTTGTTTGGAAAACAAAAGTCTCTGGAAAGGAGTATTTTTTAATCAACAGTTTTGTCCTTTATGAGTTATGAATAAAATTGAATCTTTGATTCGCTGTTTTACGTCTAACAAATTGAAAACTGTACATGCTGTACCTATACGCCTTATTTTAAGTCCAGATTTTTATTATTCATCTTAGAAAGTCATACTGATTAAAGTACTACAATCGGGAACAATGTGACAATGATTGAATTAAGTAGTTTCAACCCTGTGATTACGACCCGTGTATATAGCAAAATCTTAAATACAGCGTTTCGTGGTACTCCTGTCAAGATTCAAGATTCTTTATTTCTTATAAAACCAAGTAAATGGTACAAAGAAAGATATTTTTACATACAATAACATACAGATTTTGCGCATGACAAGTTTGCACAAAAACGAGCAACAAGAATGACAAATTGTTGATCAACCTGGAGAACATACTTCTATATTGATAATTCTAATTAATTTACACAAATTTTTCAATACACGAATATTTTTTTAAATAAATAAACTGCCGAATTTCAGATCCTGTCAGATGCGGAACGTACAGATAATGTAATAGTTAACCGGTGAATATATTATTGGTATCGATTCGACCCGGAACTTCTTAATTATTGGCAATATAAATTATGTGGAAAACAAAAGGGTCTGGAGTGATGTTATTTTTAATCAACAGCATGGTACTATATTAGTTATATATACTCTCAGATCAGTACTTATAGTTTCTTTTTATTGTTGGGATATACAAGTACCCGCCCACATGCACGTTCACTCTATTTTCTTGTTAGATCATATGTATTTATATTTGTACCCATCTAATGAGTTAATATAAAAAAGAAGATGTGGTATGATTGCCAATGAGACAACTATCCACAAAATACCAAAATGACACAAACATTAACAACTATAGGTCACTGTACGGCCTTCAACAATGAGCAAAGCCCATACCGCATAGTCAGCTATAAAAGGCCTCGATACGACCATGTAAAACAATTCAAACGAGAAAACTAACAAGCCTTTTACAACTGATTTTCATAGTTCGTTCTTATGTTGTTCTGTTACGCCACTGTCCCAGGTTAGAGGGAGGATACCAACATCCCGCTAACATGTTAAAACCCGCCACATTTTGCATATATGTGGCCGTCCCAAGTCAGGAGGAGCCTTTATTTCAGTGGTTGTCGTTTGTTAATTAATGTGTTAAATACATGTTAGTTTTTCGATCGTTTGTTTGTACATAAATTAGGAATATTTTTCGTTTATCATGTCGGGGCCTTCTATAGCTGACTATCCGGTATGGGCTTTCCTCATTGTTGAAGGTCGTACTGTGGCCGTTTAGCTGTTTAAAATTTCTGTGATGTCATTTTGTCTCTTGTGGAAAGTTGTTTCATTGGCAAGCATACCACTTTTATATATATACATGTATGTACCGTGCAAACTGACGAACAAACGTAGTAAACGTTTTATTCATCCCCACAAACTCAATTTTCATAAGAGATGATAACTTTAAATGAAAATGTTAAACAGGGTCTTGAAAGGGTAAATTTTTCTATGAAAGTTTAAATTTCTATATAAGACTGCTGATCATATTTAGAAGACAATCTTAGTACTTGCCGTGCTAAAAAGCGTGTAAAAAAATGGAATAATTGATGTAAAGTTATGTTTAACACCTACAGTGAAATACTTTAAACTGCATTTTCCATATCTGTTAGATACTTATTTATGTAAAAATGCCAAATTCTGAAAATCGATGCCAAAAATGACTCTATCATGACATATATCAGCTAGCGTAAT
This sequence comes from Mytilus galloprovincialis, assembly GCF_965363235.1. NCBI lineage: Eukaryota > Metazoa > Mollusca > Bivalvia > Mytilida > Mytilidae > Mytilus > Mytilus galloprovincialis. The sequence continues at coordinate 66,008,386 of NC_134843.1, forward strand.
ATGGCACCTATGTGTTATAGAAAGCTGACTGTTTTATTTAAAAGGTAATTAAGCTTTTTAAAACTGAGTACGGACTATAAAGTGGCACCTTGCTAAATTTCTTCAGTAGGAAATGAACTCGAGAACATATCATACAAATTTTCCTACGATATTTCATTAAATAAACTTTTTATTATTTAACTTACATTTTGCCATTCGTATTTCTTACGACGAACAGAACTACTTCAATCATTCACCTCTCAGTTTCATCTTTTCCTTACTTATTTCAATCAGTTTTAAATATTGTATGCTACCTTATGATAACATGATTTTAATAACTTTTTAAATTTGTTTGCTGGGCATTACCGTAATTTACCAATTATGGATTCGGTAATTTCCGCTAAAAAACGAAGTTTACCGAATGATCTCATCATTCATAAATCTCATCATACATCAATCTCATCATACAACAAAAAACGTATAATGTTGTGAACACTTAATATAATGTTGTGAGCACTTAATATAATGTTGTGAGCACTTAATATAATGTTGTGAGCACTTCATATAATGTTGTGAACACTGCATATAATGCTGTGAGCACTGCATATAATGCTGTGATCACTTCATATAATGTTGTGAGCACTACATATAATGCTGTGATCACTTCATATAATGCTGTGAACACTGCGTATAATGCTGATTATGAACATAAGGCAGTCGTGGCGTTCCATAATAAATGCAGAAATTTATTCAGAAGATCATGTCAAAGAAGATCGCACATGGATAGCTTTATTCAGAAAATCAAATCAAATTCTCCTTCAGAGATGGAATACAAATAAGAATAAAAAAAAAACCTGATGCAATGATATTAAACAATTATGCTTTTTGTAGAGCAGACGACAGTACGATATATATGTTTGAAACATACAATTCGAATGCTGTTCGAATTACAATTCGTCGTGATTATTTGCAGTTATTTATATGTATAAACCGATGGGTTACTTCTATGGAGAAAAAAACTTTTTTTAAATGTTAGAAACATACAAAATATTATTTTTTTTGTGTGTACTACAACCTGTCAAAAGAGCAAAGTCAGAAAAGAACAAACTGATCGTTTACTTATAACGTCTTTCAACAACTTGCACGGAAATTAAAAAGAATAGATCTTCAAGTCTTAATTTTTAAAGACATTTATTTTCCATTACATCTGTATGACCAATGGATTCCGACCACATTACATGTACACCCTGTAGAACTCTTTTGACCTGGATCTATACATCTACCATATGTATCTGGACACTCTACAAGAGAAACATACAATTATCATATGAACTTACAATGGGCAATTCGAATTTGATTTTATTTCAATATGCTTTTGATAGTCAAGGATATATCTACGCATCAGACTCACATAGTTTATATTTTTGCTTTGTATTGAGCGTTACGTATTTATATTTATCCAATATTTTTCTTTTTATCCTGTTTAGCCTTGTGTACTACATTAAAAGCTTGGTTCCCTCAAAGAATATATTGGCTGGTTGTTATATAATATAAGACGTAATACCACTATAATTGTCCCCTATTAGTCTTAGTTAAATTTGAACTTTTCAAAAAAATGTGCAGACTTTATCGTTGTTTGAAATAAAGAAGTACTTGTCATGAGTTATCGTTCTTTGAAATAAAGAAATACTTGTCATGAGTTAAGTTTTATCCTGTCTAATACTATAGGAAAAAATTTACATAATATGTCATTGCATGTAAGAAAATAACCATCACTGGAAATTAACCTATAAAACTTTCAACTCTTTTTGTGTTCAAGCTTTAGTAACCATTTTTTTATATAGATTAGACCGTTGGTTTTCCCGTTTGAATGGTTTTACACTAGTAATTTTGGGGCCCTTTATAGCTTGTTGTTCGGTGTGAGCCAAGGCTCCGTGTTGTAGGCCGTACATTGACCTATAATGGTTTACTTTTTTAAATTGTTCTTTGGATGGAGAGTTGTCTCATTGGCACTCACACCACATCTTCCTATATCTATCTACTAGCTCAAGTTTCCAAAATATTCCAAATAGAAACCTCAAATAAAAAAAGGGGGGCTTTGAAATACTCAAGATATATGTTAATAATCCAGAAATGTTTTACTGCATTGAAATGTAGGATTTATTACCTACAACTGTCAAACTCAAAGAAATATTTTTTTCGACCTATTTTCGTATGCAACCTGATGTGACGTACTATGATTCGGTGGTATTTCACTTGTTACACTGACAAAAATAGAAATATGTCCATGTCTTAAATGCCGAGACTACTCAGTTTAGAACAAAATTCATAACAGTGTGGTCGACAAGTAAAACGTTTGTTACTAATTGAACTGAAAAATTTACCTATAACAAGTTAGTCATTGGCGATGATTTTATGCTCACTCAGTCTACCAGAGGCCTTCCAGTGGGGATTTAAATAATCACTTGTTACACATTTCGATACATAAAATTAAACTTTCTTTTCACAAAGCTTTAAAGGAATTTGTTTTTAATGATTTTTATACCATCACATACAAGTTTCATTTTTAAGTGGATAATGTTTATAGCTAATATCATTAAATAATAAAAAAATAAGTGTTTTCATATATTATTATTCTTGTGATTTATTCTTTTGTTGAAGAATGAATGTGGCTCCATTTTATTTGTTGTCGTTTTTTTTCTGTGTCTCATTGACGTATAGGTCAACCGGACTACCCCTTTCTTCATATTAAAAACATACAATATGGCATCAATACCAATTCATGACGCAAAATGACTTAATTAAACGTATACAACATAAGAAAGATAATGAACATCGCTTTATGGTCTACTTAATTTCGAAGTCACAAGGTGGTTTCTGTTAAAATGTTGTAAACTAATAAAAAAAAAGGGGAAAAAAGGGAAATGTTTATATTGGAAAAAGTAACGTTGTGTAAATCATGACAATTATTTTATTATGAGCAAAAGACAACCATTGAACTGCAGGAATAGGCACAATACGAATGTGGTGGGGTTAAACATTTGAAAGCGCCCAACCCTCTCCCAACCTTGGAAAGTGGTGTTTGCATATTTTTCAGAATCAATTTTATACAAAACAAAATAAAACCAACAATATACGACTGTGTCAATTAAGTCTTTAATTCAAAAACTATTCACAAGGAATCAATCTCCGAGAAAAAGTCTACATTAAAGAAAATGTATGTTTAATTTTATATAACTACTTCTTATCTGATCTAATATATTCTAACTGAAAGATTGATTTAATAGTAAATGACTATGACCCAATTTCAACATTTGTATTTTAAGGGAACGACCATTAACTTAAAAAAGGAGGGTATGGATTTTTCCTTAACAAATACTCTGATCCCCAATTTGATGGGGAAAAAATATTGTGGTCAAGCAAAATGATGACAAAAAATATATCTAAATTCATATTTCCCCATACCCAATAGTGTTAAATTTTTAAAGAAAAAAAATTGATTGGTAGTGTCGAAAAACTAAATAAATTTTCTGACTCGGAAAAAAACCACACCCCCTCCCTTGAAGTTAAAATGGTTGTTCCCAAACTATAATATGTTTTTTTCTAAATAGCCTTATCAGTTACATTTTCCCTACTGTACAAGGAAACCAATAAAATAAAATGAATATATACATGTGTATGCAAACTTTCCAATTGTTTGTATAGAATAACATATTAAAATGTGATACATTTGGCAACCTTTTCTCTTTGATCTTTTTGATAGAAACCTCGGGATTTAAAGTATATTAGCTTAAACATGTTAAATGTTCATATATTCAGTTGCCTTGAAAAAAGATCGTGTGTCCATTAATGTTATTTCATTGAAAGCTTTGTAAACTGCGACTTTTAAATCTTGTCGTAATACAGGGCCAAATCTATCCGATTTGAGCAGTTTTTTTACTTTACGGAAACATTGTTCCGCTGGATTTAAATCTGGAGAGTATGCGGGCAAGAATAAGTATTCCATTCCTACTGTTGGAAGCCAGTTACGTAGAACTCTTTCAGACATGTTGTGGTGTGTCGGCGCATTGTCAACAACTAAACATTCTCCTGGCTGAAAAACACTTTCACCGTCATTTGTATAACTCTGTGACGCTTCCCCTATAAACTGTAAATATTCACCACTGTCTGACGCCCCTTCAATAATTTTCACGTATTTAACACCTGTTATACCAATAATTAAGCTAGCTGTGAAATTTGCATGAGGGTCATATCTTGTAATTTCTACGCATGGAGTTCCTTTCCTTGAATGTCCATACACTGGCTGTCCGTCCACAAGCTTAACTCCCATTTCGTCCATAAACTTTAGGGTGAAGGGATCTTTATTACTGACATAATTTAAAAACTGTTGAGTGTATTGAAGGTTTCGTACCGTAAATCTATTCTTCTTGTAATGTGTAATACGCTTATACGTCATTTTTAGGTCATTTGTTATTATTCTTGATACTGTACTTGTAGAGATGCTGCTAATGGCAGAATACTGCAGGAGCTGGTCTCTTAAAGTGTTCTGTTCAACGGAAGGTCTTTCTGTTTTCAAAACATTGACGAACTCTATCTCATCAATCCCATATTTCCGTGGGCGACCACCGGCACACGGTCTTCTACTTACAGATAAATCTTCATTATACTTTTTCCAGATATTATGCACAGTTTGTTTAGTAATTTTATATTTCTCGGCTACTTTCGGCGCAATTCCTTTAGGTATCGAATTTCCAACATGGACGCCACTTTCTTTAAGTTCATGAACTATCAAATCACGCAAGTCATCTCCTAGCGCTTTCCCTGCACTATACTGACGTCCCTGACTGTTATTTCGTTTCATGACCTTTAATAAAAATTTTACATTAATGTCAAAAAATTAGGAAGATGACTTCAAATAAAGTGGATGTAAGCGATTATAGATAACCGTACGGCCTTCCACAATGAGAACAAGAGTGCACACGCTGAAATCATTCGCCTTCTTTACTAACCATTGATTTTATGTTGATAGTTCTACATATAAAGCTTTATCACAAGTATCACATAAACTTAACATGGTCCAAGAAAAATGAGATCAAGGTCTACCATAAATCGAACGAGAAATACATGCACACCTTACAATCACCTAATATGCAGTTGACCTTTGCTTATAGATTTTAAAAAACAGACTGAACCAAGAAAACTAAACATTGACTAATGAACCATGAAAATGAGGTCAAGTTCTAATAAACCATGCCAGACATACATGTACACCTTACAATCAATCTCTGCATTAAATAAAGTTGACCTATTGCTTATATTATCTAAGAAACAAACTTGACCAAAAAACCAATGAAATGAGGTCAAGGTCAGATGATACCTTACAGACAGACATATACACTTTACAATCCTTTCATACAACACATATAGTTGACCTACTGGTTATATTTAAAAAAAAGTAGACCAAAACACAAAAACTTAACACTGAGCAATGAACCGTGAAAATGAGGTCAAGGTCAGATAACACCTTACAATTATTCCATAAACTAAATGTAGTAGATCTATTGCTTATAGTATCTGATATTTGAACTTCACCACGAACACATAACTTTGTTCACTGATCCATGAAATGAGGTTGAGGTAAAATGAAAACTGTCTGACGGGCATGAGAACCTTGCAAGATACACACATACTAAATATAAACAAGAGGCTGCCACAACGACAGCAAACCGGATTTATTAATATTTATTTGTGATCTGGCAATATCACAAGAACAATTACTGATGAATGGTGAAAGTGAAAATCGTCAATATCAAATTTGACCTCCATTTTGTCATCAGTATCAACATATTAAAATTTGAAAAGCTTAGATTGAATGGTTCATGAGTAAATGCAACAACGTGAATGGAAACGCCATTTTACAATCTTTCAAGAACCACAACGCCTGAACGGTAAAAGTCAAAATCGTCATTATTGAACTTGACCTCTATTTTGTCATCAGTAACAACATATAAAAAATTCAAAAGCTTTGGTTGAATGGTTCATGAGAAAATGCACGGACACGACTGGAAACACCATTTTTCAATCTTTCAAGAACCATAACTCCTGAACGGTAAAAGTCAAAATCGTCATTGTTTAACTTGACCTCTATTTTGTCATCAGTAACAACATATTAAAATTTGGGAAGCTTTGGTAGAACAGTTCATGCGTAAATGCACGGACACAACTGAAAACTCCATTTTTCAATCTTTCAAGAACCATAACTCCTGAACGGTAAAAGTCAAAATCGTCATTATTGAACTTGACCTCCATTTTGTCATCAGTAACAACATATTAAAATTTGGGAAGCTTTGGTAGAGCAGTTCATGCGTAAATGCACGGACACGACTGGAAACTCCATTTTTCAATCTTTCAAGAACCATAACTCCTGAACGGTAAAAGTCAAAATTGCCATTATTGAACTTGACCTTCGTTTAGTTGTCAGTAACAACATATCAAAATTTTAAAAGCTTTGGTTGAACGGTTCATGAGTTAATGCACGGACAACATTGGATTGCCGCCCGCCCGACCACCCGGCTGCCCGACTGCCCGACTGCCCGACCGCCCACCGTACATCCCCAAATCAATAACCGACATTTTTGTCACAAAAATCCGGTTAAAAATTCATAAGGGTTCCGCAGAACCTAGTGTCTCGCCTACTTTTGCTGTTAATCGCAGGCGCAACAAAAATGAGGAAAAAAATATTCCACTCAATATTGTCTTTAGATTGTGAGAAGCTTCTGTCCAAGTTTGGTAAAAATCCAGGATAGTTTATGAATATAATAAATGTTTTAAAAACTTTAACTGCAGATTGTATGTAATGTTACCGGAAGAAAAACTAAGTCCATTTTTAAGTAAAATACGGATAAAACAAGTACAAAATTTTAACAAACTTTCCTTCTATATATACCAGCTTTAAATCATAAACAAGCTTCTGTCCAAGTTTGGTACAAATCCAGGCTTGTTTAAGAAAGTTATTAAAATTTGAAACCTTTAATCACACAGTGAATGTAATGTTTCCTGGCAGAAAAACTAAGTCAATTTATAAGTAAAAAGCGGCAAAAATGGATGTTTTTGTTTTACAAAATTTACTGCTGGATATTATCTTATGATCATAAACAAGCTTCTGTCCAAGTTTGGTACAAATCCAGGCTAGTTTAAGAAAGTTATTAAAATTTTAAAAACTTTAACCACAGAGTGAATGTAATGTTTCCTGGCAGAAAAACTAAGTCCATGATTTATAAGTAAAATACGGAACAAATGGATTTTTTTTCTTCAAAATTAACTTCTGGAAACTATGTTATGATCATAAACAAACTTCAATCCAAATTTGGTAGAAATCCAGGCTAGTTTAAGAAAGTTATTAAAATTTCAAAAACTTTAACCACAGAGTGAGTATTTGTGGACGCCGCCGACGACGACAACGACGACGGAATGTAGGATCACTATGTCTCGCTTTTTCGACAAAAGTCGAAGGCTCGACAAAAAGAATATGTTGTGTGATTGCCAATGAGACAACTCTCCACAAGAGACCAAATGACACAGAAATTAACAACTATAGGTCACCGTACGGTCTTCAACAATGAGCAAAGCCCATACCGCATAGTCAGCTATAAAAGGCCCCGAAATGACAATGTAAAACACTTCAAATGAGAAAACTAACGGCCTAATTTATGTAATTCATCATTTGTTAGGATGCTCATATATTGTGAAGATAGTTTTAAAAAAGGGCAGTGTGCACTTAAAACTAATCTAACCTCGTTAAAATTTGTGATTATACTGAGTTATTTTATCTGGACGGCGGACCGTGCTGTTCGTAGCCTTTGTTTAAACGTTTAAATATATAAATATAATATTGTCAAGTTCTAGTAATCGGATGTTGCGATTTGTGTTTGTTGAACTGTTAGATATTTTTTGAAAGTTCGGTTTAATCTTTTAATTTCTATCAATCATATGAAAGAAATGAATATGAAAACGGTCATACCTATAAATATAGTCAGTCTCGGCTTTAAACCGCTAATCCCTAATTTATGTTTTCTGGTTGACCTGTTAAGTTAATGCATGGAACATTCTATTTTTAAGGGGTGTTAATTTTGAAGACACTGATAGAGATAACCAAATATGGTATTATGAATTTATCACTCCCCCTCCCTGCTTACAGCAAATGAAAAGGTCCAATTTTCCCCGCATCTTTTTGCCGCCACATGAATTTCACAATTGATGTTGAGGTCGACAACAAGGCTTGCAAGATTACGTTATGGCGTTTTCAAAAACCATCCCAAACATTGGTGAGCTTGATCTAAAAATTAGATTTGAATATTATGGAAAAGAGCGTTGCAGTGCAATATCCATTGAATTTATGCAACTATCCGTAGGCGGATATCAAGGTTTAGAGGACGTAATCCGACAAATTAAGTATATTAACCGGATGCCAGTTATAAGAGTTGAGTACAAAGATGACGAAGGGGATTTTGTGGATCTGACACCGAACAATTTTACAAGGTTCTTGCGTGTAGTAAGAGCTCTACCTGTATTAAGTGATTTTCCAGTTGTCAATATCCGTGTCTCAGAGGGATCCTCACCATTTCTGCAGAAACAGCTGTCTTCTGATGAAACGAAACGTTACCCGACTAAAAGCAGCCGTAAGGAGCTTTCATTCGAAAAGGAGGATAGCGAAACCGCCGTTGAAACGACTTTTGATCTTTTCGAATATAAATCACCAATTGAGTATTCCTTGGAAACATTGAAAGAAGAAATGATAGAAATCGAGACCCAAGTTGAAAGTGCAGGAGAACATCTCGAACATCTGAATAACAAGTATGCTAACCGTAATCTCAATAAAGGGAGAGGAAAGCAGTGTTCAAACTGTCACTTGCGTCTGGATCACAATATGAGAAACTGTACAATTGATAAATGTCTAACATCGGAACAATGTGGAGACCCTTCAAAACACCCCGACGAACGTTCATTGATGGACAGCGCATCAGAAGACTTGAAAAGGTTAGAGAAAGAACTGAGGAACAAGACAAATGAATACGATACTAGATTGAAAGGATTGAACAGTGCCAGGTCCAGCTTTGCACAAAAAATTCGTGGTGCCTTGATCAACAGCAAGAAAGACAAGTATCTAGTTAAAACTGGAAGCGGTATGTTTGTTCCTAAATCGGGGCTTGTTAATCAGGATATCGCAAAATTGGAGAAACATTTTCACGGGAAAGTTCCTGATAATGTGTCTGAAATGTCGAAAACTTTTCAGTCCATCATTCAAAATTTTGATAAGAAAACTTTTTATACTGGCGCTTCTTCTATCAAAAATCCCGCTAGGAAAACATTAGAGGAGAACAATGTGTTTCCAGTAAAGTTTCCTGTACCAAGTACATGTACCGTAACATCAGGTACATCTTCACCAGCATCTAGTGGAATAGAAACTTGGCCAGTTATCTCGCCCCCCTTCGTCCAGCAACCTATGGGACCTGTTATTCTATATCAAGATGGTTCGACGCAGTCACTTTCTGGTATGTATATATATATCTAATATTTCATTAACAGCTCAGTTATATATAATTATAAGAACAGCTATACCAATCACCTCCATGGGAGTCCGTCAGAACATTTTATTGTATAACAACAAAACTATTTAGAGCTATAGCTTTCAGTAATGGGAGTACTCCATATATTTCTTTTGTCTTTTTTTGTTTTGAGCTATAAACCATTACCAATTTAACATGTTTATGGGCCAACACTTTTTAGGTCTTGCAAGATTTTGTGAGGTAGACGTAATTGGCCTCTTAAAAGACGATCGGATTGAATTTTGATGTGGGAAAAAAAGGCAAATCGGACATATTTTGACTTTATTCTCCGACTTCTTTATTTGGGATTAATTTCAATTATAACATTATGAGATTGAAAAATGTTTTTTTTTTTTTTTGTTACAGCCGATTTCAATAAGTATGTAGCTAAAGGTAAACACTTTGGTCAGCTTGCTTAGTAGCTGAACCGTGAGGTCATTGTTAGATAGGGTATACTACCCTCCTTTCGAAGTAGCCTAGTCCTATAGAAAGATAGATTGGTTAAATATTTGTCGGACTAGTCTACTCTTACAGGAGGATAGTTAACCTAACCTTAAAATAACTTCACGGTGCAGCTAGCAAGCAAGTTAACCAAAGATATTACCTTTAGCTACATACTTATTGAAATCGACTGTAAGATAAACAATATTTTTTTACCTGGTGTAGCCGCCCGTAAAATATATTTTGTGTATGAAAAGGGACTACGGTGTATACATGGACTACGGTGTATACATACGTAATATATGAGGAAGGGGGGTTGGAGGGGTCCTGGCCTTAAACACATGAAATCCCGAGGTCCCGAATTAAAAGAAATTCAAATCCCGACATCCCGAAATTCGAAAAAGAATTCCCGGATCCCGAAAGAATCAATCCCGAAAGGAACAATCCCGAAACCCCGAGCTTAAAAACGTCATTCCTTAAGTCGGCAAATTTTTGAAATTTTATTAACGAAAACTTTACCCAGATTTAATCCATACACGTGTATGAAAAAAAAATGTAAATAGTTTGAAAGTAAACTATTAATAATCCAATTGTGCAAGAACTTGTAAAAATGACCGGTCCACATTATGATAAATAATAAGTAATAAGGGTAAATTTGGTATGGAATAAATGACAGATATTTCGGCAAGAACATTTTTTACAATAACGATTTATAATTTGTCATCAAAAGGTTTCTTATACATTTTGTAATTTCAAAAACATGTCGTTCTATAGCTTTCGTAAATAAAATTTCACAAATTTGCCGATTTAAGGCAATAAAGAGTATGAACTTCAAAAGTCTACATAATTATTAACTTCATTCAGAAACTACACCCTTTTGAAATTTTTAAGGTTTCACAAATAATATATGGATTTAAGTAAAATCATGTATTAAGGCATTGCAAGTTTTATTATTGGTATAGTGGTACTTGGTACTGTCTACTGTGCGTTGAAATGAACCGTGGTATATAGAAAACATCAAATTACCTCACCAAATTTTATCACGCACTGTACCCATATATATATATATATATATTTTTTATTATTGTTGTATTTATAGGAAACTGGCCATGTATGCGCGGGGCTTCACAATCAAACTTATTGAATTGATTTATTGATTGTTGTTTGCTTAACGTCCAGTGGCAAATATTTCATGCATGTTCAGGACGATAAAACTTATTGAACCCTGTCACATTATTTTTGTTGTTATGCTGTATAACTTGTCAAGCCAATGCTTTTGTTCTCTTTTTTGGTACGCATTTTTTTAAGGGTCCCTAACAGTTAGCTATACGATATGGATTGTACTTCGACCTCGGGGTTTGTTTTTTTTTTTGGGGGGGGGGGGGGAAGGGGGCGCTATCTTATCGTTTTTAATCAAATTAAGATGTGAAAGTCAGTTTTAATCAAATTAAGATGTAAAAGTCAGTATGTGGCAATCGAGAAATTATATATGAATGGGATATGATTTTTGATGAAATATATGGATGATTATTGGTATTCAAAAAAATAAATATACGAATGGGGTGCATTAGAAACCCCAGCTGCCCATTTGTATCAAAAGAATATGTGGACCCCACCTTTTTGACTACTTGGTAAATGTTCACCTTCTCAATGTCGGTTTGACTTTTGTGTACATTACCGTTATGATTTAATTTTGAATTGAATAAAACATACAAATGTATATATTGAAAACAATTAGTGTTACTTTCAAGATTTGTTTTAATTATTTTCGTGAATAAGCTATATAATTCGACAATTTTGCACGACATTTATCTTCAAAGTTAGCACGGTGACCCATTGTTTCTAATATGTTTTTGAAAAATGCATGGTAAAATCTGTATTTTGGCAAAGTACAAGAAAATTTTATATGAGGAAATTTATATCAATAATCACCCAAATACGATCACAATCATCTGATAAGCATGAAGTTTGAACAAAAGTTATATACATTTTAGTGAAGACACACATTCTCATGTTTACATTGGAGATAGAGTTTTAGAATTTTTTGATGAACAGACAAATTTGAATAAAGTCATGGTTTTTTTTTCAGGAGCTCAAGGTCCTTTCCTTTGCAATTGGTCAGGAAATATGCCAACAGGAATGCCATGCACACCACGACAAACCAAAAGACCTTTTGAGATGTAACATTCAATTTCGAGTTTATTGACGTTTTTGCATTATGTGATATTTTGTTCTTTGTGATTTAGTTCATTTAGTTGTGATTTAAAAATAAACCGGAAGTTTAATTTAAAGTTGTTCACTTAAATTAAAGAAGTAGATATCAGGTTTTAAAAAAATGTCTTTGATAAGAAGTAAAAATTCGTTCGTAGAAGCTGCATAGTCAAAGCAGAAAATTGAACGACCACTTTCAAGAATTTCAAAATTATGGAAAAATTCGATTGTAGAAAGGTTGCAAAGAAATACAAGAAGATTTCAAACTGATATAAGATTCTATTAACTCGAAAATATGTACAAGAGTTATTTTTTACAAATTTTTATTGAATTATTGGGCTTAATTTGCTACTAATGTGGTAAAGGCTTTATACAAATTCAGGTCAAATTGTAATTTTCTTACGAATCTTACTGGATCGATGAGGCACCAACCATTCATCTTTTGAGATGGTTTTACATTTGAAGATTAAACGTCTTTCAATTTAATTCCAGTTTGTTCCCATTACAAAAATTTTAAAAACCTAGTTATACAAAAATCTGTCTCTGTATGATTTTGAAAAAAAAAAACATTGTATATTTTTAAAATAGTCGAAAACAAAATTGTCTGTGCCATGAAAAAGTCGTGGTCCAACAAAAGATGAAGGGTCGGTGCCTTATACATAGCAGTCGGTTGCAAAAGTTGACGATCATATCTCTAACTTGAGTATGGCTAATTCTATGTACCTGAAATTAACATATTTATAGCAATTCCTTAGATACGAAAGATCCGCAGGTTGCCTTGGGTTGTTTTCTGCTCTTTTGTCGGGTTGTTGTCTCTTTGACACTTTTCCCGTTTCAATTCTCAATTTTATTAAAGATATAACTGCATATATAAAAATAAGAATATGTGGTCTGATAGACAATCAGACAAGTCATTTCAAGCGACCAACACACGTTAGCAACTATAGGTCACCGTGTGACCTTCAAAAATAAGCAAAACACATACTGTATAGCATGAAAGCTTTAAAAGGTCTTTGCATGGCAAACACGAAAGATGAGTGGATGATAACAGAGAGAGAAAAAAAAACCACGGAAACCGCATGGACAAATGGTCCGCAATAATGCTTGGGTCAACTCGCTAAAATGAATGAAAGACCTTGCGAATGTAAGTCCTTATCTATGGCTGGGACGTATGTTAAAAATTTGCAAATTTTTATAATGTAAGACTTGGTTTTAAATTATTTGTGAGTGAGCTGAAAGACTCGTTAATAAATAATCACTCCCAGAAAGACGACAAATCCATAAAAAAAAAGAAAAAAAATGATTATGCGAACTACAGTGCACAGTATATTATATTCATATTTTATTTGCGATCATAAAATATACGAAGTCGTCCATAACTATGTAAATTGGTTCGCTTTAAAAAATAATAAGTTGATATAAAAAAAAGAAGTGGTATGATTGCCAATGAGACAAGTTGAACCCTCCACAAGAGACCAAAATGAATACGTTTCTTTTGCCAAGGGTTTTTCACAAATATAGTAGTGAACAGAACAGTTCAAGTTTCCTATATGCACCAAATTATACATTTTGCGTATATATAAAATTACGATATACGTAAATGCAAATTTCACAAGGCTTGATCCCAATAGGTTTTTTACTGTCCAATAACTTGCAAGTACGAAAAAGACAGTCCTGGCAGAAGTATTTTCTATTATATTGTCTATATGTTTTGATTTTGCACAACTTTTGAAAGTTGATCATGCATTCGTTCTAAAATAAAATTTTAGACCAGATAAAAGTTAAAAAGATGACATAATTCGACAATTGATAAATCCCTATAACGTCCGAAAAAAAAGATAATTATCAACACATGCATTGTAACTTTTAAAACCAGTTAAATCATTTTTTTCTGAAAGTACGTGCAATATCATAAAAATTAATTATCAAAACATAACAAAAACACAAGTAAAGATTTTTTTAAGTTTTCAATATTATAAATCAAAACGTATAGGTTGTTCCTGATTAGTTGTTTGAATTATTTTATTTAGGCGTGGAGAACCTTTGGTGACCCCACAGTTTAAATATCTATCGTAAAGTACGTCGTGAGCAGTGGTAGTTACAGACAAACGTTCACCTAATCTGTCCCAGTCAATGAATGATTTCAATGTGTCAATCAATCGCCACAGCCACACTGTTATGAATTTCCCTCTAAACATTAACAAATATTATCCCATATTTACGTATGAAACAATAAAAGTATTTTTGATAGTTTCAAAACGTGGATTTAGCAGATTTGACAAAACACCATTAAGGCACAATAAGAAAACAATGCTATTTTCAAATCAAATATATGTATATAAGTAACAAGAGGCTCTCAAGAGCCTGAATCGCTCACCTGGTAAACAATGCCTTATTGAACATATTGAACCATGCCAGGCAACATGTACAGCTAACAATTCTTCAATATTACAAATATATATGACTTACTGTTTATAAATAAAGAAAATGAGACCAAAACACAAACACTTAAAACTTAGCAATGGACTGTGAAAATGAGGTCAAGTTCAAATAAAACCTGCGTAACCGACATATAGATCATAAAATATTTTCATACACCAAATATAGTTGACCTAATGCATAAAGTATTAAAAAAATAGACCAAAACTAAAAAAGTTAACTTTGATCTTGACCTAATGAACATTTTTACCCCATGTCAGATTTGCTCTAAATGCTTTCGTTTTTGAGATATAAGCCAAAAACTGCATTTGACCCCTATGTTCTATTTAAAGTAAGGGCGGCCATGTTTTTTGACGGATCAAAAATCGAAGCACACACTTTGTGCAGGATAATCTAAGGAACTATCATGCTAAGTTTCATCCAAATCCATTCAGTAGTTTCAGAGGAGAAGATTTTTTAAAGTTAGCAAATATGATGAACAAATTGTGAAAAATTGTCATTAAAGGACATTTACCCCTTAAGGGGTCAATTTACAATTTTGGTCATATTAACCCATTTGTAGATCTTACTTTGCTGATCATTTTTGCTGTTTACAGTTTATCTTCATCTATAATAATATTCAAGATAATGACCAAAAACTGCAAAATTTCCTTAAAATTACCAATTAAGTGGCAGCAACCCAACAATGGTTTGTTTGATTCATCTGAAAATTTCTGGGCTGATAGATCTTGACCTAATGAACATTTTTACCCCATGTCAGATTTGCTCTAAATGCTTCCGTTTTTGAGATATAAGCCAAAAACTGCATTTGAACCCTATGTTCTATTTTAAGTAACGGCGGCCATGTTTTTTGACGGATCAAAAATCGAAGCACACACTTTGTGCAGGATAATCTAAGGAACAATCATTTTATGTTTCATTCAAATCCATTCAGTAGTTTCAGAGGAGAAGATGTTTGAAAAATTGTTAACGACGACAGACGACGACGACGACGACGACGACGGACGCCAAGTGATGAGAAAAGCTCACATGGCCTTTTAGGCCAGGTGAGCTAATAACAATCTGTCAATCTAATTATTCAATTAAAAAAAATATATACGTACGGGTTTTTACAATTGGTGTTTTCCATCCTTGAACGGGGCCGTTGGAATAAACGGAACATTTCTTCGTCCAACATCCTTGTTTCCACTCTTGATTGGGGAAATAGCATACCCCTTTTACGCTGCACCCGGTACAACCATTTACTATTGAAAAAATATTATTATAAATATATATATATGTTTGACGTCATAAAATGTAAAAGTCACATAGAAAGAAATAAAAAATAATAATGATTTTAACTTTTCATTTTCTACAGTAACATGAACATACCTATTGTTTTGCGTTTACATATATCTCTGAAAATGCGTTATACTCGTTTATGTTTATACTATAAAGTCCTTATAAAAAGTTAAGTGCATGTTCTTTACAGAGTAATAAAGATGAACCACTGAATTCGATTTTTTTTATTTAACGGTCACCCAACAAATGGTAAATGTTGCTCGATCGACACAATGTGTCGATGTCTCGAACCACTGACGACATATTTTCGCCTACTAGATATCAAGATTCCAGTAAAGACATCTTATCTGTAATGTCATTGATTGTGTCATTTTTACTGAAAGAGAATTTGCCGTTCGGGTTATGAAGGCGTAACAGGATACGCTTACACATTTAACAAATCCGTCTAGTTAATTTACTCGTTTGGAGAAAATAGACAGAATTAAATTATTAGTAAAGATTTTTTTAAGGTTACTATAATCTGTTGGCTTTTAAATTAGTTTGAAATGGTGTCATCACTTATCTTTTAAAGCAGTTGACACCGAAAATAAGGATATTTTTTTCTATGTCAATTTTCATTCATTCTATTCATTTGATTCGAACGTCACTGGTGAGCCTTTTGTAGACGAAATGTGCGTATGACGTATATCATTCTGCTGGACTAGATTCAATAGCCACGATCATCATGGGAACCAATACATATATACATATTTCATATCACTTTGCATATGTAATAATATACAATTACTTATTCCTGGAATCCTAGACTGAACAGTCACTAAAACAACCAATAGAATCAGGCCAAATGTCAATGTATTCATCTGCAATATAACAGACATTGTTACATACATAGTGTGTATTAGTGTCTATAATAAATTGTTTTGTCCAGTAAAAGTAATTTATCAATTTTTTTGTGTATTGCCTTTAATGTAACGTTTGCTATTATACAATAGAAAAAGGATGTTGTTTGTTTCATTTATAAGTAAGAATAAGACTAAGTGTATGCGCGAAAAAGTTTATACAAAAAATTATGTAGCGTACCGTGCATGGCATGACAAGACTCTTACAACGACAGTCTACCAAAAAGACAAATTCTACAAGAAGGACCTACAAAATTTGGATATGATCTACAACACAGGGCTTTCGAGTACTTAAGAAAAGTTTTTAAAACACTTTGAAGATAACTAACTTTCTATCATTAGCTATAAATGACAAAATAGAACCTTAATAAAGCAAGTTCGACACCACCTAACATATCCAAGTTTTTGCAACTGTTACAGTAAAAGATACAACGAGCTGATAACAAGATTATAAAAGTAATGATATCAAAAAGGATAAAAACTCAATACTGATAGAAACCTCTACAAAATGATGCCAAATAACAAAATAAAACAAAACGAAAGACAATCATTCTACAAAACATTACAAAAAAACTAAATACTGTCAACTCAAAGAATAGGTTTTGCTGTAAATTTACAGTTCCTTTTATGTTTCAGTCAGTGGAAGATAACATAATACAGTTAAACACATACTATTATAAAGATCATTAAAAACACTATAGGGCATTTAATTATATCAATACTCCAGATCTAGACGATCTCCACACAATGTGTAACTTATGAAATTTATGCCGAGCAAAACAAGTCTGCAGTGCTGTATGTATTACAAAGAAATACTGATTTACATGTCTGATGTTTTAAAACATACCAGTTAAAATTAAATAAAGAATCATTATACAATCAACACCAAAATTACAGACACACTTCAATGAACCAAACATGGACACGGTTTGACGCAAACATAACTTATTGTTCAAGAATGTTATCAAGCAAAGTACATTTAGGTATATGGTGTTCTTTTTTTATCTATAAAATTAAATATATGACTAATCTTCAGCGTCCCTTAAAAAAAACTTTTTTTCAACAGATTTTCTGAAATATTTTTATTGTTTATTGAACTCAAATCATCACAAAACTACCATCGAACATAAATCTGTTTGCTTTTCAACCTACCTTGTACAATATGAAGTCACAGCATTGATACAAATATCTCTATCAAGTGTTTATATACAGCTTAATTATAACAGATGCTGACCATCCTCAAGGAAATTCATTTTTCATACAAAACGCCTGCGAAAAATATTTCTACAAATTTTCCTGAGAGCAATAACTTTTAGACGCCACTACCATTTTTGCCTTTATGTTTATTATACTACAGGAATTAACTGTAATTCATCATAAAACAAAACAATTATGCAGAACCATAGGTTGTTCTAGTCATTTGATGTTCCATTAAAAAAAACGTAAACACAATCATGTAATGGACTGTTAATCCAAGATGGTACCATCCACTGAGAAGCCTGAGGTCACTGAAAAACATTATTTTCACACACTGTTGTTGTAATTATAGGTCACGGTACTAGAAGTTAGAGGGCCTTATTTATAACAATACATTTTACAAAAAGCAAACGTTTGTTTTATATTAAGTTTGTAATTTCGGGGCGTTTAATAGCGCTGCTTATGCGGTAAGGTATTTGCTTATTGTTGAAGGCCATACGGTGATCTATATCGGTTAATTTCTGTGTCATTTGGTCTTGTGGAAATATGTCTCATTGCCAATCATACTACATCTTTTATAATAGCAGATATGATTCAACGACTACCACGAACGTACAGGCTCATAAAGTGGGGTTAACGCTGCATTGAAGACAAATTATCGGCCTTCGGCTGTTGTCTGCTCTATGGACGGATTGTTGTCTCTTTGACACATTTCCCATGTCCATTCTTAATTTTATTAAAAATAATTGTGAGCGCTCAACCCTTCCCCAACTTGGTACAGTGATGTAAAAACACAACATAAGATTTGTAAAAATCAGTTACAAAAGGCTTAACTAGATCAGTACAAGGAACAAAACGACTAACATTTAAACAATAGAAACTATTAGAAACAAATCACCTACATAAGAGTACTCGCAGTTGCTGAAAACTAGTTCAAAGCCAAATAGAATTAATGAATGCATCATCTTCTCCTAGACCGAATGATCAATCGTTCAACCTTAGGTTTTCTTCATCTCTTATGATAAAATTAACAATTCATATAGGATAAAAAGGAAAATCCATCAATTTTGTTTTAAATGGCACGTACATGTAATATCTCAGATTTTTACAGATTGAAAACAAATGGAAATCTTAAATAAATCAATTGTATGAGGTGAGGTTTTTTCTCGGCAACTGCTTCCTTTTGGTTAAATGAAATTTGCTACGGTCGTTTATAACCATAATGGAAAAACGTCACATGGTAAGCTTCTATATGGTTTTGGCATGTTTACCTTTTCTTTAGCAAGACAAAAAAGGCTTTATACTTCTTCAAATGTTGAAAAATTATAATTGAATAAGTGTTTTTTTAGGACTGAAAAATGCATAGTTTACAGAAAGCTTTATAATTTGAACTGATAAATGTATTTTCAATAAGGAATTTTCAATAAAGTTTAGATAATAAACCAGAAGAAGTGAACTGAACCTTTTAAGAACAAACAGAACAGCCATCTTGCCAAAGTGTCACGTTAAGATATTATTAATATTGTCTCATAACCTAATAACCCATATTTCAGTGCGTGTTTGCATCTCATATATATATATACAACGAAATTTGTTTTACATGCACACGTATAAATATTACGGTTTTTATCCAACGCAATCATAGGTTTGAACGTAGTTTTCAATTTAGACTTGTTTATATATATATATATATATATATATATATATATATATATATATCTAGATGATCTTAATAGTAAGGGTGTTACCGGCAGTAGGAGGTTTGCTTCATACCATAGCATTATCTTTGATATTTACACACATCTAAGACTGTAAACTAGATTCTATGATAACCTTGATGATATCAATTTGCAAATTTATCACCATACCTCTGCTCTAATGCTCCATCGTAAGAGGTATTATGATACATATTTCAGTTATAAACGTTACTCTCGTGCAAGACACTTTACGGACATTATTGACAGAAATGCATTTCTTATACAAACAATGCTTCAACAGAGTTATGCAGAAAATTAAATGAAATCGGTATTACACAGATTTACTGTCACCATAAAAAATTGATTGACAAACAAGAAGTGTATGTTTCTTACTAAGGCCGTGTTCACAACAAAAGCCATGTACAGTAAACATGTTCACAATTAGTTTAATGTAATGTACACTGGTTTCACATC
The DNA here is from genome assembly GCF_965363235.1 of Mytilus galloprovincialis. Taxonomy (NCBI): domain Eukaryota; kingdom Metazoa; phylum Mollusca; class Bivalvia; order Mytilida; family Mytilidae; genus Mytilus; species Mytilus galloprovincialis. Next base: position 66,028,609 of record NC_134843.1, read on the forward strand.
AAATTTATTCACATCTATACACCTTGTTTAATTACCTGTACATAAGATTTGTTCACACTTGAGTAAACTATACGTCATTTAAATGTTCATTACGTAGAACTGAATGCAAATTTTTCGGACAACCTTTCTTAATGATAATAAGCAGTTAGGGAACGACCTTCTGACTTCAAATAGGGGGAAAGGTGTTTTCCATAATCACAAAACATATTCTGACCATATAGATGATAAAAGAAAATATTCTGAATCCAGAGTTTCCCCATACATTATAGGGCCTTTATCGGGACTCCGGGGTCGAGTGTTTCGGGATTTGTCCTTTTGGGATCCGGGAATTCTTATTTCGAATTTCAGGATGTCGGGATTTAAATTTCTATGAGTTCGGGGCCTTAGGATTTCATGTTTTTATCCCAGGATTTCGGCATAAGGACCCCTTATTGTACTGTTATATATTAAAAAAAATCGATTTCTAGCATCGGATAAAAAACTGAAAAAATCTGACTCAGAAAAAAAAATTACACCCCCCCCTTTCTTTTTAGTTAAGTGGTTGCTCCTTCTTTCTGAAAGCCATTTTGATGATTTGCAGTAGTTTAAAGATACTGAAGATTACGCATTCGAAACCGTAGGCTGCAGCAGAGCGATTACAGACGAACAAATAGGATTGGCATTTTAAGGATCACGATATTTCTATCTTTTTTGTTTTTTTTTTCAAATGGTATTTCTTCTCCAAAGAGTATTTGGCAAAGGGAGGGGGTATTTTTTAATTCTTTTTCTTTTCGAAGTGTATTTTAAATTTTTAACGGATCTGATATAGACAACCATGCAGCAAGAAATTCACGCACCCGGAGGCGTCCTTCATCTGGCCCCTAAACAAATATATATACTAGTTCAGTGATAAACATGTTTATGAGATCTCAACCCTCCCCCTATACCTCTAGCCAATGTAGAAAAGTAAACGCATATCAATACGCACATTAAAATTCAGTTCAAGAGAAGTCCGAGTCCAATTTACCTCACACTTTTTTCAGTAATGCAATTATGAGTGAATCATTGTTTGAGTAGAGACCAGTGACAAATATCTCTGTGTACGTCCAGTCGATTCTGGAAGACCTTTTTAAATGAATTATGTGTTCTGTTATGATGATGCTTTCAGTCTTGATAAAGGGTTAATAAAGCTACGTAAATTTATTTTTTTAAGAAATAGATATATCAGGTTTAGACAAGTATTTCTGAAAAGAACTTTATTAATAATTGTTATAAATATAAATTTTATTCAAAAATCGTTTCTTCCTTAAATATTCATGGCAAAATTAATGTTCTACATGCTTAGTTTTGTGTACATTTAACCTACACAAGGCCTACATTGACTATCGACTGCATGTAGACAAAACATGATTTAAACTACATGTTAACATTGAGTTTTATCAATGGGAACGTAATTGTGTTTAGTTTACGTGTGACTTACACTAACACAACACCGAGTTTAGGTCAATGTGAACACGGCCTAGTTCGTTAGCGTCATGTTACGCGGTTCTTTAACTATCTAAATAACAGAATAGTTGTCTGATATATTAATCTACCGATGGTGTCTTATTATCTCACAATATCTATGGTGACATTGTGACATAATGGACTTTCATACCGGGTGAAGGATTGCATAGCAAGTTACGATTAGCTAGCCGAAGCACCCTGTTTTGTTTTCCCTCGATAAAATAACTTGAATATATATATTGTGTTTATAACAGGTCAGTAACTGATTTTGCCTTATGTTGTACTGAAAATGATAAGCGATACTAAAGCTAACACCTACATATCTTTAAAATGGAAAAAAAAACATATGCCTCTTCATACAAGAAGCAAACCTTTTTTCACATTTTACAAGCTAGCATGTTTAACAAGTACAGCTTACAATATGTGTATGTGACTTTCTCTTTCAGACCTTTAAGCATTTAAAAAGTCACCCTTTTTTATATAGAAAAGACATACAAGCGCTAACGTGTATGCTTACAAGCAATGAATCAATCATTCTGTTTAAGGTGACATTTTCAGCATCTTGTAACATGAAACACTATAAAAAAAAACATGCAAAAGTTCCCTTAACACTTGTGTCATCAATAATGATAAACCCCCGATACATTTTAATCCTTTCGTATACAAGTAACTGGCAAATATAGTGTAAAAAGAAGAAAAAGATGAACAGATTTTTTTGTATTGTATATGAATCAATTGAAGATTATTGTTTTCATTTTTGAATGGGAAAGAAATCTCTATGACACATGTCAAGTTTTTTTCAAAAGACCATATGGTAAAATCGACAGTAATCTCTTCACAATATCTTCAAATCCACATTTAAAACAGGTAAAGTTTATATAGCAAATTGATGACACTTTTCTATAAGTTACGAATTATATTTGAATAATCTCACTGCTGGTTGACGTTTCATTCCCGAGGGTATCACCAGTCCAGTAGTCAATCACCAGTCCAGTAGTCAGTACTATAGGGTTGACATGAATATCACTAATATGGTCATTTTTATCAATTTGTTGTTACAAAACTTTGAATTTTTCGAAAAATTAAGGATTTTCTTATCCCGGGAATAGATTACCGTAGCCATATTTCGCAACTTTGGAATTTTGGATCCTCAGACCTCTTCAACTTTGTACTTGTTTGGCTTTATAACTATTTTGATCTGAGCGTCACTGATGAGTCTTATGTAGACGAAAAGCGCGTCTGGCGTATTAATTTATAATCCTGGTACCTTTGATAAGTATTATATACCAGAGTAAAATCACTGACAAAAAATAGTAGCATTTATGTAAATTGTAATGACAGTGGTGCGTCAGACGTACTGTTTTAAAATTTTTCTTTACCAGGAACGCTCAACCTCCGAAAATGGGAAAGTCAGGTATGTATGAAAACTTGAATATATGATGGGTAGTTTGACCAAATGAATAAAATGGACAACAAATTCCATCGAAGGCTACCTTGAGGATATCTTGTTACAATTAAAATTCTGTTATTTTTTTTAACTCTAATTTAATAGTACCCATGTCAACGTTTTACACTTAATGTGACAGTTCTTTTTACATGAAAAGATTAAAATATATTGTCAATTATCAATGAAACAACTATTTGATGAATTTTTTGCATGCTTTTTTCAAAATAGCAGAAAATCATTATATCAAGAAAGAATGGTGGTTGATTTCACTATCATATTACAAGATGTTGTATAAATTAAATGACAGAGAATGATTGTTTCATGACGTGTTATCATAACAAGTCTGTGTTGGTACTTGTATATGTTATTATACTTAAATATAAAAGGTTCTAGTTAATGATCTTAACGGATCAACACATATCTTCAACTTTGCACTTGTTTGGCGTTTTAACAATTTTGATCTGAGCGTCACTGATGGGTTATATGTAGACGAAACGCTCGTCTAGCGTGTTAAATTATAAGCTTGATACCTTTTATTACTATAATGTACTAAAAAATAGTCAGCTGTTGTAGTTACTTCAACTTTGTTTGGGAAGGATTAATTAATATATATATAAATATATATAATAAAAACTATAACACAAATTCCAATACGTTTCGGCCATTACGGCCTTCTTCATTGGAATAAATTGTTTACTGATTATATTTAAAGTCTCTGAATAATTCTATAATAAAAACTATAACACATTTCCATGAAAACTATAAAGACAATATTTTATGACTCATTTTTTATTTCATTTTCCATAACATTTTCCAATCACTGACCATTGCCATCCATTGACTTTACAGAAACATCCGTCTGAGACTTGTTGACCGTGATCGACACATCTACCAAGGTTATCTGGACATTCTACAAATGACTTCATATGATTAAGTATGATATATTTATACATTTTAAGCTTGAACTATAGAAATCATCAGATTCAAAATGAAAAACCAATTGAAAGATACCAACTGCTCTTTTAGAAAATAGATTTTTTAAGTCAGACAAGCCTTTTTTTTTAAACGTTAGACTATGGTGTTCAATGCAAGGCACATATATCAACAACATAAAATTACTTGAACAAAAACATACATTATAGCATCAAATATGAAAATCAACTTTACACCTACATTTTCAAAGAATTCACAAAATAAAAAAGAGAAAGAGAAAAAAACATACGTGTTTTTACAATTGGCGTTTTCCATCCTTGTAGATTACCGGAAGAATAGAGGACGCATTTCTTCGTCCAGCATCCTTGTTTCCACTCTTGGTTAGGTAAGTAACATACCCCTTTTACGCTACAACCTGGACAACCTTTAACTTAAATTGAGTTTGAAATTAGTCTTTCTGAATGATAAGCCATAACTGTCATAATTATGTTTTTTCTATTGTACATCTTTTGAAGACACATTGCAGAATTATTTGAAAAAATCATTTCAGTATTGACCATTAAGATGGTGCATTGTTTTAAAAAATTCATTGACATGCACAAACTAAGGCACTTCAATAATTTTAGTAAACAATTGAATAAATAAAGGCAACAGTAGTATACCGCTGTTCAAACTCATAAAGCCATGGACAAAAAACAAAATCGGGGTAACAAACTAAAACTGACGGAAACGCATAAATATAAGAGGAGAACAACGACACAACACTACAATGTAACTAACACACACAGAAACGGACCAAGCATCAGACAAAATCCCACGAGAATAACAAATATAACATCAAAACCAAATACATGAATTTGGGATAGACAAGTACCGTGAAACGTCTTATCGCAATGTCAATTTACACTCAAAAATAAGAGAAAACAAACGACGCAACGTTAAATTGTAACACACACAGAAACGAACTATAATATAACAATGGCCATATTCCTGACTTGGTACAGGACATTTTTAAAGGGAAAAAATTGTGGGTTGAACCTGGTTTTGTGGCATGCCAAACCTCGCACTTTAATGGCAATGTTAAATATAACATAGAAATGACAACTTAATATTACAGGACTACAATACAAATAAATAGGAAAACGTCTTAGACAAAGAAACACATGATTAATGAATAACAAAAAGCATCAGGTTGAAAATTTAATACGCCAAAAACGCGCCTCGTCCACACAAGACTCACCAGTGACGCCCAGATATAAAAGATCGAAAGCGAAAAAAAGTACAAAGTTGTACAGCACTGAAGATCAAAAGTTGAAAAAGGTTGTGTCAAATACGGCTAAGTTTGTATGCTTGGAATAAGAACATCCTAATTATTTAGAACAATTAATGCTATTGCAAACAGTAAATTTTATCAAATGAATATAACAGATATACATAATGAAACTGAAGTATTAACTCATTACATAAAACAAACACGAATACATAATGAATGACCAACACAGAATAGACACACCCGACTCAGTCCAGGCCTCAACGCAGTAAATTATGAAAATGACGTCACATACGACGGTGAAAAGGCAGTAAAAATTACGTCACATACGATGGTGAAAAGGCATTAAAAATTTGAACATATGAAATTTCTGAAATAGCAGAAAAATTACGTCACATATGAAAAACTATATCTCAAAAGTAAGATAGAATTAGGATTGATTAAAGATTAAAATAGAACTAAATACTGATATTGCATTTTAACACAATGCATATTGCAATACTTATTAATAGCAATTAACTATAATATGTATATGTGCAGTTTGTTATGAATCCAACTTCAAACTTAAATTATCGTACAGATTATGTTGACCAAAATTAAATCTAATAAATGACGGCGGTGATTAATTTTTGTTTCCATAACACATAAATATAATAGAAAAGACGTCAACACATTTGACAAAATCCGATGAGAATTACAAATATAACATTAAACATATAAACAAACAGGACCCTTATAAAAGCTATATCAAATTTGTATTTTGACAAATGGCAAACTTATCTAATTTGTATAATAAACTCATTATAGAAACCAGCATTTAAATTTTGAACGCGAGATGGGCGTTTAATTTAAAAAGACTCGTTGGTGACGCTTTAAAAAAGGAAGGGTTAAATGTAAGAAAACATAATTATACTAAATAATTACTTATTCCTGGAATCTGAGACTGAACAATCACGATAACTGCTAGTAAAACCAAGCCATATGTTAATGTGTTCATCTGCAACATAACAAGATATTGTTCTTCGTATATTAGTATTTCAAATATCTATAAAGATTTTAAATTCTATAGTTTCCAATACGGTGAAATATGTTTGTTTCGATTTAAAGGTTCAGATTTCTATTTCAGAAAAAGGTCAACATTCAGAACTAAACAATCGTTATTTTTGTTGACTATCAACAAACCTGAAATAACTCAACACCGAATGCCCGTTCATATACCAAGCACAAGAAGCGTCCAGTAAACTTTGTAATACTTAAATGTTTTCGCAAAACACTTTACACACAAATAAAAAATATCATTCTGCATGTCTCTCTTACGATACGATACAATACAAATATGATTTTATAATGACATTGTGTATAACAAAAATATATACAATATTGAAATATTTCATTAAAATTAGTTCCGGCCTAATGGACCTACATGTATAAGTCATTTTAAATAGATACTATGGTTTTGTTCAGGAATGTTATATACTTGTTAATTATTTAAATATAAATGTTGCCTTACAAACTTTAATGTTAAGTAAGTATTAGATAAATAATTCAAAAAGTTATCAAATGAAACAAAGATACGAAAATAAAAAAGATGGATTACATTTACCTTGACGACTTCAAATAAGACAACAAATGTGATTCTCTCAATCGTGCCTTGTTTTATACATGTATTTCTCTCTAATTAACAGATGTGACAGTAACTTGACCTTTCAAAGTCAATTTTTTGCTTTTCAACATTTGAAAATGACCATAAGGATATATTTATATGTACTAATTAGTATTATCGTGGACATCTAGTCCTTCATTAATGGTTATGGCATTTATACATTAACCATAGAATTTTATAGTTAAAAGAATAGATGATGATGGTAATTTTTCACGACCTTAACTGGCTATACAGCCCTCGCACGGTTTGTAAAGAATTAGCACAAAATTAAGCAGATATTTATCAAAAAGAACAAATAATTGCCTGCTGTTGTAATGCTAAATCATTGTTATCGCTGGTATCTTATTACTTTGTAAATTTCACCAACAACAGCAGTAATTTGTATATTTTTGGTTTTTGTTTTGATTGTATTATCCCCATTGAAGATTTTGAGTTTATATGAGAAATTAAGATGATTATTTTTAAAATTTATTTCATTCTGTTAGATATTATTAATTATTTTGAACTATGCAGACATTTGTTAAATCGTTAATTTGCGGGAAAATTATGCCAAAGATTTTCAGTTTCACAATACTATTAGTCAAAGGCAGATAAATTAACTGAATATTATTTTTTTTTAAAGAAGTCGGTCCAGTTTTCTAAAAACAATTTTTTTTATGTATTTTGCCTTGTATTAAGAACAAAGACTCGTCTAGTTTGAGTCTTTATAATGTGTGTGATTATGACATTGTGTAAATCAGCAAATTGTGACTATCGCACAATGAAATTACGACTCAGTACATATGTATCAGTGTAGTACAAAGCATAAAATGCTAAAAGAGAGAGTAAAATATGCCAAATTGATTATTAAACTCACAAGTCGAAAACGAACAGACACTCATACCAAATTTTCTTTTTTATGTTGACATTGCAATGACTAATACTAAAAAACAACCAAAACGAACAACAGCCCGGGCAAACAAACCACAAGCAGCCATTAATAACTCTTATACAAACGGTAAAATTATACATCTATACACACAATTAATCAAATGCGAGGGCTTTCAAATACATATGTTTCAAATGCATCTGATTAATATACCCTAAAGGACTACGATTCATGGAAATTGGTGATGTTGTTCATCATACCTCTGTATTAATTATAATTTAAAAAAAAAAACGATGCAAAATTGCAAATGTCAATTTTATTTCAGGTTTCTTGTTTCACTCTTATAAATCGAAGTTTATGGCTAGATTCATAAATACCCGCCCCACTTACATGATACTACAAAATAAAATTTATGTAAGATTAACAGGATTTTCTCGACTACAGCTTTTCTTCTTATAATCTATATTTTTGCTTATAAATCTATACCAATAGATTTAAATTATTTTTATTTGCCAGAGTTTTAGTTTAGGTATAAGCAATTTACTAGATTTTATTCCGATACAGGTATTTCTCACAAAAGCTTATTAATAGTATAACTCCAAAATTTTATTCTGAAGCGTTCGTGGTGTAAGTTACTCCATAAAACCGTGTTGTGCACAGATTACTGATATTAATTTTAACGCTATCAGGTAATCATATTCCTGACCAAAATTTTGGCACATATTCAATATTAAAGTTTACTTGATTTTGTTTAACGGAGAACGGAATACATGCATTCAGAAATTCTTCAATAGAAGTTTATTTCTAACTTTGTTGTAAATCATTACATTTAAGTAAATGATGGTAACTAATAATAGAAACATCTCACACGAATATATAATTTCATATTTGTATTTGCCACTGTGATTATTTTATCTAAATTATATACATTTTAGATAATTGACCAATCATTGCTTTTGAAGTTAGCTACTATATCGTGTTAAAAGGTCAGTTCATAGGGGCATACAACTTTAAAAATTAATTTGCAACTATTAATAACCTCAAAGCATCTTCATCAAAAAGTGTATAATACATGATTAAATTAATTCGTACACATTTGTTACAGATTTGATTTAAAACATTTTGGCATTAAATAAAAGTACAATATAATGTTTAAATTACTGTTGTTTTTTGTAAACCTTCTGATAAAAAAGGACCTCCTGTTAAGTCAGTTGTCCCATAGTAATTATTTTGCACTACTACTGGTCGTTTGCCCTTGTACTCATATGAAGCAGAATGCAGACAGAGCATTCACAAAGACAAAAGTAGAAAAAGAATTTAAAAGCTTTTGAATTTCTTTTCAGATATATTGATTATGTCCTGTCATCCAATGACCTCCATTTAATTAGTGTTTGCTTCTCATATGTCCTAGCTTACTTAATTCTAAGGATATAATGTATGTAGAATGTCTGCTTCCGATTTTGTTCCCAATATGGACATAGATTGATAACTTAAAACTAAAATACATGACAAACGTAATGCGTTTACGTTTCCGGTTGTGACATTTCCATTTCTAAGCAGTTACATACCCTCTGATACTTGTATGGCGTGACCATGTTTAAGGTAGCACAATGCAAAGGTTTTTCACTCCCAGCAGACATTTTTAAACTGATGTAGTTCATTTCATCCTCCTTTAAATTTAAAAAGAAGAATGATTAATCTTTAAAATTGTGATAATTTCATTTGACATAATTATTACATAATTAATTGTTATGTAGTTAGTTGCTATACTGTGATGTTCACACTTGAATTGATTTAACTTCTTTGTTATTCATAGCATTCCAAAATATTTTATAGATTCTTGTACAACACAGTTTGACCTCCAAATCCGTGTCTCAGATTTCCAAAAAACATCAAAAGAACAAATGTTATGCCCAATTGAATTTAGTGATCTCTTATAAATTGATGTCTCAAACATCATTGAAGGTTGATGAGGGAATGAAATACCACAGAAGAAATTTGAGACACGGTTTTGTAGGTCAAATTGTGTTGTACAAGAATGTATTAATTATGTCATAATGTAATTATCACAATTTGAAAGATTAATCTTTCTTCTTTCTTTTGGTACCTAATTTTTAAAATTCAAAGAAGGATGAGAGGAATTACATCATTTTAGAGTTGTCTGATTTGGGGTGAAAAAATCTTTGTATTGTGCTACCTCAAGTTAGTAAGTAACTATAAAAAAGAAGATGTGGTATGATTGCCAATGAGACAACTATCCACAAAAGACTGTCGTGTTTATCAATACTTTGAGGAATTTTTTAACATAAGTTTGCACCTAACACAAAAACATCTCCAAGAAAGTTATGAGAACAATTGAAACCAACACTACGTAGGTTTCATGGTCACAAATTGGTAAATGGATACGATGTATCGTTGTTTCAACTACTGGCAACATGTTGTTTTTCAGTCTAAGATCTTTGACTACAGTAAAGTCGTCAATTGCTTCTTTATAATTTACCTATTGGGTTTTATTACCGATTATGAGATTTAGACTGATGCTCAGTGGTTTAGCTTTTTTTTAAACACCATGCGATTCCCTCAAGTTGTGTTTGCTTCCTTGTTTGGTCTCGTCTTTATTAGTCAACGAGATTTGAACATCAGTGAACTACTGTCACCTGAATATTAATATATTTGCATTTGTATAAACCTTTCGGTTGTCGTAACGTTCTTCTATGAAATAAGATCCCGCGAGATCCTGCATTAATCTTTGATAGTTGTTAACACTGTAGTCATGTGATCTCGGGTATGTAGGTAAACATTCTGATCGACAACATATGTGTTGAGTTTGATGAATTGATATTTGAAGTATTATTAGAGATGCTGAGACGGGTACTACTGATAGAAATTTAGAGTGAATATTAGTTCATTACACTCTCTTACTCTAAGTATGGAAATTCATCTATGAAAATGTATTTAAAAAATTTGAAAATTACCTTCTGACATTAAGATCTCTTAAACTCTAAATAATAATTCGTTAATTTTACGGACTCCATGACGAGTTGGTTGACCGTTATGAAGTATTCATTTCATTGATGATATCGAATATGTTCCTTATGTCGTAACTACAATCCCGTTTCCTTTTCACGAATGTGACATACCGAATTAGACTATTTATCGGGTTTGTAATAACATGAGCAACACGACGGGTGCCACATGTGGTTCAGGATTTGCTTTCCCTTCAGGAGCACCTGCGATCACCCCCAGTTTTCGTGGGGTTCGTGTTTCTTAGTCTGTAGTTTTCTATGTTATGTCTTGTGTACTATTATTTGTCTGTTTGTCTTTTTCATTTTTAGCCACATCGTTGTCAGTTTATTTTCAATTCATGAGTTTGACTGTACCTCTGGAATCTTTCACCTCTCTTCTTTAACAACTGTCATATTCTTTACTAGGTACAGACATTTTTTTAGAAACGGTGGATTAATCCTTGGTTTATAAATCTCTCACTTGTATACCAGTCGTATCAAATTTCATTATATTGACAACGGTGTGTGAACAAAACAAACAGACATAATAAGTAAAAATGACAAAAAAGGGTACATCATTCAACATTGTGTTTTAATCTTAATCATGTTATAATCTTACACATGGTTCTTTTTCGTCATATAATAATTTCTATCTATTACATGAATATCCTGAGTTTGTAGACCTACATGTAAATGAACACTATTATATCTTTTTAGTGTAACGTCTATAGTTCGTAACTACAATGTGCAAGTATGATCTGACAAACAAAAACTTATAACAACTACTTGTTCATAAATAAATTTTCTACGGTATATATTATTAGCTTGATATCTCTAATGAGTTTTTATAACCATGTGGTCGATGGTATTGCTAGTGACCGCTTTGCCCGTTATGGTACTTTGATCATTTGTCCAGTACTAGTATTCAGTTTTCCTCTGCTATTAAAAGAATTATTGAAAGAAATCGATTTTTATATTGACTGGTAGTACGATGTTTAGAAAATCAATAAACACGTTTTTTTTCTACCGAAGCAAATTTTGGAATATACAGATTTTGTAAATTTTTCACGCTCTTCAATTTCATAATGGTTTCAGCCTTCTGGCTGTTTTGAGCACTACTGCTGAATGTGGAAATGTGCGTTTTATATATTAGTTTAAAATCCAAGTCTGCGTTCCCTCACCCCACTGGTTAGCATATGTTTGCTTAATTAAATTTTTATTGCACTCAATGGGTTTTCCAAATTATTTGACATCTTTCGTGGATTTGAAAGTTTGCGTCCAATCTGTAAGTTCTTTTGCTTCATTTTTCCCTTTTTTCAAATCAAATCAAAACCTGTAATTGTTTTTTTAATAAATTGTATTATTGAACAGCCGTCACCAAAATACAAACACCGGGAATATCAAAGATGTTTATACACAATAACTCTGTAATCAAAAGGGCTCTAAAATGATAGCCTCGTGAATCTTAGATAAGTATTGCCTGAAATTAAAACCTATGCTTTTGTTATGTAAAAAGAAATGAACTGTACATTAATCCAAATTTATGTTATATCCACGTTATAAGTTTGTTTTTTATAGGTTGTATTTAGAGTAATCTGCATAAAGAATTGAGCAAGTGCAGAGATGTTAATTATATAAGATTATATAAGGAATCGTTAACTTTTTTTCCAACAAATGTACAGCTTATCAAAAAGTCAACGATAATTCCCTACCGTTTAACAACCAAAATGTGACCTTGACTGAGAAAATGGGTCCAGATGAGATTTATACATATTTTCAGTTTTTTGCATTTTTTCAGTGCTTACCATGAATACAAAATTTTATGATCATAATTGTGGATGCATTTGGGTACATAAATAAAAAAAAATCAAAACCTATTCTGACATTTAATGAGTATATATTAAGAAGGGATATAGCTACGATACTGTTGGCAGGTCATTAAAGATTGCATATTTTGGAGTTAATATTGATTCACTTATAGGGTCTGTGCATCGGAACTAAACACATTTATTTAAAAACCATTTGTTGACATGCCATTGGTTATGTTCTTCTCATATATTTTATGATGGTAATAAGATACTAAACCCCTAACTGGAGGGATTGTGTCTGATATTTATATGATGAAGACATAATTTTTCAATCAGTTTACTTGAAGTCTTGAGATGGCATGTCAGTTAACTGCTAGTAGTCTGTTGTTATTTATGTATACTTGTCATTTTGTTTATTTTCTTTTGTTAGATCTTTTGACATCAGACTCGGAACTGTCTTGAACTGAATTTTAATGTGCGTATTAATATGCGTTCACTTTTCTACATTGGCTAGAGGTATAGAGGGAGGGTTGAGATCTCATAAATATGTTTAACCCCGCCGCATTTTGCGCCTGTCCAAAGTCAGGAGCCTCTGGCTTTTGTTAGTCTTGTGGTATTTTTAATTTTAGTTTCTTGTGTATCATTCGGAGTTTAGTATGGCGTTCATTATCACTGAACTAGTATATATATATTTGTTTAGAGCCACGTCTTCGGTTGCAGGAATTTCTCGCAATATTGAAGACGTATTGGTGACCTTCTGCTGTTGTCTGTTCTATGGTCGGTTTGTTGTCTCATTGACACATTCACCATTTCCATTCTCAATTTTAGGATAGAGTAAAATGGTGGGTAACGTAGCCTTTCTACTTAATTTTGTAAATATCAAAATAAATCAATGAAATTTGTGTTTTTTTAAACAGTCATCTACAATTAGAGCAAAATAAAACAAAACATTTGATTGCAAAAAATAATAAGTTAAAGTACGAACCAATTACATAACCTTTGTTTAGGAACAGAAAAGCTCGTGTACATGGCTTTGATTTTACAGATTCTTTTAAACTTAAAAAATAAACCAGGTTCAAGTGTCCGCATTTAATGACCACTTTTATTTTAAATCAAAAGACTTGACAGAACTACATGTATCAATCGTGTAAATAGAAAATTATTCAATCTTATCTATATCTTCAATCTAATTCTATAAGTTGTATTGCTTACGAATAAAAGATTATTATTATTGTGATATTGCAATATTACTTATGACTCTTCAGTAAAATTCAACAACAAACAAAAACATCAATCATTACATCTGCATTTCAAACAAAATTACATAGCATTCGTCCTGACATCACAACTAATTCAATGACATTTAAAAAGTGTTTGTTGCTACATGTGCTAGGTCTGATCATTTCCAATTCAATTACTCGACCCTGAAACAAAAATATATTGAACGTTTAGAAGTAAATAACGTACATGTATAAGGAAAGTAACTTATAAGAAACATATAGACAAAAGTGAATTTAAGGTAAGCCTTAACAAAACTTGAAAACAAATTGTATAAAGCAATGTTGATTTTTTAACATAAGCTACCGAAGACTTATATAGTGAATCGCGTAATTACAATAACTAAGATAAGGCTTCAGCTTGTTTATTGGAAACAACTGAAATTCAATAACAAAAAATAAATTTATAACGTAAAAAAGGTGATAACACAAAATAGAATCAAAAGTATTGACGAAATTTTGAACACAGAAAATGAGTTTTGCTCGAAGGTTTTACCTTTCTCAATGTAAGATGATTTCAAAAGCGGCATATCAGCAAATAAAGAAAAAATGAAATCCATATTTTCATGCCTGATGTTTTACGTGTTGGTTTTTAATCTGTCGTTAGCATATCGAAATGTACTATTGTATTGTGTTTCTTTGACCTGAATGTTCTTGCATTTGTTTTTACTATATTCATGTCATGTAATGGTGTCATTTTAATGTTATATTTTACATTGCAATAAAGATGCGAGGTTTTGCTTGGCACAAAACCAGGTACAACCCACCATTTTTTCTTTAAATGTCCTATACCATATTAGGAAAATGGAAGTTGTTATCTTATGTTTCTTTTCTGTGTGTGCTGCGTTGTGTTTTTTTTCACTTTTCAGTTTTTCTGTTGTTTCGTTGCTTTCCTCTTACAGTTGATGTGTTTCCCTCGGTTTTATTTTGGTAACCGGATTTGTTTTTTCTCAATCGATTCGAGAATTTCGAACAGTGGTATACTACTGTTGCCTGTATTGGTTATTCAGTTGGTAATTATCTTGTAGATTTATAGCCCAGCAACAAAGATATTGATGTTAATTTAATATCTAAATGTAACAGTTACTGTCATGTTATTACCGCTATTCTAACTACTTTCAAAATGATAAGATCTAGTACATCAAATTCACAGATAGAGGGTATTGACCAAGTTGTAGTTATAACAATAAAGTTATCTCAGCACAATGTCAGACTGACATTTTAACACTATACGTGTATATTTTTCAGTCTTGCTATGTGCAAAAATATAGGACAATTCCAAGAACATATTCCAATATTAAGGACTGGTACAAAAATCATACATTATACACAATCCGTGTTCTTACTCTATTTTCAAATAACAAGATTTCAAAAGTCTGTTATAAATTGACCATATCCTTTATTTAATGATATAAAACAAAGAAATATTTGGCGGAAAATGCTTCTTTCTTAATTTTGACATACATTTAACATGGGCACTTGACATTGCTTTTTAAAGTGTAAGTAATGCAACTATAAAATAAAAGTACGGATAGAAGGGTACGAATTTAACGGCACTACATGGAGAAAGTCAGACGAATCCAAATATTTGACAGAAAAAAAACGAAAAAACAACAAAACTAGCAAAAATGATGAAGGGGGCTCCTGGGTATAAATCTTTTTTTTTCTAATATAGGATTTCGCTATATTTTTTTATAAATGAACTTTATCCTATACTTAAAAGAAAAATGAAATAAAAAAATGGAGTCACCGTTCATTTAACTCACAATCATCCTCCGGAAGAAGCATACATTTTTGTTAATGGCCTTTTTTTCTGTTGAACCAATAGGCGAAATTGAGGTAATATCGAAATAAAAAAATAACCTAATTACAGAAATCGCTTAAATTTTACAATTATTTAGTTTATGTATAGCTTATTTGAAAACAATAATAAATATATAGGTCACCATGAGTTAAAAAAGATATTTAAAATTTAATGCCAAAAAATGGCATTTTTGCACCAAAGGGAGATAATTTGGAGCTTTTCCAATGATATAAACATTTTAAAAGTCTTCTGGGGCCGATATGAATTGATTTTTTTGGTTGATTTTTGTACCAAATCATAAAGTAATAACTAATAGTGTAATGAATAAAATTTGTAATAAAAAAATAATGGTTTAATTTTTTCCTGAAATTTTTGTACCCACGAGCCTCCTTAAAACCTCATTTATACATACTTTGAAATATTATTTGCCGATGCTTCATTTTGAATACAACTTACAAGAACCATAGTAATGCTGGCTAATAAAAGAGGGGTGAACGATACATAAGTGGCATATGAAATCATAATTCGAAAACTAACTGACAACGCCATAAAAGAAAAAAGACCAAAAGATAAACAATAGTATACAAAACTCAAACCTATCCAAATTCCGCGAGTTATCTCAAGGGTGATTGACAGGTAAGACGATCCTCCTTTTAGTAAGTAAGTAAAATAATATCTTTTGCATTTTTTATTATCAAACAGTGTGAAACACTGATTGATCATTCGCTTGATATCTTAAAGGGATTCACGTGTAGTTATCTTATGGTTGTTAGAAATTGTTAACCTACACGTACAAATTTTATAAAGCGTTGAATGTTTCAGGTAAAAAAATATTGATAACACAGTGACTTTAAATATAAACTGACTTTTTTCACATATGAATCTGAGTTGGTCGCTACATAAGGCATCCCCCCATTTGAAGTCTAAGTGCATCGTGATGCGAATACAATTTTCTCCTGCAGAGTTACTTGGTTCTGTTGCATACCAATCAGTAAATGAAAATTTTGTCACACTACTGACCCACATCCAAGAACCTTCACTTTGTCAGTCACTTTCATCTAGCCAGTAAGCTACAAAAGAAGGGCGAAAGATACCAAAGGGACAGTCAAACTCATAGATCGAAAATAAACTGAGAACGCCATGGGTAAAGATAAAAAGACAAACAGACAAATAATAGTACAGAAGACACATAGAAAACTAAAGACTAAAAGTTATTCAAAGTTAATGCATGTAAAAAACTACAAACTATTTTCACATTATGAGAATAATGTAGATTATTACAGATACAATTTAAATATGGTAAACATGGTCAAGAACAATCAATGGCCACCTTTGCATGGTATTCTTATAATCAATACAGATAAACAATACCAAGAAATGAGGCGTATAAATATTATTAGCGTATGAATACATATTAATTTATCGCATATTCATATCCGTACACTGCAGCTGAGCAAAAATGTTGACACCATGTGTAGGAAATACACTTAATGATACAATATTCGTTATACCAAAATGTTTTAGCTTTTGAAAATAAAATGTTCATGACTTAATAAAATACGATTTATGAAAATTCAACAGATCTGGAATGGTCTTACTGTACATGAAAAAAATTAAAACCGTTACCGTTACTTTCTTGGTGATTCATGACGTTGCAATATATATATTCATTAGTAAAAATGTTATGTTTGATAAGTACATTGCATTTAATATACATACATTTGTCATATACATCTGCTGTCATCTTCAAAAAGTCGCTTTCACAACTAGAACCGACTTCTACTAGCCTACTTCCATTATACTCGCACGTCAGCTATAATAACAAACATCAAATGGTATTACGATATTTCACTGGTCATGCATATTGCTTTATATCATGTAAAGATTAGAATTTATATGCTTTCAATAAACGTGCAAAACTATGAAATATGAAACAGTATAGATAAATGGATTGTATACGTGAAGTGAATCCAATCGTTGCCTTTCTGGTAGTTTCTAAAGCTCTTTAGAAACATTTTATATTTTCCTATACTATTGAAAATGTATCATATATCTTTTATAAATAATAATCTTGTGTTATGTACGACTTTTGTCTTCAATATTTGTCCACGGGATCCAAGGTTAATAATTAAATCATTGGATCAAAACATTAGTATCAAATTGATAACTATAAGTCAAAAGTTCTATTGGTGAAATCCTAATCGACAGATACCAAAGTTGCAGAGAGCATGTTGATATCAGCCATTTTTTTTATAATTTGCTTATTTGTTTCATCACTGGCAATCACTGGTAGGCGGTATATTGAAACCCGTCAACTACCTTGCAAACATACTAAACATATAACGTTTACGAATAATGAGTGAACATATTTTCTTACTACAATATAAACTAGAAATTAAATATTAGATTGTATGCATGTCTGATGTATATTTGTCTCATATTTTTATTTTCTTTTGTAAATGAAACTACAGTTTTCACCTCTTTCAAAATTCAACAATAATAAGGGATGTAACAATGTCAGTAGCAATATATCATGTCCATAAAAAACATAATACAAACCCTAGCTTGGTCCCAAGTTTTTTCCTCATCGCTAAAGTAGTAGCATTTATTTTCGTACTTTAACCATCTGTTTGGACATGCAAATGAAACTAAAAGTAAAGAATAAAATAACTTCAGAACATTGATAAAAAAACTGGACATCGTTCCCAAAACATTCGTCCTTGTATACAGAGCTTACGTCAGTTGTTTGTCTAATCGTAAGATTATTACTTTTTCATAAAAAAAATCGTAAGCTCTTTTCGTAGATTCGATCGAAAAGTAACGAGTGGCAATACGTCGTCATACAATGTATGTCACATGGTATTGGTTTTTTAAACATGTTGTTTTTCCAAAATCAACATTACATTATCTTACTCAACAATAAAATTCAATGGGGTGAATCGAAGACATATATCCATGTTATATATATTTTTTTTTTATCAATTGAAACTGAAGTTTAAAACTCCTGAATTAATCATCAAATCTATATTCCTATATTAAAGCGTATTTTAATTGAACTTAAACGAACATCTTGCTTCAAATATTCCAAATCTTTGGCAATGAAAACCTTAAAATTGATTGAACTAGCACAGCATTAGTGACATCTTCTTACACAAACATGTTGATAACATCTTTTTAGTAAGTAGCCAAATTTTAAGCATTTTCATTTATAATTTCACAACATATTTTCAAATATCCATCTAAGAAAGTTTTAAAAAACTAAGAAAAGTAATTTATTAAAAAAAAAACAATAATGTGTCCAAAGTACACGAATGCCCCACTCGCACTATTATTGTCTATGTTCTATGGACCATGAAATTGGGGTGAAAAAAACTCTAATTTGGAATTTGAATTAGAAACATAATATCATAGGGAACATGTATATTAAGTTTCAAGTTGACTGGATTTCATCTGCATCAAAAACTACCTTGACCAAAAACTTTAACATCAATTTCTACTATCATTTTCTATGTTCAGTGGACCGTGAAATTGGGGACCAAAAACTTTTACCTGAAGCGGGACAGACGGACGAACGGACGAATGGAAGAACACACGAACGGACAAACGAACGAATGAACGAACAGACGCACAGAACAGAAAACATACTGCCCCTCTACTATTGTAGGTGGGGCATAAAATATCCCCAGGGTAACTCGTAGTCTATTGTTTCTGATAAAAAGGCACACATTCCTGAATTACCCATGTTAAATTTTGTGACTGAGTAGACATCAGTAAAAAGTTTTATGTATAAGATGTTTTATGGTGGATGAGTATTTTATTCCATAATTTAATAAGCAATCCAAACATTGAAATTATCTGGTATTACAATACTTTGCAAACTTACAAATAGAAATACGAGTTCTTGCTTTTGGGCATGGCTTAAACTTTTTATAAAAATACAGGTGTAGTGATGTTATGTCTATTTCTTGATTCTTTTCCAAGGCATCCATCGGGATTGTATAAACATTCATAATTAAATTTTCACCAACCCGTAATAATACAAGAGATAATAATTATTTCCAAATCAAGTAAAACAGCAAACTTACCTGTATTTTTCTTTAATATAAGTGAATCTTTTGAAGACTCATATCTTGGGCAACAAGATTCATCTAAGTAGCAGTGTTTTGTTTTCATGTCATAACTACCATAGCAACAATCTTGTATGGAGCACAATGACGCACACACAGCTGGAGATAATCGTTGCTTTATTTCTGATGTACTGGTAGGAAGAATTCTTCTGTCTTTTGTAGTAACAAAGACGTGTTTTTAAACATTCAGTTCTGCAAAACCCGTTGAGAACATCACACACAAAAACAGAATAGAAAAATCATCTTCCGTTTGCGACATCAACATGGTAAAGAATTGTCAGATTGTATGTAATGCTTATTAGAACTTATATATATCTCCGAAAGAACATTTATAAAAAGCAGACACTTAAAAAGATAGCAAACACTATAATAACAAAAAGCATTCAAATAATTTTACAAATAATATTTACTAAATGAAACACAAATTGAGAACCAATTGAAATATTATCATCTATACTATTGGATGAAATCTAACATGCATGAGCTGGTTATAAAATTCCGCCCATTTGATAATCAAAAATGCATTCTCAGCAAAGTTAGTAGGCTGTGGTTGTGTATAATTATTATACAACCGAAATGTACTTTTTTCATTTGCTGAAGTCATTAGTACAACTCTGTTATTTATTTAAAAAAATGTTAGTTTTAACGAAGACAACATAAAGGACTACGTGATAAATGAACAGTGTAATGCATTTGGTATTAATGTAATTAAACTATTGAGCTCGACTAATTGAACGGGGAAGATAATTTAGAACTAATATAAATATTTCAAAATAATTACATTTTTTAACTTCCTGGAAGACCTATTCATATTAAGTCTGAAGAATAAAACCGAATATAAACAAAAGACGAACAGTTTATTTTTGAATTTTATTTTGTAGATTTAAACAAACAATTAGTTCCTATGACAGAAAATTTAATACACCATTCACTTTGAGTTATGCCTATCTCATTTCTTGTTTCTTTTTATCATCAAGGTTATATGGGGAAAGGGGATGTTTTTCTTCAAAGACTTTTCTCTAATTGTTCTGCACCAACTGATAGTTTCTATTAAAACTATTTGTGAATGTGTTGATCATCCACTAAACAATAACTTCAGAAAAACATCGTTATGCTTTAATCGCTTCTTAATTTACCCTAAATTTAGCTTACTGGGAACGTTACTACAGCCAATAATGTATAAGCAGTAAAAATTGCAATTTTCTAGATGTGTCAATTTCAGTTTCACAAGAGAAACGCAAAGCACACACTAATTATTTTAATCTGCCATGTGTGGATAAAAGAGGGACAAAAGATACCAAAGGGACAGTCAAACTCAGAAATTTAAAATAAACTGACAACGCCATAACTAAAAATAAAAAAGCAAACAAACAAACAATAGTAAACATGACACAACATAGAAAACTAAAGAATAAACAACACGAACCCCACCAAAAACTAGGGGTGATATCAGATGCTCCGGAAGGGTAAGCAGATCCTGCTCCACATGTGGCTCCAGTCGTGTTGCTTATGTGATAACAAATCTGGTAACTAGTCTAATTCGGTAGGTCACATTCATGAAAGGGAAGGGGATTGTAGTTACGACGTAAGGAACATATCCGATATCATTTGTGAAACAGTTATTCCATAACGGTCAACCAACTCGTGATGGCGTCAGTAAAATTTACGAAAGGATAATTTCAACTTCACCATTTGGAACTCTTGGTTTAATAGCTTCCTTGTGAGCAATAACCCTCTATCAAGAAAATCATGATAGGAAATGAAAGGACGGGAATATCGTATCAATTGGGAGATATATACCCCGTATGCAGGTGCTGCTGGAATGTTGCTACTTAGAAATGGAAAGTTCACAATTGGAAAGCTGAAATCATCTCTTTTGTCGTAAAATTTTGTTTTCAATTGACCCTCATTGTCAATTTATAGATATAAGTCAAGATATGAGGCCGACTTAACTGTATCTGTAGTATCCTTTATCTTTAGTTCGATGGGATAGATGCGTTCCACATAGTCACCATATTTTGAATTATTTAATGAAAGAACATCATCTATATAGCGGAAAGTAGAGTTAAAGGATATTGCTAACTTCTTGTCTTTCTTCCTAAAAAGTTCCTGCATGAAGTCAGCCTCATAAAGAAACAAATTGGCAAGTAGAGGGGCACAGTTTGTTCCCATTGGAATGCCGACAGTCTGTTGAAAAACACACCCTCCAAGCGTAACAAATATGTTGCCAATCAAGAAATCAAGCATCTTGATAATATCAGTTTCAGAGAAGTTTTTGTGTGAATCAGAGTGATCCTTTACAAAGTAGGATTTATCCCTCCCTAAGACAAGATACATGTATCTACGTTGGCCATTTTTTTTATGAAGCAAAACAATACCAACTCTTTCAATTTGTCTTTTAGTTTGGAATGTAGAATACTTGTGTAAAGAGTAGAAAAGTCAAATGTTTTAATACTGTTACAAGATGAAATAAGAGAGGACCGTATCATAATCCTTGGCTAAGAAAGATGAGGCTGTCATTGACAATTCAATATTTTCCTAACAAATATAATTTTATAATCTATCAGTAAGTTGAGGTAACACTGGTATAAGAGTTTATTAAATTTGATGCAACAGTCATACAAGGGAGAGGTTTTGCCATCTATAAAACCATGTTAAATCCACAATTTTCTACATAAGAAAATGCCTGTCAGGAACATGATAGATGTTATCAATTCGTTTGATGTGTTTCAGCGTATGATTTTAGGGCCATTTCGTTTTAAATTTTCCTCAGAAGGTCAGTATTTTTGTGATTTTACTTTTTAACAGTTACATTTAGATGTCGGTTTCAGCAGGGATGGTTGACGTCATTGTGATGACCTCGGTAACAAACTACAAGTTTTATCAAAATTTATAGAACCTACACCCGATTGTTCCTATATGTAGAGCGATCAATCCCTTTTCCTCTAATTTGAGGTGAAAATATGGGAACGCAAGTCTCAGCCATATGTTTCCCTTTCCTGAATTAATGGACAATTCCTAGTGTAGATATTAACAGGTTCAATAAGGTTTGACTATTCCGAAAACAAACTGAAAACATCATGGCTAAAACAATAAGAAAGGAAACAAACAACACAAGGGGCGGTAGCAGGTGGCCTGGTAGAGTTACAGGTAGACCGGATTAATAACAAGTCGTTTCTGTAGAACAAAGTTAAAAGAGTGCGGCAGTATAATTCTTATCACAGTGCTTCGTTTTGTTATTAGATAAGAGAATTGGAATATCATCTTAGAAGATTATAAATTTATCGCACTGCAACGGATTTCTTAAAAGTAGCTATTAATGCAAGATTAATTCAAATGCATTGGTAAGCTTGGTAGATGTAACAACAATGGCAGACTTATGATTTAATTCTAAAGACGCGCGCTTCATCTTCATAAGAATCATCAGTGACGCTCATATCAAAATAGTAAGAAAACCAAACAAGTTTTCAGTTGAAGATCATTGATGACCCAACATTCAAAAAGTTGTGCCAAATTCGGCTAAGGTTATCTATGCCTGGGATTAGAAAATCCTTAGTATTTCGAATAATAATGACGAAAATGAGCACCCAACTCTAAGCTGTATTCTATCACTGACACAAAATATTCATAATTCAAAAAAAAAAATCATAAGAAACCAATGAATGTTCTGAAAGTTTCAAAAATGATCATCAAAGAGCTGAAAGCTCTGAGGAAAAATGACGCCACTGCCTCTAATATTGGGATATTTTTTATGCAAGTCTTGATTTTCGCATACCGAAATAAGTTTAACATTGCAAGATGTCTCGTAAGCATATAACTAATATTCGTATATGTGTGTGTGAAGTGAAGATGACAACTGACTGGTTTTTTTTTTTGTACAAATAAATAGGCCAAGACTATCTAAATGATCTACAATATCCAATAACTACTGGCTGTTTTTATTGTACAAATAAATAAGTCAAGTATACTGGAATGATCTAAAATATCCAGTGACTACTAGCTGTTCTTTTGAACTAATAAATAGGTCAAGACTATTTAAATGATCGACAATATCCAATGACTACTGGCTGTTCTTTTGTACATACTAAATAAAGACTACCTGAATGATCTCAAGTATTTTAAGCAATGTGTAATTTTTTTCTTGCAATTACATTTTTCTCAATCAAGAGTACAGACTAATAGTTGGGCTATTCTTTAAGCTTGAAGATCACGCTAAATTGTACAGTAAACGCCTTGAACCACCTTGAAAAGAAGAACCGATCCAACGCATAAAAAAAATGGAATGTAACTGCCATTTCAGATCTGCAAGAAAACAAGCAAGGAAGGTTAGTTCGCTTGATTTTTAACGAAGGTGATCGTTAAGGTCTGAAACAAACCACTTATCTTGAAAGGATGAAAATGAAGGCATCATCATAGCCATACCAGGCAAAATAGTTTAAATAAATATGCTTGATACTAAGAATAGCTTTACAAGGGCATTCAATATAACAGCTGTCAACACGAACCAGTTCAATAGTCATTAGTTTATATGGTAAGAATGATACTGGTATGGCCACACAACGAACCAACATCCAGTAATATCTTTGGGTTGCAGACAGCACTTACCATTCCGCAGCTATAAGAGTTTAATTGTGCAACTCCACTTCGAAAGGATATAGCTGCAACTTATGAGTCCACAAATAGAGTAATATTTCTCAATAATTGTGAAATTGATTCATTTTAAAATGTCCATGTAAAGCTTTTTATAGTGGCCTTCATCAACTAAGAACAGTTGAACAATGTGGGAAACTTATTCCATGTGCAACATCTTTGTTTCCTTACAACAAAGGACTCTATGTCTGCTCTTTTCGCATCTGCTTTGCATTGTAAATCCTCACGTGTCCTCTTTTGGTGTCCGAAATATTCCTTCCAGTCTACATTGCTCATTCGTTTTTTCAACTCCATTGATTTCAATACCTACAATAATTTCCTTTTCTACATAGAGTGGTCATAAATTATATTGCATATATACATTTGTGTGTGGAAGAAAGTTACTTAGGCTAACCTGCAAGTAAAAGACACTGTGAATTACTTAAGATACATTTATTCATGCATGGGTTTTTTTACCACTTGGTAAATAACTGATATAATAAGAAACAATCGTTTACGAACGATTGGCAAAACTAGTTGTAAATACATAAAATCATAAGTATCAATGAAAATAACAATATATTGTAGCGAATAATGATATACTGGAAATTTATGTTTTCAAAATTACCATCATTCAAGATGGCCACCAGAACTTTAATTTACGAGTCCTCAGATGATAGTCTTTGTCATTAGTGACGAATACACGAAAGAATATTGAAATTGGAAAAGTCATGTATTTTTAATATAAATTAAAACAAATACAAGCAACTTCAAAATGGCCGCCCAGAACCGCCATTTTGATTTTCTGAATTGGGTCTATAGCTATAAATGTTACTTATGACCTCAACTAAAATTCTGCAAAATTAAGCTTTTACCACAATCTCAACAATTGTTTCACAAATCGACTGCTGGACTAATATTGATATTTTATAACAACTCTGCCCATGACCCATATAATTGATATTCATTCTTTAACCATATTTCATAGTAAGCTAGTTTTTTTTTTATTTTGCACTAACCCACCATCTTTCATGTCAAATTTATGTCTCCATTTTAAGTTTATGCCAGTGACTTATCATGGTATTAAACACAATTCCAAGTAATTATGCTGTTATAGTGGATTACCATATATTCAACTTAGGTGGCATTCCAGTCATTGAAATTTGTGTCAGATTAGAGCAATGAACTAGACCTTTATGAATGGATCTCATCATTTAATATAGTATGCGACCCCTGCCCGATAACGAAAATAAACAAGCTTGAAAGGATACATGTCAATCGGCAAAATTTATCACCAGAGATTACAAGTCAAGAGAGGACAGATACGTCTCCAAAATTCTTGCCAAACTGGAACTACAACAAGATCTTTAGACAAGGACGAACAAGGCGTTGTAGCCAAAATTGTATTTATGTAAAAAGAAGTTGAGGGGCTGATTCACGCTATTGAACCAGACGAATTCCTCAAAAAAGCATGTCCGAAGAGACCCATAACTGCCGAGAAATTCAAAGAATACCACGCAACAATTATTGTGGAAAAGCAAGTGAAGAATAACTCTAACATTCCACCAAGTAAAACACCGTGCAATATTCAAACTTATCCTTTGAAAGACAGTGATTGCTTTGAATTAGCTAGACGACACTGTTGTGCACGCATCAAACGTAGAGAGCTTCAAATCTGTTTTCACGCCCTGGCAATATATCGGGGGCGCTCTCTCGAACCGTTGTATTAAAGCCAGCATTGATATCAACAATTTATTCACATGTCATACAGATACAGTCTGTTACAGACTCTGCTGCTGTAACTTTGTAAACAAAGATTCAGTCGGACCGAGTCTGCGTCGTCAACCACTAGCCCGATGCCCCAAACTTGTATTAAATTTTCAGCTCGGACTAGTAAATTTTAATTATCGGTAGCCCGACCGGACTAGTAAGAAATATAACGTCCTTTCTATGTTATTTGAACACATTTGAAGTTTAGATTGACAATTAACGCAGAAAAGATCGTCAAATTAATGTGTACGAACGTAACGAAGTCTAAACTGTCGAGATCGATAATTATACATTTATCCTGAGAAAGTGAAATAGAAACATATACCAGTCGTAATATCCGGTACTTCGAACTGTCTTATAACCAGTAGAAAGTGGACCAACACGGACACATTATATTTTCTTTTAATAAAGGCAGTTGTTTGTAAAACGAAAAGACTATTGAATTTTCCCCGATTACTTATATATCTTTAATGTTTTAACATTGTTTTAGTTTTACTTCACATAATCAATAAAGTTATAAAAATAGATTTATGAGTATCTTAACAACATCGTGTTGGTACACTTCGATCTTTTTGGTAATAAGAAGGACCGGAGAACATGTGTCATCAGACGATTCATACGCACCGCGTGGTATTAATTTCTGATTATTCAAAACTTCGTAAATCAGCATATATCCAATGGATGTCAAGATGATTCCCATTAATACTTTTTTAATGGTTGTTAAGTTGAAATGATAAGAAAGGCTGACATTATTTAGTAGAACTATTTTGTCTGGCGATTGCTGATCATTGGTGTGTGAAAAGTCCAGAACCATGTCAAAACGGATCTATTTGTTTATTACGTAGATAAAAGCGAAAGCTTGAATAGATATGAAAAATATAACAAAGGAAAAGCTCAAAATACCATTGTGGTAACAATAAAGATATGAACAGGTCAAAATGTATTATTCTGTAAATAAACTGATTTCCGGTTGATTACTACAAACTACTGATAATATAAGCAGATTCAAGTTTGTATGTAAAATAGTAAATACGAAACCATGAGCCGTAGGCGGAGAAATGTAATGAAAAGTAAATACGAAACCAAGCGCGGTAGGCAGAGAAATGTAATGGAAGTTCAGGTCAATAGTATCGGAAACACGCCGCTGAAAGCGTCATTTTCCAAAAGCAAGGTCAGGTATTCTGTAAATGTTATTACGTGTACTATTAATATGTGGTTATACAATTTAAATGCTTGATCGTGGTTTATTTTCTTACATTGCATTCTCCTCTCTAATGTGTATTTATCAATTATCCTTAGGGAGATGATGCAGAAATATTTGGAAAAAAAACGGTGTCCCATTACCAAAAGAAAGTTTCCAACTACTTTCTTCTTCTACTGTGTGTCAACAGTGTCCCAATTCTTCTAATTCTGTTTTTTGCTTGTTAAGGGTCACCTGGTCTGACAAATTATAACTTTAAGGTGGCTAATTGGGTTTGATTGAAACAGAGACAGTACATTGAAAAGACAATCAAGTAAACTTGGAAGATGCGATTGAAAAGGCATTGTAAATGTTCATTTGGTTACTGATTTTGAAGTAGTATCTTTCCATTGTACATTCGAATACTGAATTTCAACTAATATCTTTCTATTATACATCTTGGTACTGAATTTGAACTAATGTCTTTCTATTATACATCAAGATACTGAATTTGAACTTATGTCTTTCCATTGTACTTCAGGTGCCTGTATTTGAAAGAATGCCTTTCTATTGTAAATTCGGATACCGAATTTGAACTAATTTTTTTTTCCATTATAAATCCGATTACTGACTTTGACTTAATTTATTTTCATTGTACATCAGGATACTGCATAATAATAATCACCATCACTAATTGTGCATCCATACTCTATGTCGTTGTCCCAACGCACTAGCAACATGTTCGCAGTAATAATTCTTGAGATAGCAGAAATGTCATGTGATCGGTAATTTTACCGAGTGTATCCTATCCCCGATTATGACGTAGTGACTATGTGAATTTACATGTCGGGTGATACATGCCCAGCAGGAGACACTTAACCAGTCTCGAAATATCCGGTATTGTTTTTTTTTAGATTTATGAAATTTTAACTTCGGTAAAGTACTGTCGCCTCGATATAATGGAAAAGGTGTTTGCCATAAACTACTCGTACACAGATGTTACCGATATTAAGATATCTTCTTGGGCATTCTTGTATTTTTCTATATAAAAATCTATTGATACTAGTAACCATTATGTGAATATAACATGTTTGCATCTTCAACAGTACATAGCAACAGCATTTTGTTCATCTGTGTTTATGAGTAGAATTATTGATCATCACTTTATAATTTAATTTTGGATGTAACGCGTCTTCTGATTGGCTGACGGTATTTTGTTATGAGCCCATAGACATAATTTAGTGTGACCGTGACGTCATCAACGTTTTTTTCATGGTTTTCTACGGTTTAAAATGGAATTTAGAATTAAATTATAAGAAATGACTGTAATATTTTTTCTGTCTATTCGAAATAACATAAAAAATGTGGTGCACACTGTTAAATAACCCGCTACGCGCATTATTCAGTGTGCACCAAATTTTTTATGTTATTTCTTCATAGACAGAACAAATATTACAGTCATTCCTAAAGTAAATACTTTATCTTTGTGACTGCAAAAGTAAATAACTCAAACTTACTAAACATTTAATTGGCGAATAAATGAAGGAATATTTTCGTTTTGAAAAGAGGTGTATCTGTAATCAGCTTATCGAATGATCCATTTGCTATTTTTTTTTAAATACGGTACAGTTTTTACTAAATCATGAAAAACAAACGCATCTTCTAGCAGTAAAATTTCTGTTTTAATAAATGATCTCATTTACAGATTTGAATAGATAAACCATAATTCATAATTGATTCTTCAATCTTTCATGCAGCCGAGCATGAACATTAGACAAGGAACTGTCTGCACGATTAATTTGTACAAACATTGGAACTACCGTGAGTTTTTTTATTCAGATGTAACGTTATCACAACAAAAATGTAAATATTCAAATAGACATTTTTAGCTTCTGTTTTGAGTGGTTATTACAAGTAAACATATATGGTAGTCATTGATTAGTTAAAAATAACATGATTATCCAATATAGCTTTATCGCCAAATCCTTTGAATAAAATTCATTACATGGAGGTTATTTATAATATTCTAGGTAGATAAAATCTTAGGAAATGATAAATATTTTACAAAAGATGTTTATGTCTCTTGACTGACAACAGCACATATACAACCCGCGAAAATAACAGTTATTATAACCAACGCGGTAGATGCAATATAAAGTAATGTAATACCTTGAAGGTCAGAATATAACAATGGCACAATAATATCAAAGAAAACAACAACAAATACCTAGAAGGAAACACACGAAAAGACTTAAAACAGTTCCTTAAATACTATACAAAAATGTCATAATTAAGCAAAATAAGAAATCATAATTAAAATAAAATATATAATAAGATAAACGGCAGCACGATTTCAAAGCGCTGCTTGAGTGATCGATACGTGCTCATGCTTCTTGCGTCATAACAAAATTTTGAAATTTGTTAATTCCTTCGCCTTGATTAAAGCTTTAATCTCCTCTTTCTACATTGATGATTAAAACACATCATGCATTACAGCACAATAGAAAACTGGATAATTGCAGATGCTGACTCGGGTACCAAAGACAATGATTTAGAGTACATGCATTACACTCTCTTAATATAAATATGAGAATTAGTATATGAAAATACATTTTGAAATTTGTTAATTCCTTCCGATTGATTAAAGCTTAAATCTCCTTTTTCTACATTGATGATTAAAACACACCATGCATTGCAGCACAATAGAAAACCGGAGAA
The DNA here is from genome assembly GCF_965363235.1 of Mytilus galloprovincialis. Lineage (NCBI taxonomy): Eukaryota > Metazoa > Mollusca > Bivalvia > Mytilida > Mytilidae > Mytilus > Mytilus galloprovincialis. The sequence continues at coordinate 66,058,593 of NC_134843.1, forward strand.
TTTAAGATGCTGAATCAGGTACTAACAACAAGCATTTAGAGTGAATGCATTACTATCTCTTAATATAAAAATGGGAATTAATCAATGAAAATAAGCAATCCTATATGTATATAACTATAAAATCAAGGCACTTTTGCTTTCTTTTCTGGGATCATTCTTTGTATGATGCGTTGTGCATTTGTGTTTTTTCTTCTATAGTCTTTATCATCGTTTTTTTTTTGTGTTTTTTCTTCTATAGTCTTTATCATCGTTTTTTTTTTTTTTTTTTTTTTTTTTTTTGTAAATGGCAACTAGCTGTCTCATTGGCAATCATACAACATTTATTATCGTTTGTATGCAATGGTCCTTTTGTTGTTTCCTCAAGAATACCGGATGTCGCAAGTTGTATCTCTGACATAATACTGTCATTAGGGAATTGTAATTAAGTACCTACTGCACAAATATTATTTCTAGTTTATCCTGCACAATGACGACCACCAATACGCTTGATGAACGTTAGTAATGCAGGGATAAAGGAAATCTATTCTATCTGGTAAATGACGTCATAAAGGTGGGCATAATTGACGAGTTTTTCCCGGTGGAGGAATGGAAAGTGGTCTATTGCAAAACTACATTTAATTTTTAAAGCAACGTCAGTTCTGTGACAAAAGTTAATGATATTCGTCAAATTTAGATTTCTATAAAAAAAAAAAACAATGAATGCATTTTTCATGCAGCCAACCCTAAAAATTTTATCAGAAACTATCAGCACGATTAATTTGTACAAACATTTGATTGACTGTTTTTCAATTAAGATATGATGCCATCACCATGATGATCACAGCCAAAGGTAAATTCCCGTTAACTTTCAATTTTTAGAGACTGTGTTGATTAGTTAGACAAAAAGCAAACACTATTTGACATCCAATATTCAATCATTAATAATGAGCCATGAATACAACTGCTTTAAAATAAAATACAGATATTAACATAAACATTTGAGGATTTAATATGTTTTTCAAAATGGTAAGTTCCTTTCTTTTTTACCTTGTGTATTTGATATGAATTTGTTTTTACACAATGGGATAAGGAAATGAGTCAAATTATCTAAAACTCGTAGGGTTAAAGTACAAATTTTTAAATTGCATTTTTTAATTGTAACCAGAAGAGGGAATAGAAGAAAACAATTGTCCTTTCAATTTCTTGATTCTGTAGGGGGTTAACACTGTTTAAAACAATGAAGTCAATATAAGTAAGCTGCTTCTTACTCATATTTTTTATCGTTTCGCCGTGCTGAAACATTATAAAAAAAATCATATAAATTTAAACTTCAAAACAGATATAAATGAAATGAAGCAAATAACGTGGAATCTTTTTTTTATGTCAAAATCAAAAAATAATAATGATTAAAGTCAACTCTTGAAAATTGTACGAGTGTTCTAAATACTAATCAAAGGTCCCAGGATTATAATTTAATAACTTACGTTCAAGAACAAACAAAACAAATTAATAAAAATTAAGAAATACTTCATGGCAGCCATAGATTGTTGGAAATTTACACATGGCCTGGGCCGTGATATTTGAATTTTGTTCTGAGCGTTAGCAAGGGATAAAATTAACGAATGTCACGGCCCAGGCCATGTGTAAATTTCCATCAATCTATGGCTTCCATGAATTATTTCGATTCTAATAGGACAAATACGTTCATTAAAATACTGAAGCGAGGATTGGTTTGATGTGTGTGTGTGTGTGTGGCTGATCTTTTTTACTCCCTGTTAGATAAAGCTCAAATATCTTAATAAATCTGTAGTTTGCATCTTTTATTTTGTGAATAACCGCTAGAAAAACGCTGTTTTATTCTTCTAATTCTCAAACTTAAGATTTGCCATTTTCAATTAACATGATTTTGTCGTAAACTTCTGTCAAATCCAAAATTGACATTTCGTAACTAAGGAGGCGCCATGTTGACTTGCTGAAATTAGTAAATATGCAAATAATGCAATAGAAAATAAAATAAAACAAAACCTAATAATTTTCTATTTTATTTTATTTTTGTTAATTTGCCCTTTTGAAAAAAAAAATGCCGTGTTCCCAGCTGAAAAGCTAAAAGCTTGCAAAATCGAGACTTGGGGTGATCTCAGATGCTCCGGAAGAATTAGCAAATCCTGCTCCACATTTGGCACCAGTGGTGCCACAAATTAGTACAATACCGGTGATAAGTCTAATTCAGTAGGTCAAGTTCAATAAAAAAAAAAAGGTGAAGGATCATTGTAGTTACAAAAATTCAAACATTTCCTTTATTATCTGTGAAATATATATATATATATATATTTTTTTGTTTAGGTTCATTATCAAAAGAATGCTCTTTATGCAATTTGTCTTGTTTTACGTTTATTTTTTCATTTATCGCCTTTTTGAAAATTTTCGATCGAAGGGTTGGATTTAAAAATTTTCCTGATTCAACTGCATTTGTATTTAATGATAACTAGTTGTTGGTTGCTTAACGTTCAGTTGCAAATATGTCAGACATCTTCAGGATAATATACATGGTGAGGAACAACCGCCATGTGCTTTTGTCGTTTATTAAAACATTTTTGATCGTTTTATCACTACAACTATCTTGTTTCAACCTAAATTTCTAATACTTTAAATGAGTTGGATGTATTCTTATCATTGTGCTCTAGATATGATGTCATGCTCATTGCAACTGTAAGCATTTTTAATTTCCTCATCTTTTCAGTGTTTTTTTTTTTTTTTTTTTAATTATTTCAAATTTTTAATTCATGTAAAAGACGGCTAAAATTCATATGAAATAATGAAGTGTATAGAATTTAACATGTTTTATGTTCTCAATTATTTTTATTAAATAAAAACCTGAAGTTAGTTGAATTCCTTTTCACTTTAACTTTAGAACACTCCTGTTATGCGACCGTTCACCACATTATACAACATAATGAATGATATGTATTTAATATTTTTTTAATTAAAAAAGTATGTTTAATTATCGCAGTATGATTTCATGAATTTGACGAACAAATCTTACTTAATTAAAAAAAAATTCTGTGTCATTCGGTCTCTTGTGGAGAGATGTCTCATTGGCAATTATACCACATCGTCTTTTTTATATTAAAAAGCAGCGAAACCTTAATTTAAAGTTACGTTTTATAAATCATAAACACATACTTACTGGAAGCATTAGATATGAAAGTTAGTTGATAAACGTTACAGTACAATGTAAAATCACAAAAATACTGAAATCCGAGGAAATTCAAACGGAAGGTTCCTAATAAAATGGCAAAATAAAAGCTCAAACACATCAAACGAATGGATATATTCAATGATCCTTTTAATGCTTGCTTAACTCGCATGTCAGATGTCGTAACTTCTATATCTGATATTGGCAACCCATAAATTACCAAATTTGTAATTGCGTCTTTGGTGCTAAGCATTTGTGACGGTTCGTCGTTGTTATTTTTTTTTTTTTTTTTTTTTTTGCCGATATGTCAGATATGTGTCAAATAAACAAAAGTTTCCGTCCTGAAAATGCATTGAATAACTGAAGCGCTACCTTATGTGATTTTAGATGTCAAAATGATGACCAAAACATATGTGTATATAAAGGGAAAATTCATTGCATTATACTCTGAAATGAGCGCACGAACAACGCTTTAAAAACCGTTAAAATTCCAAAAACAAAAAAGTCAGTTCTTATAATTATATTTGTATGAAATTGTTAGCAGTTTATTCCTATGAATTTTTGTGACGTTGTCACGAGAAGCACGTGCTCTCATGACTGTTGAATTTCATACCATACAAAATTTGATATTTTAACCTATCGAAAGCAGGGATTCTTCGAGACAAGTATGTAATGTAATATATTTGAAATGAATTTCAAAAATACGTTTTTTTAAAGCAATGTCAGTTTCTGCGACAACAGTTAACGATATTCATCAAATATAAATTTCAATAAAAAAAACAATTCATTTTTCCTGCAACCAACCCTAAAAATTTGATCAGAAACTATCAGCACGATTATAACAAAAAATACTGCTTCCCAAAAAAATCAAAACTTTTCACAAATTAGGCGTTATACTTTTATACGAGTAATCAAGTACTCGTGAGTATCTGGTTCGAGTACTCCAGTATTAAATATAATCACTAGTATCTTAATATCTGTATAGACCATCCAATTATTCTGACACCCCTTGATTACGTCATATTTTTATTCAACAGTCTAATATTTAAAGACAAGGATAAACAGTCATCAAGTGTCATATGAAGGCCAACTTGTTGAGTGTAATCAATGTTCCAGAAAAAAAGAACCAACATTACAATATTCGAAAAATATCAAACTTTAAATTTTTTATGTATCTCGTAGCTAGTGCCGCTTTAAAATCTGTCGTCACGGATATTCAACTGTCTGGTAATATTCGTCTTCACTTAACAAATCTACAAACAACCCGAATCTCCATACTTTAATTTAACCGGTATGAGCACAAGATGCAAAACATCATAAATCCTGCATCTAGATAACCGTTTAACGAGTTCAAATATCCCAACTTAACAATTTATGCCTTCGGAGATCTTAAAAACACTTGATGCCAATCATTATCTTTCCGTCAAAGTGTTTGATTTTAGTTGAGGTTATTTGACGTTATTATTGCGTGTGTTGGGCATAAAATCTACGTTAGTACGGTGATCTTAGCCAATAGAGATGAATATTATAGTGGGGATGACTTCTTTATAACTGTTTCGTTAACTGTTGTTAAATGATAAAAGTAATTTATGTCCATATGCAGTATTTGATTATGAAAAGAATAAAGACGGGTGTTTGAAAAATATCAGGCAGATACAATTACTATATCAATTCAAAAATACAGAAATCCAGTTAGCCCATAAAACGTTTCAATGACAGGTGCAATCAGTGTATAGTTAAAGAATATTTTTGGTAATGGAAATGATTTGGGTCGAGCGCATTAATTTGTTTTATTTTAACTTGGATATCCGCCTGTATGGGAAATCGTTGATAAATAACGTGTCACATATCGGATCTCGTGAGATTTGTTCACTTCTATAATTATGCGAGCTACAACTAAATATACGTCTTTGCTGTTGATTGTTCAAACAAAATGGAATATTAACAAATGATTAACAAATGGCAAAAGCATAAAACTGAATTTAATTATACATTTTCAAAGTTTACATATTGTTATTCTGGTTATTTTATCCTTGGCGCAAAAACTTACAAATCTGTGAAATTACATTATCATTCCAGGATGTGCATTATGCTGTGTGCCTGCTGGTATGTGTACCATGTATTCTTCGTGCGGAATATTTGTATGAGGTGAGTCATTATGTCTAGGTTTTTTTTTTATCTTAGTAGTACTTTTAAAAGACATTATAATAATCAGTACCAAAGTTCCGGTTCACTTTTAAAATAATCGAAACGTGTTACATACAGTTGGCAGAAGTGAAATTAAAGTTGTCAAAGTATGGAGAAACATAGCACAAAATAGTAAAACTAAAAATGTTGATAAAAAAAAACAAAGTTCGTTAAAGAACTATTTCATACACATTTTAACATTTTTAAATCAGTATAACAAACATATTCCGGGTGCGGGATTTTCTTGCCGCATTGAAGACCCATAAGGGGCCTTCGGTTGTTATCTGCTCGTTGGTCGGGTTGTTGTTTCTTTGACATATTTCCCATATCCGTTCTCAGTTTTATATTGTTTTCTTTTGTTTAATTTAGCAAGAACCCCTAGAAAATAGTTTATAAGTGTTCCAAATTGTTAAGTTAAAGTAATTATAAACACTTCGATAATTTTACGGAAGCCAATCACGAGCTAGTTGACCATTATGGACAATCTGCTTCCCAGATGACAACGGATATGTTCCAATTGTCATAACTCCTCCATCTTTTCCATGAAGTCGACCTTTTGAATAACACTTTGAACGGTGTTAATACTTTATTTACACGTCGGCTACCACATGTAGAACAGGATCTGCTTTAACATTCCGAAGCATATTTTTATTTCTGACAAATTGAATGTACTTACTTTTATATTGGTTTTATACTGCAATTCACCCCTGACCATTTAAGCTTTTTTAGTTGTTTAAATCCAAATAGTTGTTTCTGTACTTAATCTATTATGTACTTATACTAAACAGTTTTAACATGTTTAATATTTGGGACATTCTACTATTATAAACTCATTCAAGATGTGTAAAAGTAGTCCATATAAGTTTCCGTAAAGCACCACATAATTATGTCAAAGGCCAGTTTGCTTGAGTGATTTGCATTTAAACGTGTATGGTTTAAACGCATTTAAACTCTTCTGAATAGTGCATTTAAACCAGTCAAGTACCGAAGCTGACTTTTCAGTGTTTATGGAATAGTATCTTCTTATAGGGTTTTTCCTAGATTTAGAATGTAACTTTTGATCATTTTAATAAAAATATGCCCAGTAGATTCTGCATCATGATAGAGATAAAAATGCTTTACAAATTATAATCTGCTTGCATTTCAGTATTCGATGACAGCCGCTGGAAAAGAATTTGTAATAGCCTTTCTTAAAAACACTTTAAATACATATGAACCGTATCTAAAAATCTTAACACCTTTTGCAGAAGACGTAGAACTGCAAATTTCCACACCTGCATGGAATTCGGTGGATTCTTTTCATTTGACCTACACAGTAAATAAATCCAATACTCTAGAAGTTAAACTACCTATAAAGCTGCGTGTACAAACCAGTACAGTGGACAACAGAATCGTATATGTAAAATCGTCAAAGCCAATTTTTGTTTTTGTGGCTGATTTTCAAAAAAACACTGGGGATTATTTTCTTCTGTATCCTGCAAAGACATTCGGAACTGAATACATTGTTGGGGCTTTTGGAGATGCTAGCTCAAACATGGCGTCATTGTTGGGTTGTCTTGCAATACATGATGATACGGAAATTCGTATTACCCCTCCTATAAACCATACCCTCACATTTAATAAACGCGCATATAAACATGACGAAGCAGTTGTTGTCACTATCAACAGATTCCAGCTTGCACAGATCCTTGGAATAGATGTGACCGGTTCCTTTGTTAGAAGCAACAAACCTATTGCTGTGATAAGTGGTCATGAACATGTTATGATACATGGAAATAGTGAGATCGTTTCCGGTCATGATATGATAATGGCACAGATGCCCCCAGTAGCTACCTTGTCAAAAGTTTATCCTGTGGCTTCTACTCTTAACAATGATGAGGAATTGATCAGAGTATTTGCTGTACATGACAATACAGCTTTTTCTATCTATCGTCCTGGATCGGTGACTTCTCAATTTATTAAGGACAGGACGTCTTATTTCGAATTCTATATGACAAAAAATGAGGGAGCGACCGTAGTTGCTGACAAACCTGTTCAAGTCATACAGATTAGTACTAGTGGCGATCGTTTCACCGGCGATCCACGAATGATCGTGACACTGTCATTAGATAGCTATGTTACAGAATATATGTTTGTAACTACACTAGATGCAGCTCTCCCAAGTGCCGTCTATACTTATCCTATAACCATTATAGTATCTGAATCTGCAAAAGGAAAACTATATTTGGATGGTAAAAGTATATTGGATATTCCCCATGAAGGAACCCCATCCTCATGTGGTTATGCAAACCTAGAAGCTATTAGAATAAATGTTGACGCTGGATACCATACTGTAGTCTGTCACTTAGAAGACAATGCATATTGCACTGTCTATCTGAATGGATATTTTAAAAACTCACAATACGGGACAGCAATTAACAGGCATTTAGGTGTATTGGACAGTTCAAAGGTAATGTATTTCATGTATATAAAAAAAACAAAGAGTAGTTACACTAAAGGAAATAGCCGTACAAAAACACCGTAAATATACACTACAAAAACTGTACAACCAATACAATAAAACCTGTAATATCTACATTGATCATTTTGTATTTCTGTGATGTATACCCCACATTCATGTATTCAAAATCTTAATGCAATTTATATAGCGTTGTCAGTTTATTTTCAATCTATCAGTTTGACTTCCGCCATGTCAATCTTCTCTGTCAAAATGTTACAATTTGGTAAGCAGATTAGGCTATTAATCTTGTGTCTAATATATCTTGGATTTCGAAAACATTTTTTAATTGAGACACTCAGACACAGACATTTCGTATCGGTCAACCATTATTGATAAGATGAAACTGATTCAACTGTTCTACTCACATGGTTTTAAATCGGGGAGTTAGGATAGCTAAATGACACAAACGTACTACCGGCATTCGTTTCTCACAAAATATTCTTTGTGTAAATTGTAGGAAATAATCAAAAATAATGTTTTTTTACTAATTTTTTTCACAGAGTTCTTCGTTGCAGGAGATGGATGGTACTGAAACAGGTTAGTTGATACATAGCATATTATTACAGTTCAGTCGCAATAACTGGGTATATAGGGGCGTAACATAAATACATGTTGATAAATAACAAATGTATCGAGTACAACATGATAAACATACGTGTATAAAAAATAATCGTATGCACATAATGATTTAACAATGAAAAGAGTGAACAATTCTACGAGGTACACTATCTGCTATAGTAAATAAAGGCAACAGTAGTATACCGCTGTTCAAAACTCATAATTCTATGGACAAAAAACAAAATCGGGGTAACGTAAACTGAGGGAAACGCATTAAATATTAGAGGAGAACAACGACACAACATTAAAATGTAACACACACAGCAACGGAATAAGCATTAGACAAAATCCGATGAGAATAACCAATATAGTAAACGTTTATATACCTAAAACATAGAGTTTCAGAAGAAAAAAGAATTCTAAATTAGGACTTTTTACAATGTATAGGTTAGAACCGATCCTATATTCTATCCACAATTGTAGATGCTATAAAAATCAATGTTCTTCAAAAGAAAAAAAAACACGTTATGCATACGTCACAAAAAGTAAAATAACAATAACACTCAACTCCGAGGGTAATTCAAAACAGAAAGTCCCTAATCAAATGGCAAAATCAAAAGCTCAAACACATCAAACGAATGGATAACAACTGACATATTCCTGACTTGGTACAGGCATTTTCGTATGTTGAAAATGATGGATTTGAATTGAATATGAATTTTCTTTGTATTCCTAACCGGAAGATTATACAGACAGAAGAAGAAGTATACTAATTATGATAACACAGAATTATTTTCATTTAACTGTGTATTATTTGACGTAATGTTTTTCAAAGTTGATTTTTTTCTGATTTTTTACAACATGTCACAGCGGTATACTAGTTTTACCTTAATTATTCATCCCTTATTTTTATTAAGTTTGTATTTACATTGTATCTTAGATCAAATGTGTTCGTTCATTGTGTGTTAATTTGTATAACTACGTTTTTCGATTGAGTTAAGCCATTCAAATTGATATTTTATAGTGTGTCTTTCTATGTTGTGATGTTACACTATTGTTTCAGATAAGGAAAACGGTTTGGTACCATTAAAACGTTTTCCCGCTACAATTGTTTGCACCTGTCCTAAGTTAGGAATCTGATGTTCAGTAGTTGTCGTTTGTTTGTGTGGTTCAAAAGTGTTTCTCGTTTCTCGTTTTTTATATAGATTAGACCGTTTGAATGGTTTTACACTTAGTCTAGTATTTTTTATGGCCCTTTATAGATTGCTGTTCGGTGTGAGCCATGGCTATGTGTTGAAGACCGTACCTATAATGGTTTACTTTTATAAATTGTGACTTTGATGGAGAGTTGCCTCATTTGCACTCAAACCACATATGTCTATATCTATTGTTATTAGTAAGTCGCGTGGAAATAATGTTATAAAATCTATTTTAATTGATTGAATTTTTAAAAACAAAGAGAAAAATACTAAAATTTAACAATTCGAGGAACAATTTTTTTTATTTCGAATGATTCTAATGAATAGAATACGTCTAGTTCTTTTCAAAAGGACCATAAATTAAAATATAAATCAATTGCTTTAAAAAAGCAATTGTAGGGGGTCTTTCCCCCTGTAAAATTAATTGAATTGGGGGGGGGGTGTTTGTTTGTTTGTTTGTTTGTTTGTTTCTGTATGGGGTCTATATTATTGTTACCGGAGAAGTTTCATGTTTAGTTTGGAAAGTTTTTCTTTTATTTTAGGTACAGCGCGCGCGCCACATCACGTGACACGGGTTTATAATAACGAAAAGATAGTCTTTTTATTTCTTTTTAGGTGGGGACGTTAAACAGACAACATCTATAGAGATGGAATGTACACAATGTAATTTCTTTTGTCATTGTAGGAAATTGACATTTTGATGACAGTTCACAAGTAGTGCATGTTTTGGATTTAATTGATCCGGTGTAACTTTAAAACACATTTATTGATTTTTTTCTGATAATGTACATTTTTCAGCACCTGTTTGTAACACAGATTAGTATTTCAAACTCGGAGCGGACATTTTATTGTAGGTTTTTACTGAGATTTACGGACCTAGCAAGCTATTTTTACGGCATTGCCATTTCTTTTCTCTAGGAAAAGCTTTGAGAGATATCTGCACCAAATTTTTTTATAAACGTTTAGTACATGTATGCCCTGCTGACTGCAAATTTTGAGATCGATTGTACTTGTAGTTTCAGAGAACATGTGGATTTTTTTTCAGAAGTGACGTAAGAACAATATTAAATTTCAATTTTTCTTGAATAATTGAGAGTTTGTTCCTTCAATAAACTGTCATGATTAAACAGTCATACAGATTGATTGATTGATTGATTGATTGATTGGTTGGTTGGTTGGTTGGTTGGTTGAAATTCAAACACACATAAAACTGTTTAAATAGTGCCAAAACCACATAATTTGATGACCTTGACCTTTGACCTTGTAACCTTCGTCAAGGTCATTGCTCCACAAGGTCATTGCAAAAGACCCTATGGGTCAAGGACCTTTTGTTTAAGAGTTTTGCCTAAAAATGGCCTTTTAAAAACCATCGATGGGAGTTATGTCCCTTACATGATGGTAAAATCAATATAGTCATAATGTAAAAAAAGTTGCCCCTTGAAGTACCAAGCATTTTTCACTGCTTAATTTTTTTGTATCTATAACCGTTCAAGAGTTATAGGGAAATCAAAGACATATGAAAATCTAAAATATGACCTTGACCTTTGACCTTGACCTAATTTTCTAAGTTAGGAATCAGGGGACTCAAATAAAAACATTCCAGGGTTATACGGTTAACGGTTTATGAGTTAAAAAAACATACCGACAAATTTATTCCGAAAAGATAGATAACTCCTATAAAATTTCTTCGAATCGCTTCGATCCAAATACGCCAAAAATTACTGAGGATGTAACGAACAATTTTGTAAAATAAATTTGTCATAATCTTTAACGGTTGCGAAGGAGATGCCATAACAAGGAAAACAGTGTTTGGGGAGATAACTCCTACAAAGAAAAGTATTCGTTTACGCAGGGTAAATTTCAAAAGCGCATAAACTGTTCGATATCATATACAAAATATCTAAGCGACATATTGCGAAACAAATGTTTATCGCAAGAACAAAATTAGGCGGAAGAAAAAAAAAAAATAATCAGAAGAAAAACAATAGGTCTTTCCACAGAAAAGTGGAAAGACCTAATTAGCAGAAATAAACCTTGAATTTAAAAAGTTTAACGACGGGATATTCATTGTAATCAACGAGATGGCATTGTGAAACCTATATGTCTACCGTTGAATGTACCAGTCAAATAGTTAAGGTATAAAACAAACAAAATGGGATTGAACAAATCTGTTTTACTCCAAACAGAGTACTTGCATCGACAGGGTAAGCGTCAGTTGACATTTTACATAGTTAATCGAGTAGATTTGACACACTTTTTTATTCTTAGAGACAGATGCCAAATATCTTTAGATATAACATAAAAAATTTTGAATTTGAATAAAATATTGAACTGATGCCATGACAAACATATTATCGTCATAAAACTCACCTTTATTTTATATATAGATATATATATATATTTATCCATCGGATCACCAGCAATGATGGTGATACATGGCTGTGTACATTATGTATATACAACTCGTCTAAACATCAACCCAACAATGTTAGATCTGTTAATTTGCTTTCGCAAATTTTTTGTTCTTCCCTCGCCGGGATTCGAACCCATGCTAGTGAGATTTGGTGTCACGATATCTGTGTAGCATGGGTTCGAATCCCGGCGAGGGAAGAACAAAAATTTGCGAAAGCAAATTTACAGATCTAACATTGTTGGGTTGATGTTTAGACGAGTTGTATATATATATATATATATATATATATATATATATATATATATATATATATATATATATATATGTGTGTGTGTGTGTGTGTGTGTTAATCTGACAATTTTGCAGGTCCCATGACAACTGCCTTGTTTCGTGTTGCAGCAGTGGATAAGAAGCCGTCTACAGCTTCAAAGATTACCTTCTATGTCAGTTCCTTCATTGAGTGTCATCTTTTATGCCGCCAATACAACAATTGCGCATTGGTGACATTTGAAAAAACACAAAATACATGCAAATTGTTCACAATGTATGCCGCAAGCAGTGCTCTTGCCGAGGAACCTGGTGTTGTGATTTCCATAATTGCATGAAATGAGAAAGAGTCTCTAAGTATGCTAAGTAAATATCGTGTGTAAGACTTTGAATACAAAGAGAGTGTAAGTATTTTATCACTTGCACAAAATATTCACAGTTCCAAAAATCAGAAGTGAGCAATTATATATGAAAGTTTCAAAAATGATTAACACAAGGTCATGTTTTTTTGTATAATATTATATGTACTATGAATAAGTGGTAATAAACTTTAAATCACTGACCGTGATTTTTTTCTTCCTTTGATATCAATTAGTGTACTTGCTAATCATTAGATTTGGGGACATCATGCAGATATATTTCGTCAGAATAAAAACGTCACGCCATTGCCAAATAAATATTGCCAATAAATTTCTTCCTACACTGTGTGTCCACAATCTCCTTATTCCCTATTCTGTCGTTTTGGGAGTGTGTAAATAAAAAGTAATTGTAAAAATTAAAATGCCGTCAATTAAAAAAGGGTGAGAAATAAATTCAAAAAAAACATGTTACAGATTAATAATCTGATCTTCAGCCAATTGATCGGGTGTACTAATTATTCTGTTCTTTTCGTCAAGTGTCATTTGGTCACTTAACCCTCACAAATGATAACTGTAAATCGTGAGGTGGATAAAATAAAACTCGATCGGGTTTGTTTGAGACATTTTAAAGATAATCTTGTAAAATGAAAGATACGATTGAAAAGCCATACTGATTTGTCTGTATAAAAAAATTACCATGTGCATCGGTGGCTAGTGGTGTCCGTTTTATGAACTAATTTAAATTGTAATAATGTATTTCCATTGAATATCCTGTTACTGGATTTGGACTAATGTCTTTCCGCATTACATCCGGGTACTGAATGATTTGATCTAATATCTTTCCATAGCACATCTGAATACTGAATTTTAACTAATGTGTCTCTATAATATAACATCCAGTTATTGAATTGAAACTTATATCTTTTCATTGTATATCTGAATACTGAATTTGAACTAAATTAAATGTCTTTCTTTTGTTCATTCGAATTCTAAATTTTGACTTATGTCTATTAATTGTACATCAGTATCCTGAATTTGACTAATTAAAAGTACTTGCATTGTACATCAGGATACTGGATTTGAACTAAAATGTATTTCAATTGTACATTAGAATACTGAATTTTAACTGATGTCTTTAAATTGTACATCAGTATACTGAATTCACAGTGTGGGAACGGAACTGTACAGTTTTCTAATAATTTGGTCATTCTGGAGACTGGGCCATTCCAGTTAATTTCTGACAGGTGGGGATGGATGGGGAGATTTTTTTCATACCTATCAGAAAAAAACATCATCAAAAACTACCTATCAGATCTATAAATTAAGGCCTATCAGATGTAGAGTTTCTGTTCATATTGAGTGGATGGGCTTTCATGGGAAAAATTGACCTATCAGAACTTTTTACTGCAAGGATTGTACCCATCAGAATTTTAAATACAATACCAGATAATGCATGATACGAAACTGTCTACATTTCAAAGCACCCCTAAGATCTGAAATAGGCATTTTTGGTAACCCCTAAGATGTAATTATTTTTAATTATTTACTGTAAGACCCTCAGAAATTTTTGCGTATAAGTGTTCGTGTCAGATAAAAAAAAAAAAAATCATCCCTAAGATGTATAAATTTTACACCCCTCAGAAAGGACCATCCATCCCTCTTTAGCAGATATTAACTGGAATGGCCCACTGTCAAGCGGGGCTCCGACATTTGCAAAATAACAAGTTGCTTGATGGAAACTTTGATGAACTCTTATGTTACTATATAACGTTTCTGCTTCAAGTTTTGGTAGCTAAAACATTCTTTGTGTAAATATGAACCAATAAAATAATAAGAAAGATATATACATCCAAACGTTTTCCTTAGAATGGTGAAGCTCCGTGTAAAACGATCAAAATTGTCACACAACAGCGATCAAAATTGTCACACAACAGCGATCAAAAATGTCAAATAAACGTCGAAAAATCAATGTTTGCTACCTGAATTTTCACATGTACCTTTTCTGATATATAGTCTTACCTGTCTGAAAGTTTCAAAGTCATTGTCCCGGTAGAAGTCCAAATATATTCATTTTCTCCATGTCGGATATTTTTATTGACTGTATAATCGCTTGCAAGTTCACTGTACAATCACTCGGAGCCTTCCTGTACAATCGCTTGGGGCTTTTTTTTCCATCGTTTGGCCAACTAGACTATTCCGAAAGGAGGGTAATCGACTTTACCTTGTAATGACTTCACGGTCCAGCTAGCAAGCAAGCTAGTCAAAGGTATTACCTTTACCTACACACTCATTGCATTTTGTTGTAATAGTTTCTAGTGGCACATGACTAATTATAACTCTTAAGTAGATAATGCTTACTACTATCTCTTCTGCCACATTCATGATCAGTTTATCCACCATTTTCTACATTTGAAAATGCCTGTACCAAGTCAGGAATATGACAGTTTTTGTCCATTCGTTTTGATGCGTTTTGTTATTTGATTTTGCCATGTGATTATGGACTTTCCCAATTGATCTTCCTCTAAGTTCAGTATTTTTGTGATTTTACTTTTTATGTGTTCCATGATACTTTTGTCATATGAATATTTATTTAAAACTACTGCAATCCAATTCAATATATGTCTGGCATGATTTTTCTCTCTTTTTTTCTGTTACGATTTAATAATTTAATTTTGGCTGTAACGCGTCTTCTCATTGGCTGACGTTATTTTGTTATGAGCCCATAGACATAATTTAGTCATGTGACCGTGACGTCATGAACGTTTTTTCATGGTTTTCTACGGTTTAAAATGGAATTTAGAATTAAATTATAAGAAATGACTGTAATATTTGTTCTGTCTATTCGAAATAACATACAAAATGTGGTGCACACTGTTAAATAACCCGCTACGCGCGTTATTCAGTGTGCACCAAATTTTTTATGTTATTTCTTCATAGACAGAAAAAATATTACAGTCATTTTTTAAATAACAGTTATTTATTTGGTATTGTTATCAATTTTTTTAAACCTAATATTACACACTCAAAAGTGTAACTGATGTTTGAAGCTTTTATTTTAATGGATGCAGCCCGCATTAGCGGATCCGATATGCGGAGAAAGGGATTTTTGGTGGTCGAAACCCCATTCTATTTCGATCTTTTTTTTTTTATTTTGTGGAGATTTTAGGGTGTTCCGTGGTTTGGAACCCCCTTTTGCAGATAGGCGGGATCCGCACCTGGTCTGATATTAGTTAGTGATAGTATTCAATGATGATCGTATCATTCAACTGATTTTTCATTGTTTGGTCTTGTGCTGTGCTAGTTTTGGGGAGAAATGAGCGCACACAGACATTGTTAACCCTGCCAAATTCTGTATGTACCTGTTTCAAGTCAAGAGACCGTAGTTCAGTGGTTGTCGTTGGTTCATGTCTGTCATATATGTTTTTCGCTAATTGTTTTATTATGAATTAGGCGGTCAGTTTTCGAAATGTATTGATTCTTATTTTTCATGTCGGGACATTTTATAGCCGACTATAATTGCTTAAATCCATTTATTTTTTGAACTTTGACAATCATATCACATCTCCTTATTTTCATATTGAAGATATAAATGTGGTGTGATAAAATGTTGTTCTCACTAAAAAAAAAAACTGTTTCGTTCGTTCGTCGGATGCTATAGTTGGGAATATTGGAAAGTTCCTGAATTGTGACATTGATATAAAAAAAATCATGTTGAAGGATTTAGTGTTTTCTCTGTCTTTCAGATAACAAGTCCTCTCCCATCCCATCCTTGATAAAATTTAATTTTACTGGAGCTTTATAAGTATTAGTAGCTATAGCTTGTAATAAACAGACACCTCATTTGAAATTACACCACATCTTCTTATTTTAATATCATGTTTATTTACCTATACGTGTCTTTTCTTGGATCCGTGGTTAGCTACCACCATTCCACATTCGAATTCCTTGATCAAGTTACAATATCCCAATGCTGTGATGAAACATTCGTTGTTGTATTGTTCAAATATGTATTTATTATTATTTTTTAAATTCCTGATAAATAATATATTAAGTAAAATTCAAAATATGCTAATTACCCTTCCAGAGCATCTAGTCACCTTTTCGGTATAAATAAATATTTATTTTGTATGAGGATTATTTTTATTTTTATTTTAGATTAGATTCTTAACATATTTTTTACTGTCTTTTTTTTTTTTTTTTTTTTTGTCTTGTATACTTATTCAGTGGTTGTTTGTTTATGTGTTACATATTTGTTTTCGTTCATTTTTTGTACATAAATAAGCCGTTAGTTTTCTCGTTTTACATTGTTATTTCGGGGCCTTTTATAGCTGACTATGCGGTATGGGCTTTGCTAATTGTTGACGGCCGTACGGTGACCTATAGTTGGTAACTTCTGTGTCATTTTGGTCTGTTGTGGAGAGTTGTCTCTTTGGCAATTATATCGCATCTTCTTTTTTATATCTATTGTACACATTTTGTAAAGTATCTCTGATATAGTCACCTTAAAAGGGTTCCTTGATCTTAATTGTCAAAATGACTGGTTTTTTGCTTATTTTCATTTCAAATACCATAGATGAATATAATAGGACAGCAAGAAACAACCAATGCAATGCATTTAATAAATTTGGCCAAGCAATTCTACAGGAAAGCTCCAAGCGATTGTACAGGAAGGCTCCGAGTGATTGTACAGTAAACTTGCAAGCAATTGTACAGTCAATAAAAATGTCCGACATGGAGAAAATGAATATATTTGGATTTCTACTGAGACAATGGCTTTGAAACTTAGAGACTAAGACTATATATCAGAAAAGGTACATGTGAAAATTCAGGTAGCAAACATGTTTATTTGACATTTTTGATCGCTATTGTGTGACAATTTTTATCGTTTTACACGGAGCTTCACCATTCTAAGTAAAACGTTTGGATGCATATATCTTTCTCATTATTTTATTGGTTCATATGTTCATAAAGAATGTTTAAGCTACCAAAGCTTGAAGCAGAAACGTTATATAGTAACATAAGAGTTCATCAAAGTTTCCATCAAGCAACTTGTTATTTTGCAAATGTCGGAGCCCCGCTTGACAGTCTCCCGAATGACCAAATTATTAGAAAACCGTACAGTTCCGTTCCCACACTGTAGAATTTGATACATGGATTCATATAACATACAAGGTGCAGTGGCAAATATTTCGTGTATTTTGTTAACACATAGTGTAACACCGTCACCTTTGCCAACAAAAAATATCTTCTTTTTCCTTGTGTTTTCAGACTTTATGTTTTGAATTGTAGTTTCACTTTTTATATTCGGCAATTATTCTTCTATAATACGTAAGCCCCAATGTTATATATTTAGATATATATCATATGTGTCATTAAATTTTATATGTTTTTACGGAATAGGCCATTTGCCAATAACCGATTTGATTCTATTATTACACAGTTTTTAAACAAAGAACTTTCCTTTGTCAATCGTAGACTGGTCCATACCGGACAAGATTCAGTGGCGGATCCAAGGGGGGGGGGGGGGGGGGGGTTCCGGGGGTGCGCACCCCCCCTTTATTTTTGCCGATCAATGCATTTGTATCGGGACATATGTTTTGCACCACCACCCCTGCACCCCCCCCCCCCTTTGCCCTGGGTTAGCACCCCCCCTTTCGAAAATTCCTGCATCCGCCCCTGAGATTCCCTTTTGCCAATGCAAAGCATGATGAATTGAAATTGATGTATCGGCGGTTTAACTAATTTTTCATGAAAAATAATTTCTGATGTCAAAAGTATTTAGCTAAACAAATTAATGTAATTAAAAGATTTAAAAACCTTATAGATTACTCACATTACACACAGATAAAATTTGGTCTGTCTGCTAGCTCTCCATTGTAAATACAAAATAATGTCCGTCATAAGGGAGACAACCAAATTAGGGATCTCTAATTAAAGGGTCAATTACGGGAATAGGCAAATAGGCTATTGTACAAGTGATTTACGGAAACACATTTTTGTTTACTTTCTCTCTGGTAATAAATGCCGTTAACGTAAGACGTGTGTTTGTTTACTCATGAGCTAGTTCAAAAAACAAAAACAAAAGTTAAAAGACAATGTCCCGTCTCACCACGTGGTAAATAATTTGATGCAGGAATATATTATCTTAGAGTCGGGCAATTTCTTTCTTTTCAAGCGGGGATTCCAAACAGAAAACATGAACCTCTAAATTATCTCCCTTAATTAAATAGCATAAAATAGTAAAAGGAATTTACTGAAATCGCATTCAAAAAATTATGTTACGAAAAATAACATATGAGTAGTTCAATTTTTAATATATATATATATAAGAATTATAGATTGCAGTAATATTTATTAAAAAAAATTGCCAATATACTCTTTAAATAATACCAATAATTAATACATCTAACTTTGACATAGACTCCTGTGAAACCCATTTTTCAATCTTCGACTTATGATGTTGAATAGATATTTGGGACACACGCATTACAAATGTAATGTTCATCACCTGAAAAAGATAACAGCTAAAGATGATAGTGTCCCTGCACATTTGTGGTAATATTTCCCATATTGACAGCTGTGCACATATACAAATCGTTTCCGTATTACAATCACGAAAAGAATTTTCGAAATAACTTGATTAATTTAATTCAATTCAATTCAAATATTTAATGTCATAAATGTTCACAGTTGGATACCTAGAAGATAGTTCACCTGAAGATGTGGCTAAACATATGGAAAGAGCAATAGTAGATACAACGAGACCAACATCATTCTAAATGCTAATTTATAGAAACGCACATTCAAGCAAAAAAGTATGAATCAAAAAGAACAAAATGTAACCATATTCTTACAGAGTTATGCACTGAATATGGTTTTAAATTTGCCAAACATGAAAATGTTGTAGAATTTCACTTTTATGAGATGGCATCCATTTAAATCATAACAATAGTATCCCACTATACGTACAAATGTAAAACATGTAGTAAACCCACTGCTTGGAGTAATTGACTCAAGGAATCAACAGTTCCGTAAAGAAAATCATAATCGCTTCTACAAACGTCCAAATCACTTCTACAAACGTCCAAATCACTTCTACAAACGTCCAAGTCGATACGAAGGAGAAAATCATCAAAATGCTTATCATGACAATTACAATGATATTTACGAAAGAGAAAAAAAAAATCCCCAAAGTGCCTCATATGACAAACACAACAATTATTATAAAGCTATCACGGCAATTCAAGCAATAGAATAAACATGAGACTTGGTTGGATAGAATTTCTGCTTTGAATCTACATTTGATTTTTTTACAAATTGTGTTTACTAGTACAAATGTAGTACACAATGTAACTAAAGGAACTGAAAATAATATTCATTTTATTAATACTGCTATCATAATGTTTTCATTAACCTAAATAGGGTCTTGATATATTTTTACTCAACAACACAGATGTGCAAAATAATTTACAATCATGCTCATAAATTGTATTACATTTTAATTTCTGAAACAAATAGAGTTATCTTTCTTTGTATAGCTAAAACATGAATACTGTAGTGTTAATATGTTTGGGGTTTTTTGGGTTTTTTTGTTGTTGTTGTATTTTTCTTTCTATATTATGTTGACATGATCCAATTACTAGTTTTTAAAAAAAATCATAAGATTAATATAAACATGTTTAACATGAAATGAAAAAGAAAAGAATTTTTTTAAACAAACTATGATCCCGCTACCATGTTTAACCTCGCCATATTCTGTATGTAGGTGCCTGTCCCAAATCAGGAGTCTGTAATTCAGTGGTTGTTGTTTGTTTATGTGTTACATATTTGTTTTTCGTTCATTTTTTGTACTTAAATTAGACCGTTAGTTTTCTCGATTGAAATGTTTTACATTGTCATTTCGGGGCCTTTTATAACTATGTGGTATGAGCTTTGCTCATTGTTGAAGTCCGTACGTGACCTATAGTTGTTAATTTCTGTATCATTTGGTCTCTTGTGGATAGTGGTCTCATTGGAATTCATTCAAAATCTTCTTTTTATATCTTATACAATACATTGATGTGTATCAGTTATCCTCTTCTTTGCTGCACATTGAAAAAATATTACATACTATATATAAATGAATCTTGTAAACAACATTTAAATTAGCATATCTGTATGAAATATACATGGCTTAGGCGAGAAAAACAAATGATGAGTTCTTTTTAAAACAAATTAAAAGAGACATTAATATTTTACTAGAAACTTGGAAAGGCGAATCCAAAGAATATATCATTCCTGGCTTTAACACTGAGCAAAATACTATGAGCATTGTTTTTTTACGTAAAAAGTATAAACGTGGAAAAAGATATACATTGGTGGGGTCATAATAGTATTTTATAAAAAAAAAAAAAAAAAAGTATATAACAGGGTTTAACCTAATATAAATAATAAACTATCGTGGTTAATACTCGATAAAAAATATCTTTGGTTTGTCTGATGACATATATATGTGCTGTATACATTCCTCCTGTTTAGTTCCTCTCGTCATTACATCTAGAAAAAGAAAGAAATATTTTTCAGTCTAAAAAGGGGGAAATTGTACTTTTAGGAGAGTTTAATTCTAAAACTAGTAATAAATTACTATATTAAAGATGACAACCGTGACAGACACAAATAATTTTGCTCAAACTAATCTATTACCAGATGAATATAAAATAGATAACTGTTTTAAAAGATATATAGCTGTGACAAAGTCATCAACGTACAAGGTATCAATTTACTAGATTTATCTATACGTCAAGCCTAAGTATATTAAATGGTAGATATATTGGTGATATAATGGGGAACTTCACTTGAATGAAAAACAATGGTTCAAGTGTTGTAGACTATGCTTTTGAAAGTGAAAGTCTCCTTTCCTCAGTTGAATATTTTAAAACTCATGAGATTGATTATTTACCAGGTTATGTAAAAATTTACTTTTGTTGAAATGTATGCAACGTGAATATAATTTTGATATCTTTGAAATTCAAATCGGTCTAGCTCTGAATCATTTAAGTGGGACTCACAAAAATCAAAAGTTAAACTAAAATTGCTTGACCATTTATCAGATGAAATTGTTTTAAAAATATTTTAGACTATGAAATGAAAAACTTCAGTAAGATCAATGAGGTGTTGATGATGAAACAAATAAACTAACAACTATTTTATGTAATTTACCTGAAAATTCATGTGTAATTAAAAGAAAAAACGTCAAGAAAAGCAAACCAAAAAATAAACAACTATGGTCAGATAGTGCAATAACAGAATATTAAAGCAAATCCGTTTGATAAATCATATTACCTAGATATTTTAACCTTCTGAAAACTTTTAAAAAGATGATTAATATCAGTGAGTTATCAAACGCTAAACTTGACTACTACAGTCTTCAGTGAATATTTCATAACTGAGTTCTGTGAAAATCCATCCCAGCTTTTATTTTCAAATCCATTACCAAATGTTTTTTTTTCACTGATTATGTAAATAAAAGGGATTTCTCTCCGTGACTTATTAGCCAGAGAACAACCTCTAGTTTTTGTGGTGAAAAACCGGCAAATTTTGTTTGCTACAATATCCGGAACTCTCATATTAAGTAGCAATCATTTATCTTCAAAGGGAGGGGTATGTTTATGTCGTGTAAAATTTGATTTTAGTTTTTATTGCTATTAAATTATAACACTATAAGGTATGGTTAAAATATAGATTCAGAATATTATTTTAGTCAGAATATTTTTTTCCCATTAAATTCGGGATCAATATATTTGTTTAAATTGTTTAGAACCACGTTTTCTGTGTGTCCATCTTAACGAAAAGTCTACATAGAAGTCTTTGGACGTCAAGATAATTTTAGATAATTTGTTTTATGATATTTTTTATCTGCAATGGCATTTATGCTAGCACACTAGTTGGTAGTCCAAAATTATGACATCTTAAAAAATGCTATATCACATTTGTATGTATTTTTCTTTGACACCTAACATGAAGGCGTCAAAGCAAAAATTTAAAATAACCTTCCAAGTTGTCATAATTATTTGTACTAACTAGTTGGTAGAGAAAAAAATTTCTCTGTATTAGAAAATTCGTGAAAAATACCATTTCTCCCATCCATTCAAAATACAGTAATAAGGTGAGACTGATATTATTTCCAAATCTGCCTACCCTACTCCCCGTTATAAAAATCGAACTGTCTTCCCTAAGAAGATATAAGTATAAGAAGTGATACATTTATTGTGTATACACATATCAACATATTAAAGTCACATCTATATTATCTCCCTTACATTCTAGCTAAACATTTTTAAAAGGGATAAAATTCGATACGATTTTTCAAGAAATTATGTATTAGAAGAATGAAAAAAAAATTATTAATTTTTTATTTAATCAAACAATTAATTTGCTTTAATATTGATAAAATATTTGTTAAAATCTTTTTCAATAAATACCTTTACTTGACATACATAATTATGATATACTCAGATAAAGAACTCTTCACCGGCCTTCGACTTATGAGTTTGAATCGATATTTGAAAATCAACATTACAAAGGTAGTGTTTATATAATAATGTGAAACCTAAAATCCCCACAAATGACTACCATCCGCCGTATCACATATATAGGGCCATTAATTAAGATTATGGCACGGTTTAATATATATATTAAGGAAGTGCGCTATTCAGTTTCAAAATAACAAGCTTTTTATAACATTATTATATATTCATAGGGAATTAATAAAGGAAACAAAGGACCGAAATAAATATAAAGGTCACACCCTAGCTGATCTAAATAAAACCTTGCCATCACTATCATAGACCAAAAACAACCATAGAATGAGTCCCTACCATCGCTTGTGTCCAGAAAATCAGGCTTCAGTACATGACTCTTACACTTTTAAGGAATTAATTCCTTCTCCCAAACTTCAATACTGCCGTGAAACAAAAATTAACCATAGATTCGTAATAATGTGTAATACAAATTTGAAGAATTTCAACGGAGGCAATTTCATGGTAAGAAATTGCCTCTGTTGAAATGAAGAAATTGCCTCCGTTGAAAATCTCCAAATAGAGGTTTCTCAACATCCTACGAACGGACGAAAAATGACCTAACTTGACATTCCGTAACGCGAATCAGGGAGCATTCATTTATTCAATAATTTTGGACTATTGGTTGTGAACTTCTACCCTTATATATATAGAAATGTCTTGTACGTAAAAAAATATATACATTCTGGATTCTGTAAGACCATTTTGAAAAGGGAGAACACAAAACAAAGCAAAAAAAGGGGGGGTCCAAAGAGATTATTCTTACCTTATGAACTCTACATTTGAAAGATTTTTTTATTTAATTAAAAGAGAGAAAAAACAATGTAAGACAAATTGTGAATGGTATTTCTTCTTTTCTCTTATGCTAAGAAATTGCCTCCGTTGAAATTCTCCAAATACCCATGGAGCAAATTACACATGACCATTACATGGATGATTAATATTGACCATTTGGTATATTGCCGTATTCTAAACGTCACGTACATGAAGGACATGAATTAATTTGTTGAATGAAATCAAAACTTTAACTACAGTACTATACTAATGGGTGCCGTAGGAAGTCGACCGGAATTTTAAGCGAGGATTTCTTGGTATGTCTTGGCATGGAAGAAAGGAAGAAAGACCATTACATTGGTTTTTCTCTCTTTTGATTAAATGAAAAAACATCTTTCATAAGACAAGAATATTCCCTTTGGTTTTATGCTTTGTTTTGTTCTCTATTTTTAACCCTCGAATTAAGGTTTCCGGATTAATTAAAACCTTGTTTACTATCCGATTTCTTCATGTACCACTGGTGGTAAGCGGATGGTCGTAACTTTTAAGTCATGACCATCTGAATATGGGAGACAACTCTAGGGATAAGTTTTTTTCTTTTCCGATTTTCGTGCAGTAAAAGGTTCATTTGAGTCAAACCGCTTGTCTCATATACACATATCGTGAGTGCATTCTTATTGAAACCAAATTTGACACATAAAATCATTCCAATTTTCGTAAAATAGTCATTCAAAAATTCGAGCATGATGGTCGTAACTTTAACTTGTGATGGTCGTAATGTCAACTATAGTATTTTGGATGATGGTCGTAACCGACACAAGATGGTCGTAACTTTGAAAAATGACCGTAACTCAAGTATTTAGACGAACTTTTATCAAGCTATTTTAAAAGTACTGTGCACATGCATAACCATGTTAATAAACTCAGTTGTTATATAAAGTTTACTACAAAAAATATTATTTCATTTGTTACTCTGATAATGGTATGCAGAAATTAAGTTAAAGAATTATCAATCATACATTTTTGATATGTTCCAAACGACCATCATTTAGGAGAAACAGTAAAAACTAATCAACTCGCATTAAGCCAAATAGTATGTTAGGGTTGAGTATTAATATTTTTTTACTGTACGTTGAGGCATAAAGTTGTTGAATATTTGCTTTCAGATTTTTTTTTTTTATTTACGACTTTTTATTTCCTGCAATCATGTCGGCAGATGAAATTACTGAACGTACAATTTTGAACAATCTTCTTTAATTTTTAATCAGCTATTGCAGTTTTTATAAACCATTGGCTTTCAAATATTCGGCTTTTGGTGAATCGTGAATAATTTAAAATCCACAAATGTCTGGTGTTTTTATCGTGTTGTCTTTATTTTTTATCGATTGCATGACGATCTTGCGGTATATCATTGATAATTGTTCTAAGTATTGGTTCAGAATAAAAACTTAATCCATGGTGTCGCCATGAACATTGTGTTAACCTAGAAAGTATGAATAAGGTTGAGATATTTTACAATGCTACACGCGTTGAATTTAAGAGTAAGATCAAATGTCAGTAGTTTGTAGACAGGCTTGTAGCCAGGATAATATTACAAGGTAGAACTAAATGTACTGCGGCAAATATTACATACATAAATGCAGGTATATAGTTTACAATGATACAAGCTTTGAATTCAAGAGTAAGATCAAATATTAGTAGTTTATAGCCAGCCTTGTAGCTAAGATAATATTACAAGGTAGAACTAAATGTACTGCGGCAACTATCACATACATATGCAGGTTGAAAATAATATTTATGTTATATGTTTATATTGTATGAATGTACTCAGATTTAAAAGACCAGCACGCTGAGTTGAAGCATAAAGATCTATCTTTTAAATATTATCTGGCTACAAGCTATGTATGAATACTGTTTGCTGAAGTCCTTTTGCTGAAATTCAAAAAAAAAATACATTATCATCAGCATATAATAAACAATGTAAATTGCTGACCCCTTTAATATTCTTTAGAAAGAAGTTTAAGGATCCATACTGTGAAGGAATTTTTTTTAACTCGTGTAGGTAATTTTGACTCTAAATATGCCTCCTCTGGTAGTGGAAAGATGATCCCAAATTGTCAAGCCTGTGCCAGTATCTGATCATAGACTTTGCAATGACAAAATACAGAGTGAATCTACCGAGTTAAGAAAGATTGGCAAAATGTGTTTCTCTTTTGGTAATACCAAGTAAATGTTTACAAAATTCAATGCGTAGTCTTTCTGAAAGAATCTTAGGATAAGCCTGTAGTGATCTACATTTGTAGTCATAGTTTTTTTTTTTTTTTTTTTTTTTTTTTTTGAAAGGGTTGAAATATCCCCAAATTTTAGTACTATATAAGAGAATAGGTTTTATTGTATGCTCAAAAACATGAAGGCTGTTTTTTAAACTTGGATTCAGTGACAGAAAGTCCTTGCGTAGCTTATGGTAGGCTTTTAACGCCTGTTATTAAAATAAAAATCATGTTTGATATGTCTGCCTGTCTTGTTAAATACTATGGCTTAGTTTTATTGGGATTAATTTTCAAACACCGATCTTAATCCATCAAGTTTACTTTGAAGTCCTTTTGCTGAAGTTGAAAAAATGGCAAGATCATCAGAATATGTATAGTAAGGATTGGCTGGTCGTGAATAAACAACAGCTGGATCAGGGGAACTTTTAATAAAATCAGGAAGTTCATTTATAAAAATTTTAAACAAATTTGGACTCAAATTGTCTCCCTGTTTTACTCCAACTTTAGTTCTAAAGAGATCTCTTACCATACTCTCTAACTATATTCAATAGCTTAAGTTTTATCCCTGGGAGAATGACAGTATCAAAATCCTTCTGGAAATCAACAAAGCAGGCAAACATTCTACCTTCTTTTGTATTACAATACTTATTTATAATAGTTTTTAGAATGAACATATGGTCAGATGGTCGTGTTTTTTTTTTTTTTTTTTTTTTTTTTTTTTTTTTTTTTTTTTTTTTTTTTTTTTTTTTTTTTTTAGTAAACCCAATTTGGCTCGCTCTCATCAATGATATGATATTTATCTAAGGATTTACAAAGACGTGTATCAAGTATCTTATTAAAAAGGCTTCCCCATTGAATCAGTAATTGTAATTCCTCGATAGTTATTAAGATCGGATGCATCATTCCATTTATGAATTGGGAATAAAAAACGTGTGGTCCAGGGTTCATGGTATTTTCCATTAGAAAGACAAAGATGTATAACGGATAGCATGGTACCAATAGGCGTATTCAGAATTTTCTAAAACCATGGGTAATAATTATACCTGAACTTCGAATTTGCACCTTATAATCAGCTTGACTATATACCAAATGACAATACGACTTCTCAAAATCCAGGCTAAGAATAAGATGTATGTTGTTTAATTCGATTACGGACCTGCGAATTCGCGGATATGGTCTTGTCTCGATAACGATCCCCATAACATTATTTTGACTCCTTACTTATGCTCTTTCGACTTAAAGTATCAATTTTAAATTGTATATTTTTCTTTTAAATTCCACCTAGTAGGTACATACTAGTTTTTAAAAAGTTTATCTTTTCAATACATGCAAAATATAAAGAAAATAAATCAGGATACTGTTATTTCATGTGATGTCAAATTTGTTAAAATCGCCTTTTCTTAATTCGTAACTAAGAATGATCATAACCAGAGCTGTGTGTTAAAATGAATTCTCCACTTTTGAGAATTTATATTGTTATTAAACTTAACAGCTTATAATTAGTTGCCTCTTGGTTGATTTTATACATTATATTTTAAGTAACAGTGACTGGTCATTTCATTTTGTATTGGGTTTTTTTTTTTTCGATTCGTTCCAATTTTCTTTCCTTTCGCACTTTACAGGTTTCCTCTCTTCACCTCTTTTAGTTTTTATCATTTAGTGAAATCAACTTCACAAATATATCATATAATATATTCATATGACAAAAGACACGTTTAAAACTATTGACTTGTCTTATTAGGTCCTATTTAATAAAGAGTTACGACCATCACAATTTTAAGTTACGACCATCATGCTCGAATTATTGAATGACCATTTTACGAAAATTGGAATGTTTTTTATGCATCAAATTTTGTTTCAATATCAACGCACTCACGATTAGTATGTATGAGACAAGCAGTTTTACTGAAACATTTTTTACTGCATGAAAATCGGAAAAGAAGAATGTATCCCTTGAGTTGTCTCCCATCTTCGGATGGTCGTAACTTCAAGTTACGACCATCCGCTTACCACCAGTGATGTTTTTTATTTTTATCTTTATTCAATTCTTCAACATATATATACAACAGATATATTACATATTACACAAAAATATCACAAAGCAATGTTTTAAGTATAATCACATATATATAATCAGCACAATAATTAGAAATTAAATGTTATGACACCTTCGGTTTCTTGTACCAGAATATTATTTTTTTAAAAGTGTTTCTCAAAAACATTTCTCATACATTTTGCATCACTTAAATATTCATACAGGTAAGTTATATAATGTTTTACAGTGTATTTAAATAGTCTAATAAGATCAACATTACTGTTTAAATTTTTAAGTAAATTCCTTCTTCTGAAGATACAATATCTCGCTACAGATAACATGAAATTGACAAAACTTACATTTACGCCTTTGATAGATCCAAATAAACCAAACATAAATACCTCTTCATACACTAAATTATCAATTTTGTCAGAATCAACATTATCAAATAAAACTGACAACTTCTGTTGCATAAACAGATGAAATTCTACTAATTCAGAACATAATAGAAATAAATGAGTGATATTTTCTACTTCCTTTTCACATACATCACATACATTGTAATTTATAAGTTTCATAGTCATAAGTTTAGAATTTGTGAAAATACAATAATGTGCTATTTTGAAATCTAGATCCATTAAAATAGATGGTTTCCAATAGAAATTAACGTTTTTCCATACTTTACAAAGATCATTCTCTTCAAGCCTCGGTCACACCTTACCGGATAGCTCTAACGGACGCCTAACGGATAAAAAAAAAGTTATCCGTTGACAATTTTTTTATCCGTTGGGAGTCCGTTGGTGTACCAACGGACATGTAACGAACGCCTAACGGACACAAAACGGACCTTGAACGTACGTGAAACGGATACGTACCGGACAGAACGGACGTCGAACGTACATCCAACGGACGAGTACCGGATAAAACGGACACCTAACGGAAGCGTAACGGATAAAACGGATGAACAAAATAATCTGAAAATTAAAGGCAATAAACCATCTAAAAATTACAGGCAATAAACCATGAGAAATTTCAATTGGCATTTGTCCGTTTTACATCCGGTAGGCATCCGTTTTATCCGTTATCCTTCCGTTAACGTCCGTTTCACATCCGTTTTATCCGTTAGGCGTCCGTTAGGCGTCCGTTGGCCGTCCGGTAGACGTCCGTTGGTGAATTGGTCTACCGGATCTCCAACGGATGCATAACGGACACGTAACGGATACAAAACGGACGAGTACCGTACAAAACGGACGCCTACCGGACGCCTAACGGACGTTCAACGGACATTTTATCCGTTGGACGTCCGTTCAAAGTTTTGAACATGCTCAAAATTTTCCACCGGACAGAACGGACGTCAACGGATAAAACGGACGCTTAACGGACATGCAACGGATATGGACGGACGCATAACGGATAAGAACGGACGTCTAACGGACATGAACGGATTGAAAAAAAGTTATCCGTTAGGCGTCCGTTCGAGCTATCCGGTAAGGTGTGACCGAGGCTTCAATCTCAAAAACTTCTGTCCACTTTTTATAGCAAATAGGATGCTGACATAGTTTACTAGTAAGTAACAAATACAGTTCTTTTGTCGAACACATAGAAAACTCTGACAATTTATCTTTGAAAATGACATTAATATTTATAGAGCGAGAAACATTTCTCCTATGAATATTTTTATGAATAATTTCTGTCCATTCTTTAGGCAATACAACTTTTAAAGTATTATATCTTTTTGCAATCTATACTATTAAACGAGAAGACCTCATTTTTGGTGTCGCTTCTCTTCTTTCCACAATAAATTAATCAACACGCCTCTGTGTCCTATAGGTACAGTGCATAGTCGCATTTGTCATCCATTCATATGATTATTCAGATTGAGTTATTTTAGGAGAAAAACGAGAAAAAAGGCATCCGGGTATTGTCCCGTCATTGTACGAAATTTTAAGTCAGATTAGACTTCCGGTTTGCGTTTTTCTGTATACTTTGAACATACATATATACTACGAATAAAGTGTATTTTCAGTATTTTATCTGCTATCATTTACAAGTTTACTATTCACGGCAGTCACAGAGTTTATTAAATAGAGAGGGTCTGTATACTATATCAATGATCACCATGGATCGATTAGTAAACTTAGAATTGAAAGTAAATACGCTTTATTTATATAGAGGGGGGATAGGACCTTTATCGGGACTCCGGGATCGGGTGTTTTTAAGCTCGGGATTTTGGGATTGACCCTTTAGGGATCCGGGAATCCTTTTTTTCGGATTTCGGGATGTCGGGATTTGCTTTATTTAAATTCGGGACCTCGGGATTTCGTTTTTTCAAGTCCGGGATTTCGGGATCAAGACCCCTCCTATCCCCCCTCTATATAGTAATGAATGTTCATAATATACAGATAAGCGCTAAAATTATTCATGTGAACTTTTGATACTTTTTCTGAAATTCTCCAGTCATTAAATCTTTTACAAAATTCATTGATTACAAAAAAAAAGAAGATGTGGTATGATGATTGCCATGTTGAGACAACTCTCCACAAGAGACCAAAATGACACAGAAATTAACAATTATAGGTTACTGTACGGCCTTCAACAAAGAGCAAAGCCCATACCGCATACTCAGCTTCAAAAGGTCCCGAAATGACAATGTAAAACAATGCAAACTAGAAAACTAGAGGCCTTATTTATATACAAAAAATGAACGAAAAACAAATATGTAACACATAAACAAACGACAACCACTGAATTACAGGCTCCTTACTTAAATAAATGTTCATAACATACTAAATGTATGTTCATATTGAAATTGATAGAAAACCAAAAATTGGGAACTTTGGAAATAAAGGTGGAGGGTAAAAAAAAACATTTTCCTGTCCCCAATAACCTATGACTTATGATACTTTTGCTGAAATTCTCCAGTCATTCTGTATTTAACAAAATTCTTCCAACAACACTTTACATACTGATACTTTAAACTACGCTCTGAATGCCCGCGATTTCGCGGGTGTGTTCTAGTACTGTTAATATCACAATGATTAGTTACATTTTGTATCATCTCAACTATAGCCATTTCTGGTAAAAACCCCTCTATAACTTCATAACATATATCTTTTACTTGAACAATTCCAGCATTTATAAAATCATACCACTTACCACCAGTGATGTACCGGACAGCATTCTTTGTTTACGGTGAATTCATGGTATATCGCCATCTTACATTGCACAATCATAGTACAAATTCGGTCTAGTTATTTGCCAAAATCTGCAAATTGGGACACAGATTTGCAATTTATTGATAGTTAGACTGTTTATTCATATAAAGAAAACTTGGTGATTTATTTTATTATCCAACATTAATAAACAAATATCATTTATTTTTGTTTTTAAAAACATTTTTTCAAATGAACCATTTAAGGGGAGATAACCTTTTTAGTAAAAAAAATTATATTAGACTAATGGGGAATTTTTTTATTTTAACTTGTAGCAAGGAAACAAGTTCGGTGACACCATTTTTTCTTTATGCAATTTTCAACGACTCATAGCATGAAAAATAGCACGGTGACCCATACTTTTCATTATATTTTTTGAGAAAAGCATAGTAAAATCTTCATTTTGGCAAATTGTAAGAAAATTCTGTCTCAAAAAGTCCATACTAATGATCACCCTTAATAAGAAAATCTACAATGCCGTACGTTATACACATGCATGTTGTTTGCTGGGAGTCCCCTCCCGTAAAGAAAGAAAAAGCCAAACTCCAAGATACTAGATTCCTGTATCACGTGAGTTTTACAACGCGGAGCTTACATGAGAATGAATACCTAAAATGGAAAGTAAAAATACACTTCAAAACATTAAAGTCCGATAGTACATAGAAGAAAATGAAGCTTTTGGGTTTTTTTTTTTTTTTTTTTTTTTGGCAAAGGGTGCCGGGGTACTCCTCTCTGTGTTCGAAATATACACGAAATATTTGCCACTGTCCCTTTTTCTGTTCTATGAATTCTTACCCTGAGTTTTCTATCTGTTACATGCTCTTTCAGTGGCGGATCCAGAACTTTTCCTAAGGGGGGGCCCGTTGACTGACCTAAGAGGGGGCCCGCTCCAGTCATGCTTCAATGATTCCCTATATAATCAACCAAATTTTTCCCACAAAAGGGGGGGCCCGGGCCCCCCAGGGCCCCCCCCCTGGATCCGCCTATGCAAGAAATCATCGTTAAAAATTCCGGTCGACCTCCTACGGCACCCATTAGAAGTTAAAAATTTGATTTCATTCAACAAATTAATTTATGACCTTCATGTACTTGTCGTTTAGAATACGGCAATATACCAAATGGTCAATATTAATCATCCATGTAATGGTCATGTGTAATTTGCTCCATGGGTATTTGGAGAATTTCAACGGGTTAATTTCTTGGCATGCAAAATTGACAGAAAAACTGCCCCTTTTTGCTACCTGAAAATCATATATATTAATTTAATTTTTGTGGTATAGATTACCTACAAAAATATTTTGACATTTTGAATAGTATTATAAAGGGTCAAGTTTATATATAGTTTCATGAATGCCTCAAAAATTTGTAAATAACATCATTCGTGAACGATGCAATTTGTTACCTCCCCTGAATTTATGCAAACAAAATATTAGACAATGTAATACATTTGGAATGACAATTTTGTTTAACAATTTAGGCAGCTAATTTAAAAGTTTGTTTTTTAAAAGCTTACTTAAAATTAATAACATTTTTATTACAAAAACAATGACGTTGCTTATAGTTTTCATTATTTCAACCATTTGTTAATGATTTAAAAAGTTACGTATATAAAAATCTCACAACTTCTTTCTGGATATTTTAAATAATAGTAACGATTTTCAAGACATCGAAACACGGAAGTGTTCTCTCTACAGCAAATAATTCTAGCTCCCTATATTTGACACACGAAACGCTAGACCATAATCGAAATAAGCGAATGAGCCTAATCTCCCTCTTGCATGGCAATTGTTTTTATAATACTTCTGTTATATTGACAACAAACAAAATTGTATGAGCAACCTAAACAGACGTAATTAGTCAATGAGCCAATAATTTGGATCAAGCACTGACCCAAAACTGTGTAAAAGAGGGACGAAAGATACCAGAGGGACAGTCAAACTTATAAATCAACAATAAACTGACAAATCCATGGCTAAAAATGAAAAGGACAAACAGACAAACATACATCATAGGGCATAACACAACTGACTTAAAATAAGCACTGAGGGATAGAGGCAGTGTTAGAAAGTGGTGAAATTTCTAAAAAGGCTATGATTATCCCTTGTGGGCCAGGAAATACTTTATGTCTACCGTGCCACCTAAAGCTTGTACAAAGGTTAAAAAAAGGGAGAAATTGATGGTTAACTTCAAATGATGGTTATTTTTCTTAAATGAAATCGCGGCAATGTTATATGATTTTTTTTCTATTGTACTGGACAAGATACAACTTTACTAATGCTATGCCAGGTATTTCTATATTTGAAACAAATATGAATTCTGCACAACTTTTTGAAAGTGGAAATTTAACAAAGAGTAATAGGGGAAAATCAACAGTTAAAATCTGTAAATTACACCTTCCATGAACAATGCAATGTGTTCTTTTTTACCAAGTGGCAAAGTAACAATCATTTCTTCAGAATCTATAATATTTCTTAAAAATGTAATCTTTTTAGATGGTTCAAATACTGATTTTTCAGGATGAATCATAAAACCTAAGCTTTCCATAAGTGAAATTGTTTCTTGGACATTATCTTTACATTCTTTATGTGTATCACCACATAGCAGGCTATCATCAATATAGCCAGCATTAGTATAACCTAAATTTCTCAACCTGGAATAAACTGGTTTCATAATTTTTGTAAAATATCTTGGTGCAGAAGCTAGCCCATTTGGTAAGCAGGTAAATTGAAATATTATATCGTCCCATGAAAATCTCAAGTATTTTTTATGGTCTTGTGCTACTGGCACACTATAATATGCGTCTCAAATCGACACTAGCCATGTACGTGTTTTTATTCACTAGTCTAAGTGCAATTTCAAAAGTGTCCATTTTAAAATGATGGTATGGAACAAATTTATTAAATCTTTTCAAATTAAGTATTATTATTTTTTATTCCTCATTTGGTTTGGGTCTTCAAAACATAGGTGACAAAAACTGTTCCTTTTGATAAGAAACTTCTACAAGAACTTTAATGTCTAATAGATTTTGTATTTCCTTCTGTATAATTAAAGTTTCTTTTGCATTAAAATTGCACTGATAACTAGTCGAGTTTTCGAATTAAGTTTGTAACCCGGATTTTTTTTTTTTTTTTCTATCGATTTATGAGTTTCGAACAGCGGCATACTACTGTTGCCTTTATTTCAACCAAAAATTCGTCATTTTCCTGTTCTACATGATAATTTTCTACAATATCTAAAATTTTGTCATCAGACGTCAATTTTTTCCACTCATTGATAAAATATTTCAATCTTCCTGCCTCAAACTCATTTAATGTACTAACCTCATTTTTTTTCTTGGTTATTTACATTTTTCTGAACCCTCTTAACCCCCCTCTACTTGGATAGTTTTGTGCTCCAGAGTCATTACTGGTATTGGCAAAATCTTGACATGAATGGCTTTCATAAGAACCTCTACCAATACCACGTCCTCTACCTCTTCCACGGCTAAATCTGCCTCTACCACCTATACCAAACCGTCCTCTAGACCTTGAAGTTCCATGTCAAAAGTGAATACGATTTGCTATCCTAGAGCAGTCTTCTATATATTTGGCTACTTTAGATACATCATCTCCGAAGAGAAAGTTGGTATAAGGTTGTGAGTTGTGCACACATATGAGTGTACTTATTATTCAACTCATATTTAATCAAATCTCTTCTTGCAAGATTGATTTGTCTATTAGTGTGACCTAGTAATGCTAAATCATCATTGCATTCATGAATTACTTCACTAAATTCATTTGTTACATTGTCTGTGTTTGCTACTTTATTTACGGTCTTACTAATCAAGACTGTAGTTTTTACAACTGATCTTTCTATGTTTTGCATTTTCTTGTCACACGTCTGAGCAAAAGGGGAGATCAAATCCCATATCAGCTGGTTTGTTTTGACAATAACCAATCCGTCACAATTACCGGGTCTAGGGTTCAACTCATCTTTGGTCATTTCATTATATGGGCTCTCATCCATGCCATCGGCAATGTAGCCCACTTCTGGTAGATGTAGTAAAAATATAAAATAATTGAATCAACAACGATTTATGTTTAACTTCGTTGACAAAATTGATTAGATAAATTATTTCATTAATCAAGACAAACTACGTCTGTCCTCGTCGAGCTACGCAAACACATTGGAGTCTTTAATGCGCAATATTAAAAATGACGTAATATAATGTTATATTCACTGCTATGTTTTTCTGGGGTCAAAAAATAGGGCTCTGCGGCATATTTTTAACCTTTATATGACTCAAACTTTGAAGACTTTGATACTAAAGTTTTGTATAACCCCTCCATTTACTTTGGGTTTTCCTTCAGAATTCAATTTGGCCATTTTCCATATGTATTGATACTGGGAACAGTCTCTAGTTATTTCTCTTCGAGATGAGACATAAAGATCATATCTGGGAGCCAGTAGATAGGCAAAACAAAATACGTATGAATATCAAATGAATCCACAAAAGAGGTGTAGTTAATGAAACAGCTGTATTTACAAAGTGCAATCTATCGACAAGACTAGATGTACAGTTACGATTTGTATTGTGTTATATGCATAAGACACTTTATAACATTTATCGCATTGCGAATCGTATTATATATTTTTCCACTTTTACTACTGTTATTTGATCATTGGTGTTCACGAATAGACTGAGAATCTCACCCATAGATAAATCAGAAAGAAATAAGACCGATTTCCACCAAAGGTAATCCAAACTGGAGCCATTTTCTAAAAGTTGACATATCATTGCAAAAATTCATAGTCTCATAGATTCGTATATATGTGTACGTTAAGGTTTAATCAATGATGAATTTTGGCAAACTTCCGAACTGATGACCAAATTATAAATGCCAAAAGCTGTCAGAAGTTGCAGCTTTGATAGATATTGTAAAAAAATTGAAATAGTTCCAAAAGTACAAACAGGATGTAACCTAAATCGTTACAACACAAAAGTGAAATTGGAAATCCTATCTTTTACAGTAAACACATGTGATTGTATGTACATATTTTGGATTACCGATAATTATATTATAAGGTTCCGTAACAACTTTCCACTTAACCCTGTAAATGAAACAAATACAGGATAAGGGAAAATTTTCTTATCATATTTAGCTTCTTTAAGGATGTTCGCTACTCTATTTAAAAATAACAAGCTTTTTAAAAGACTGTTTTAAATTCAAAGTATATGAATAAAGAAACTAAAAAAGCAGAAAAAAATGGAGGGTCCTTGTGCTTGATTTCGAGATATAAGCCGCTGAAAATTTGGCGGGAAATAATTCTCTCTAGATTTTTCTTTCACTTAACATTGGCACTTTTTTTGTTTAAAAAACTATGAAAAAATAACAAGGATTTCATAAGATTTTTAAATATGGCTTTTTAAATTATATGTTATAAAATTATCAAAAGAAAAGTAGGGGTTAGTGGGCAAGTTTTTTTAATGACAATACATAGATAAATAGTTATCAAAAGTACCAGGATTATAATTTTATACGCCAGACGCGCGTTTCGTCTACATTAGACTCATCAGTGACGCTCAGATAAAACCAGAGGATTCCGAAAATCTGGCAAAAAGTCAAAAAATGGGGGAGCAAACATCCTTAAGAAGAAGAAGAAGAAGAAAAAAACACCTAAGTACAATATATGATCATTCAAATCTCGCGATATTAAGCGCACCGGACGAGAACTTGATCATATTTTTAGGTTTAAGTATAGTGCATACTAACCGGAGAGTAAAAGTAGCTGTTTAAAATGACAAAAATAGTTTAGTTTAAACAGTATTTATTAATGAAAAATTGCACGAATAAAATATTACAATGTTACATGAAGTTTAAGTATGGGATTCGGAACTCTAAATATTTTAACCGATTGTTTATCTCATCTTATTTTCTGTTATAACTATATTATTATAGTTCAGTCAACGACTGTTCCAGTCAGCTAGATACATGTCGTTTTAACCTTAAACAGTTTTAAAAATAATTATCTAGTCTAACCTGTTTTTCAACTAAAGCTGTAGAACCAGGTGAATAGGTGTTCTTTGTGGTTTTATTCACATAATATATTTTAATGAGAACAAACTTACAAAAATGAAAAAAAAGATATGTATCACCCTACCGAAAAGGTTTGTGTTTATCGGCGATGAAGTAACACATTTAAATGTTGTTCAGTTTTAATTTGCTATATTATTATAAGATTTAGTTGACTATTTCAATAGTATAGGAATTTCAATTCTTAACAAAACATAAACTGCGAATATGGATAGAACAGAATCCAAAACTATCAATGTAAATGATAACTCTAGTAAAATGAACTTTAATCCTGTAAGTGAAGTAAAAGAAAAAGACCAGAGTGTGATCATTAGCCATCAATCAAATGATATAAGTAGGTCTGACAATGTCAATGAGGAGACGAACCTATCAAACTGTACTATACAAGAGTTAAATGCTCAAGAAGATGAATCAAAATACCATGCTGAGACTATACCCTTGAAGAAAACAGAAAATCAGCAATCCAACAGATCAACGGCAAAGAAAAGACGTTTTTCTCTAGTGAAAGTCATTATAGCAGTTATACTCGTTTTGTTTATCTGTATAATTCTGGCAGTCGTCATAGCAAAGTACACAGGTGAGTTCCATATTAGATCTGTAATTTAAGAATTGATGTCTCTTTATTGTTTAAAAAGAAATTAATATGTTTGTACTTTCGAACGTATGCAATAATTGAAATATGATTTGTATTTTAGCTGATACGTCAAATTTTCATAACTTTAATTTAAAGATTTAGTCATTGAATGATTTCCGTAAGCAGAGAATTTTGAAAGAAAAAGAAAACAAATTACAGCTTGAATTAATAAACACGGTATAAAAGAGGGACGAAAGATACCAGAGGGACAGTCAAACTCATAAATCGAAAATAAACTGACAACGCCATGGCTAAAAATGAAAAAGAAAAACAGACAAACAATATTACGCATTACATAAAATAGAAATCTAAAGAATAAGCATCACAACCCCACCAAAACTGGGGCTGATCTTAGGTGCTCCGGAAGGGAAAGCAGATCCTGCTCCACATGTGGCACCCGTCGTGTTGCTCATGTTATAACAAATCCGGTAAATAGTCTAATTCGGTAGGTCACATTCATGAAAGATATAAGATATCATCCATAATCACCGCGTTCACTCAAAAAGTAATATCAGATTCCGACTTCGTATTTGTGAATAGGATTTGTATGAATTGATCCATCTGTGTTTAAAAGGGAGACAACTCTTTAAATAGCTAATGAATTGGAGATGGAGAGTTTCATTTTTGCGTCTACGATTTCCAATGATAAATAATGCTTATTAAATGTTGATATTTTGTCAATGGAAATTTATCAATGAAAAAAGTTATGAAGGATATAATAGTTTTACTTTAATCAGATTCATAAGGGGGTCTCCAATTAATACCCTTATAAACAATCAAAATCAAAATCAAATTGGGCCGAATCTGGCTTAAGATACTTTTGCCGGTATAATGGAAAAACTTTACTGTTTTGTCTAAATTATCATTTTATGAATAGTAAGTTGATAGAACAATTATCACATTAATAATTGTATGTAGGTACAGCAGTACACTATACTGAGCTGATGATACCCTTTTGGACATTGAATTCGAGTAAATAAATAAAGTTATGAAACTGTATGTAGTTTTTATATATCAAATTCCGAATGCATTCATATTCTTAGTGCACATATCTGCATGATTATAACTTCTAGATAAAGGCAACAGTAGTATACCGCTGTTCAAAATTCATTAATCCAAAAAAAAAAAACCCAAATCCGGGTTACAAACTAAAACTGAGGGATCAAAACTCATAAATCGATAGAAAAAAACAAATCAGAAACATGTGTTTAACTCTAAAATATATCTTCTGTTATTGGTTGAAGCCTGTTATATATTACCTGCATCAAGAGATAGCATGATATCTTGAACACGTCTGATGTTAATGTTTCACACCAAAAGCAGATGTTATAATTTCAATATCTCAAAAAATATGTTTAACCCTGCCGCATTTTTGCGGCTGTCCCACGTCAGGAGCCTCTTGCCTTTGTTAGTCGTGTATGATTATTAACTTTGGGTTCTTTTATATATTTCGGAGTTTAGTATGACGTCCATTATCACTGAACTAGTATATATTGTTGTTTAAGGGCCACGCTTCCGGTTCTGGGATTTTCTCGCTGTACTCAAAACTAGTGGCTTCGGTTGTTATCTCCTCTTTGGTCGGGTTGCTGTCTCTTTGACACATTTCGATTTCCATTATCAATTTTTTATTAATGTGTGCTTAAATTCCTACTTCCATGAAAAAAATACCAGACCAGACTTTTAACCACACCTTAGACTTTTTTTTAAAAGTCCATCAATATTCCATTAAATTCACATTATCATAGATTTGTATACATTTACTTTCAGGTTTTATCATTTAAATATTTCTGCAGATTTTTTTTTAACAAATCTTAAATACCTTTAGATTGGTCAAAGTTGCAATTTTGACAGATATTGGCAGATGTTGGGAGAAAAAAAAACATATTCGAAAGAAGTCTTTGACCAAAACCAAACTGTCTGTGGCGTACCTATATTACATGCATCTTAATTCGTTTTGGCTAATGATGTCTTTCGGTGCAAAGTTGTGCTCAATAAAATGAAAATGTAAATATTGTATTTTAAAGCAATATGTAGAGCATTTTAAAATGTTTATTGCATGTCATTAAAAACAATTATAGATACGTATATGATATACTTCTTAATATTCAAATGCTTGCGGATTTGACATCTTTCTTTTTTAACCCCGTGAGTTAAATACGATATAGGTGAATAGGTCCTACAGGATTCGTGACTTCAACATAAATTGTAAATTTAACAAAAACACATTACAAATAAATTAAAACACTTATCTAAGTACAATATATCAAACATACCCTCCTTTATGGATCGCAACGGACGATGAAATGACTATATTTTCCGGTTCACGTTTAGTGCATTAGTACCAACGCGTTTATGTAGCTTTTTAAGTAAAGATGTGGTAACTGATTACGTATCTCAACTGGCCTTATAATTATATATGGTACATATACGTCAAGAGAGTTCAAGTCAGCTTAACTTTTAGTTTGACAATAATTTTCTGTCAAACCTTTTTTGTATCACAACTAGCGTGACGTTAGTGTTTATCAGCCATGACGTTCTGTGTCCAAATATAAAGTCAGTATCAATATGTATCAATCGTAAATGTAATTCAATTTCAATGTATATTAACCAAAAAATTAAGATGACAATTTCAAAACAAGAGGAATTTCAATTTTTAACAACATAAAACTGCAGATATGGATGGAAAAAAATTTAGAGCTATTGATGGAAATGTTGATTACAGTGAGACCAATTTAAATTATGTCAGAAAAGTGAGCGAAAATGACAAAAAAACGTGTACATTTGACCATTCGAATACAGTAGAATCTTACTATTTCAATGAAGACACGGAACAAACCCAGTGTATCATGAAAGAGAATGCTGAAGTAAATAAATCACATCGACGAACTGAGACTATACCCTCAAAAACTAAAGAAAATTCTAAATCTAATGGAACCAAAGACAAAATAAGACGAGTATGTCCAGCTCTTGTACTAACAGGAGTTGTCCTTTTATTTATATTTACTGCCCTGGCAGTCTTCATATGGAAACACAATGGTAAGTTTCATCTTAGAACTGTACTTGCTTATTTCTCTTCACATAGTAAAATTAAAAGAAGAAAAAAGAAAGAAACGATTATAAATTTGTATTCTCGGGTGTAGGAAATACATGTTTTAAAGTACGAATTTTCTGAATTTTATTCATATTCATTTTAGTATGTGTGATCGTTTCATATCTTTATCTTATTGTATTTGTCGACAGAAATGCGAATGATTTCCGATGAACACGGGAGTAGTATAGGACTTGAACGACTCCAGCGCACCCCCAAAAAAAAAATTTGACCCCCAAAAAATTACCCTCATTTCAAGTAAAAGAGCCCTAAATTTTCATAAAAAAAAGCAAAAAAACACCCCAAAAACACCAAATTTTCTTACTCCCAAAAATTTTTTATTTTTACTTTTTTATAAAAAAAAAACGTTATTAAAAACACCCAAAAAACAACAAAAAAATTCCAAAAAAAAAAAAATAAAAAAAAATAAAAGAACCGGGAGAACAGGCAGAGAAAGAATTCTGTGGGATTTAAGAGAAAAATAAAAGTGCGCCTCAACCTTGATTTTTAATTAATTTTATCAATATAGTCTAGTAATAAAACGGATCAATACGACTACAACTTAAATTGCTTTTTACATCTGTGAAGTGCTATTTAATAGGACATGACTTTTAAATAGACTAAATCGATCATTGGAAATATTTACATGGTTGTCAAGAGTATGTTTACATGTTGCCTAGACAATGTTGTCATCACATGTAAACATATAGAAGACTGGTGCGTTCTTTTCGTTTTAAATTATCAGTGATGAGAAAACGTTTTTGCTTTTTAGTGTGTTGTGGTTTTTCATGTCGGCTAGTAGTTCTTCCTCTCAAGAAGGTTTTCTACTGTTGGACTACCTTTCATTGAAGTCTATTCCATGAGAAAAGAATTGAAAGCAATGTTTTTATATAGTGAGGAGATTAGGCGGTATTGGAACACTCAAAATCAACCAATAATACAGGTTGAAACACAATCTTCTCAGTGACCTTTCAACCCCGCGCTCCAGCTAGAGCGCCGTTGCTAAGGATTATGTGTTGACTATTACCTGATAATGGATTTTGTATTTCTACATACCTGAGTGACTGTTATATGTACATGGATGATAATGTGTAATTTTGCAAATACTTTATCTTGTGTTTTAGTTTTTACAATTGAGTGTTATAATAAAGATTTAAAACTTAGTCATTTGTAATTCTTGTTCATAGAAAGCACATGTTATTTCTTCGCCTTTTAAATCAATTATTTTATAAGTAAAAGGAATTGTATTTAAAACTTTTTCAATTACAAATATTTCTTTAGTCCAACGAGTAGTATAACCCTTTTCAAATTTACCCTTTTTTTTTTGTTATTCTTACTCTAGTACCTGCTTCGAATTTAGGTTTTTTAATTTTCTCTTCCTTTTCTGGATATAAATTTTTATACACTGTTAATTCATTTTTTGATTTACTTGCTTCAACAGGTGTCATTTTAATTGAAGAATGTACTGTATTATTATAATTTTTAACTAATTTATCTAATATATCATAATATTTAAAAGTTTCATTAGCAGTAAAGTATTTATACATATGTTGTTTCATTGTTCCTATCCATCGTTCCACTACACTGGATTTTTCTTCATTCTCAGTTGAATATAACTTTATGTTATTATCTTTTAACAATTCTTTTACTTGTCGATTATAAAATTCGGATCCTTTATCTGACCAAATATATATTGGTTTTCTTTCTTTAAATAATGTTTTAAAAGCTTCACTGACTGTTACTCCTGTTTTATTTTTCAAAGGGATTAACCAACCATATTTACTAAAAACATCTATAACTGCTAATAAATATTTATAGTGTTTATTTTGTTTTGAATATGGTTGCATATCTATTAAATCAACTGCCCATGTTTGATCTATTGAATGAACATAAACACGTCTTTTAGGAAAAGATTTTACAACTCTATGATGTAGTTCATCTGCTAATTTATTTGTTAGATTTGTTTAAGACATTTTGAAGTAACTAAAATGTTTTTTTTAAAAATGGATGAAAGAAAACATTGTTCAAAATGTAATGAATACAAGTTACTAAGTGAATATTACAAAGCAAAAGACAAACCACTGGGAGTTAAATCTGCATGTAAAGAATGTTTAAAACCTTCAAAACAAAATCATTATCAAAATAACAAAGAAAAATATAAAAAAGCTTTTAAAGAATTTATGGAAAGAAATCCTTTTTATTGGAATTTATATCCAAGAAAATAATATAATTAAAATTAAATATTACAAAATGGGATCTAAAAAATCCTTTAAAGATCTTATTACTGAAACTACTATTGATGATATAGAAGAAATCAATGCAACTAAATACATAAACTTATTAAAAGATAAAATAGTTATTAATCAATTTCCTTTGAAAATAAAGATAATAATAACAAGTGAATTTACAACTCCTATGGCATTTGATAGAATAGAAAGTCATTACTCTCATCCTGTTGAAGTTGTCCTAACACAAAACAATTTATCTACATTTTACAATAATTTGTTAGATAAATTTAAAGCTTGGGTAGATAAATTTCAAGAAAGAGGATCTGGTTTTGTTTTCGATGGTATCAAAAGTGTAAAAGTAAAACTATATAAATATGAATATCAAAGAGCTTCGTCTTATATTCCCCTTCAATTTAAATCAAGTAATATTATTAATGTCCAAAATAAAAAGGATAATAAGTGTTTTCTTTGGTCAATATTAGCAAGTTTATTTCCAGCCAAGAAAGACAAACAAAGAGTAACAAAATATAAAGAATATGAAAATGAAATTAACATGATAGGAATTGAATATCCTGTATCAATAAAAGATATTCCAAAAGTAGAAAATAAAAATTATTTAAGTATAAATGTATTTGCTTTAGAAGATCAAACAAATAAACAATCTTTACATCCAGTTTATATATCAAATGTAGAAAGTAAAAACGTAATTGATCTCTTATACATTGAAAGTAACGAAAATACTCATTATTGTTTAATTAAAGATTTAAATAGTTTTATGTGTGATAAGAATAGAAATAAATCGTTTATATGTAGAAACTGTTTGCAAGGATTTCAAAGAGAAGAAACACTAATAAAACATAAAAAAATATGTTATGATAACAAACATTGTAAAACTATAATGCCAAAACCAGGAAAAAATATTCTTAAATTCAATAATCATCATTTTAAAAATAGATTACCATTTGTTATCTACTCTGATTTCGAAGCATATAATATTCCTATACAATCCTGTACTCCAGATCCTAATAAATCTTATATAAAACCAATAAGTAAACAAGAAATAAATAGT
Source organism: Mytilus galloprovincialis (assembly GCF_965363235.1). Taxonomy (NCBI): domain Eukaryota; kingdom Metazoa; phylum Mollusca; class Bivalvia; order Mytilida; family Mytilidae; genus Mytilus; species Mytilus galloprovincialis. The sequence continues at coordinate 66,103,191 of NC_134843.1, forward strand.
TATGGTAGAACAAAATTCATAACAGTGTGGTCGACAAGTAAAACGTTTGTTACTAATTGAACTGAAAAATTTACCTATAACAAGTTAGTCATTGGCGATGATTTTATGCTCACTCAGTCTACCAGAGGCCTTCCAGTGGGGATTTAAATAATCACTTGTTACACATTTCGATACATAAAATTAAACTTTCTTTTCACAAAGCTTTAAAGGAATTTGTTTTTAATGATTTTTATACCATCACATACAAGTTTCATTTTTAAGTGGATAATGTTTATAGCTAATATCATTAAATAATAAAAAAATAAGTGTTTTCATATATTATTATTCTTGTGATTTATTCTTTTGTTGAAGAATGAATGTGGCTCCATTTTATTTGTTGTCGTTTTTTTTCTGTGTCTCATTGACGTATAGGTCAACCGGACTACCCCTTTCTTCATATTAAAAACATACAATATGGCATCAATACCAATTCATGACGCAAAATGACTTAATTAAACGTATACAACATAAGAAAGATAATGAACATCGCTTTATGGTCTACTTAATTTCGAAGTCACAAGGTGGTTTCTGTTAAAATGTTGTAAACTAATAAAAAAAAAGGGGAAAAAAGGGAAATGTTTATATTGGAAAAAGTAACGTTGTGTAAATCATGACAATTATTTTATTATGAGCAAAAGACAACCATTGAACTGCAGGAATAGGCACAATACGAATGTGGTGGGGTTAAACATTTGAAAGCGCCCAACCCTCTCCCAACCTTGGAAAGTGGTGTTTGCATATTTTTCAGAATCAATTTTATACAAAACAAAATAAAACCAACAATATACGACTGTGTCAATTAAGTCTTTAATTCAAAAACTATTCACAAGGAATCAATCTCCGAGAAAAAGTCTACATTAAAGAAAATGTATGTTTAATTTTATATAACTACTTCTTATCTGATCTAATATATTCTAACTGAAAGATTGATTTAATAGTAAATGACTATGACCCAATTTCAACATTTGTATTTTAAGGGAACGACCATTAACTTAAAAAAGGAGGGTATGGATTTTTCCTTAACAAATACTCTGATCCCCAATTTGATGGGGAAAAAATATTGTGGTCAAGCAAAATGATGACAAAAAATATATCTAAATTCATATTTCCCCATACCCAATAGTGTTAAATTTTTAAAGAAAAAAAATTGATTGGTAGTGTCGAAAAACTAAATAAATTTTCTGACTCGGAAAAAAACCACACCCCCTCCCTTGAAGTTAAAATGGTTGTTCCCAAACTATAATATGTTTTTTTCTAAATAGCCTTATCAGTTACATTTTCCCTACTGTACAAGGAAACCAATAAAATAAAATGAATATATACATGTGTATGCAAACTTTCCAATTGTTTGTATAGAATAACATATTAAAATGTGATACATTTGGCAACCTTTTCTCTTTGATCTTTTTGATAGAAACCTCGGGATTTAAAGTATATTAGCTTAAACATGTTAAATGTTCATATATTCAGTTGCCTTGAAAAAAGATCGTGTGTCCATTAATGTTATTTCATTGAAAGCTTTGTAAACTGCGACTTTTAAATCTTGTCGTAATACAGGGCCAAATCTATCCGATTTGAGCAGTTTTTTTACTTTACGGAAACATTGTTCCGCTGGATTTAAATCTGGAGAGTATGCGGGCAAGAATAAGTATTCCATTCCTACTGTTGGAAGCCAGTTACGTAGAACTCTTTCAGACATGTTGTGGTGTGTCGGCGCATTGTCAACAACTAAACATTCTCCTGGCTGAAAAACACTTTCACCGTCATTTGTATAACTCTGTGACGCTTCCCCTATAAACTGTAAATATTCACCACTGTCTGACGCCCCTTCAATAATTTTCACGTATTTAACACCTGTTATACCAATAATTAAGCTAGCTGTGAAATTTGCATGAGGGTCATATCTTGTAATTTCTACGCATGGAGTTCCTTTCCTTGAATGTCCATACACTGGCTGTCCGTCCACAAGCTTAACTCCCATTTCGTCCATAAACTTTAGGGTGAAGGGATCTTTATTACTGACATAATTTAAAAACTGTTGAGTGTATTGAAGGTTTCGTACCGTAAATCTATTCTTCTTGTAATGTGTAATACGCTTATACGTCATTTTTAGGTCATTTGTTATTATTCTTGATACTGTACTTGTAGAGATGCTGCTAATGGCAGAATACTGCAGGAGCTGGTCTCTTAAAGTGTTCTGTTCAACGGAAGGTCTTTCTGTTTTCAAAACATTGACGAACTCTATCTCATCAATCCCATATTTCCGTGGGCGACCACCGGCACACGGTCTTCTACTTACAGATAAATCTTCATTATACTTTTTCCAGATATTATGCACAGTTTGTTTAGTAATTTTATATTTCTCGGCTACTTTCGGCGCAATTCCTTTAGGTATCGAATTTCCAACATGGACGCCACTTTCTTTAAGTTCATGAACTATCAAATCACGCAAGTCATCTCCTAGCGCTTTCCCTGCACTATACTGACGTCCCTGACTGTTATTTCGTTTCATGACCTTTAATAAAAATTTTACATTAATGTCAAAAAATTAGGAAGATGACTTCAAATAAAGTGGATGTAAGCGATTATAGATAACCGTACGGCCTTCCACAATGAGAACAAGAGTGCACACGCTGAAATCATTCGCCTTCTTTACTAACCATTGATTTTATGTTGATAGTTCTACATATAAAGCTTTATCACAAGTATCACATAAACTTAACATGGTCCAAGAAAAATGAGATCAAGGTCTACCATAAATCGAACGAGAAATACATGCACACCTTACAATCACCTAATATGCAGTTGACCTTTGCTTATAGATTTTAAAAAACAGACTGAACCAAGAAAACTAAACATTGACTAATGAACCATGAAAATGAGGTCAAGTTCTAATAAACCATGCCAGACATACATGTACACCTTACAATCAATCTCTGCATTAAATAAAGTTGACCTATTGCTTATATTATCTAAGAAACAAACTTGACCAAAAAACCAATGAAATGAGGTCAAGGTCAGATGATACCTTACAGACAGACATATACACTTTACAATCCTTTCATACAACACATATAGTTGACCTACTGGTTATATTTAAAAAAAAGTAGACCAAAACACAAAAACTTAACACTGAGCAATGAACCGTGAAAATGAGGTCAAGGTCAGATAACACCTTACAATTATTCCATAAACTAAATGTAGTAGATCTATTGCTTATAGTATCTGATATTTGAACTTCACCACGAACACATAACTTTGTTCACTGATCCATGAAATGAGGTTGAGGTAAAATGAAAACTGTCTGACGGGCATGAGAACCTTGCAAGATACACACATACTAAATATAAACAAGAGGCTGCCACAACGACAGCAAACCGGATTTATTAATATTTATTTGTGATCTGGCAATATCACAAGAACAATTACTGATGAATGGTGAAAGTGAAAATCGTCAATATCAAATTTGACCTCCATTTTGTCATCAGTATCAACATATTAAAATTTGAAAAGCTTAGATTGAATGGTTCATGAGTAAATGCAACAACGTGAATGGAAACGCCATTTTACAATCTTTCAAGAACCACAACGCCTGAACGGTAAAAGTCAAAATCGTCATTATTGAACTTGACCTCTATTTTGTCATCAGTAACAACATATAAAAAATTCAAAAGCTTTGGTTGAATGGTTCATGAGAAAATGCACGGACACGACTGGAAACACCATTTTTCAATCTTTCAAGAACCATAACTCCTGAACGGTAAAAGTCAAAATCGTCATTGTTTAACTTGACCTCTATTTTGTCATCAGTAACAACATATTAAAATTTGGGAAGCTTTGGTAGAACAGTTCATGCGTAAATGCACGGACACAACTGAAAACTCCATTTTTCAATCTTTCAAGAACCATAACTCCTGAACGGTAAAAGTCAAAATCGTCATTATTGAACTTGACCTCCATTTTGTCATCAGTAACAACATATTAAAATTTGGGAAGCTTTGGTAGAGCAGTTCATGCGTAAATGCACGGACACGACTGGAAACTCCATTTTTCAATCTTTCAAGAACCATAACTCCTGAACGGTAAAAGTCAAAATTGCCATTATTGAACTTGACCTTCGTTTAGTTGTCAGTAACAACATATCAAAATTTTAAAAGCTTTGGTTGAACGGTTCATGAGTTAATGCACGGACAACATTGGATTGCCGCCCGCCCGACCACCCGGCTGCCCGACTGCCCGACTGCCCGACCGCCCACCGTACATCCCCAAATCAATAACCGACATTTTTGTCACAAAAATCCGGTTAAAAATTCATAAGGGTTCCGCAGAACCTAGTGTCTCGCCTACTTTTGCTGTTAATCGCAGGCGCAACAAAAATGAGGAAAAAAATATTCCACTCAATATTGTCTTTAGATTGTGAGAAGCTTCTGTCCAAGTTTGGTAAAAATCCAGGATAGTTTATGAATATAATAAATGTTTTAAAAACTTTAACTGCAGATTGTATGTAATGTTACCGGAAGAAAAACTAAGTCCATTTTTAAGTAAAATACGGATAAAACAAGTACAAAATTTTAACAAACTTTCCTTCTATATATACCAGCTTTAAATCATAAACAAGCTTCTGTCCAAGTTTGGTACAAATCCAGGCTTGTTTAAGAAAGTTATTAAAATTTGAAACCTTTAATCACACAGTGAATGTAATGTTTCCTGGCAGAAAAACTAAGTCAATTTATAAGTAAAAAGCGGCAAAAATGGATGTTTTTGTTTTACAAAATTTACTGCTGGATATTATCTTATGATCATAAACAAGCTTCTGTCCAAGTTTGGTACAAATCCAGGCTAGTTTAAGAAAGTTATTAAAATTTTAAAAACTTTAACCACAGAGTGAATGTAATGTTTCCTGGCAGAAAAACTAAGTCCATGATTTATAAGTAAAATACGGAACAAATGGATTTTTTTTCTTCAAAATTAACTTCTGGAAACTATGTTATGATCATAAACAAACTTCAATCCAAATTTGGTAGAAATCCAGGCTAGTTTAAGAAAGTTATTAAAATTTCAAAAACTTTAACCACAGAGTGAGTATTTGTGGACGCCGCCGACGACGACAACGACGACGGAATGTAGGATCACTATGTCTCGCTTTTTCGACAAAAGTCGAAGGCTCGACAAAAAGAATATGTTGTGTGATTGCCAATGAGACAACTCTCCACAAGAGACCAAATGACACAGAAATTAACAACTATAGGTCACCGTACGGTCTTCAACAATGAGCAAAGCCCATACCGCATAGTCAGCTATAAAAGGCCCCGAAATGACAATGTAAAACACTTCAAATGAGAAAACTAACGGCCTAATTTATGTAATTCATCATTTGTTAGGATGCTCATATATTGTGAAGATAGTTTTAAAAAAGGGCAGTGTGCACTTAAAACTAATCTAACCTCGTTAAAATTTGTGATTATACTGAGTTATTTTATCTGGACGGCGGACCGTGCTGTTCGTAGCCTTTGTTTAAACGTTTAAATATATAAATATAATATTGTCAAGTTCTAGTAATCGGATGTTGCGATTTGTGTTTGTTGAACTGTTAGATATTTTTTGAAAGTTCGGTTTAATCTTTTAATTTCTATCAATCATATGAAAGAAATGAATATGAAAACGGTCATACCTATAAATATAGTCAGTCTCGGCTTTAAACCGCTAATCCCTAATTTATGTTTTCTGGTTGACCTGTTAAGTTAATGCATGGAACATTCTATTTTTAAGGGGTGTTAATTTTGAAGACACTGATAGAGATAACCAAATATGGTATTATGAATTTATCACTCCCCCTCCCTGCTTACAGCAAATGAAAAGGTCCAATTTTCCCCGCATCTTTTTGCCGCCACATGAATTTCACAATTGATGTTGAGGTCGACAACAAGGCTTGCAAGATTACGTTATGGCGTTTTCAAAAACCATCCCAAACATTGGTGAGCTTGATCTAAAAATTAGATTTGAATATTATGGAAAAGAGCGTTGCAGTGCAATATCCATTGAATTTATGCAACTATCCGTAGGCGGATATCAAGGTTTAGAGGACGTAATCCGACAAATTAAGTATATTAACCGGATGCCAGTTATAAGAGTTGAGTACAAAGATGACGAAGGGGATTTTGTGGATCTGACACCGAACAATTTTACAAGGTTCTTGCGTGTAGTAAGAGCTCTACCTGTATTAAGTGATTTTCCAGTTGTCAATATCCGTGTCTCAGAGGGATCCTCACCATTTCTGCAGAAACAGCTGTCTTCTGATGAAACGAAACGTTACCCGACTAAAAGCAGCCGTAAGGAGCTTTCATTCGAAAAGGAGGATAGCGAAACCGCCGTTGAAACGACTTTTGATCTTTTCGAATATAAATCACCAATTGAGTATTCCTTGGAAACATTGAAAGAAGAAATGATAGAAATCGAGACCCAAGTTGAAAGTGCAGGAGAACATCTCGAACATCTGAATAACAAGTATGCTAACCGTAATCTCAATAAAGGGAGAGGAAAGCAGTGTTCAAACTGTCACTTGCGTCTGGATCACAATATGAGAAACTGTACAATTGATAAATGTCTAACATCGGAACAATGTGGAGACCCTTCAAAACACCCCGACGAACGTTCATTGATGGACAGCGCATCAGAAGACTTGAAAAGGTTAGAGAAAGAACTGAGGAACAAGACAAATGAATACGATACTAGATTGAAAGGATTGAACAGTGCCAGGTCCAGCTTTGCACAAAAAATTCGTGGTGCCTTGATCAACAGCAAGAAAGACAAGTATCTAGTTAAAACTGGAAGCGGTATGTTTGTTCCTAAATCGGGGCTTGTTAATCAGGATATCGCAAAATTGGAGAAACATTTTCACGGGAAAGTTCCTGATAATGTGTCTGAAATGTCGAAAACTTTTCAGTCCATCATTCAAAATTTTGATAAGAAAACTTTTTATACTGGCGCTTCTTCTATCAAAAATCCCGCTAGGAAAACATTAGAGGAGAACAATGTGTTTCCAGTAAAGTTTCCTGTACCAAGTACATGTACCGTAACATCAGGTACATCTTCACCAGCATCTAGTGGAATAGAAACTTGGCCAGTTATCTCGCCCCCCTTCGTCCAGCAACCTATGGGACCTGTTATTCTATATCAAGATGGTTCGACGCAGTCACTTTCTGGTATGTATATATATATCTAATATTTCATTAACAGCTCAGTTATATATAATTATAAGAACAGCTATACCAATCACCTCCATGGGAGTCCGTCAGAACATTTTATTGTATAACAACAAAACTATTTAGAGCTATAGCTTTCAGTAATGGGAGTACTCCATATATTTCTTTTGTCTTTTTTTGTTTTGAGCTATAAACCATTACCAATTTAACATGTTTATGGGCCAACACTTTTTAGGTCTTGCAAGATTTTGTGAGGTAGACGTAATTGGCCTCTTAAAAGACGATCGGATTGAATTTTGATGTGGGAAAAAAAGGCAAATCGGACATATTTTGACTTTATTCTCCGACTTCTTTATTTGGGATTAATTTCAATTATAACATTATGAGATTGAAAAATGTTTTTTTTTTTTTTTGTTACAGCCGATTTCAATAAGTATGTAGCTAAAGGTAAACACTTTGGTCAGCTTGCTTAGTAGCTGAACCGTGAGGTCATTGTTAGATAGGGTATACTACCCTCCTTTCGAAGTAGCCTAGTCCTATAGAAAGATAGATTGGTTAAATATTTGTCGGACTAGTCTACTCTTACAGGAGGATAGTTAACCTAACCTTAAAATAACTTCACGGTGCAGCTAGCAAGCAAGTTAACCAAAGATATTACCTTTAGCTACATACTTATTGAAATCGACTGTAAGATAAACAATATTTTTTTACCTGGTGTAGCCGCCCGTAAAATATATTTTGTGTATGAAAAGGGACTACGGTGTATACATGGACTACGGTGTATACATACGTAATATATGAGGAAGGGGGGTTGGAGGGGTCCTGGCCTTAAACACATGAAATCCCGAGGTCCCGAATTAAAAGAAATTCAAATCCCGACATCCCGAAATTCGAAAAAGAATTCCCGGATCCCGAAAGAATCAATCCCGAAAGGAACAATCCCGAAACCCCGAGCTTAAAAACGTCATTCCTTAAGTCGGCAAATTTTTGAAATTTTATTAACGAAAACTTTACCCAGATTTAATCCATACACGTGTATGAAAAAAAAATGTAAATAGTTTGAAAGTAAACTATTAATAATCCAATTGTGCAAGAACTTGTAAAAATGACCGGTCCACATTATGATAAATAATAAGTAATAAGGGTAAATTTGGTATGGAATAAATGACAGATATTTCGGCAAGAACATTTTTTACAATAACGATTTATAATTTGTCATCAAAAGGTTTCTTATACATTTTGTAATTTCAAAAACATGTCGTTCTATAGCTTTCGTAAATAAAATTTCACAAATTTGCCGATTTAAGGCAATAAAGAGTATGAACTTCAAAAGTCTACATAATTATTAACTTCATTCAGAAACTACACCCTTTTGAAATTTTTAAGGTTTCACAAATAATATATGGATTTAAGTAAAATCATGTATTAAGGCATTGCAAGTTTTATTATTGGTATAGTGGTACTTGGTACTGTCTACTGTGCGTTGAAATGAACCGTGGTATATAGAAAACATCAAATTACCTCACCAAATTTTATCACGCACTGTACCCATATATATATATATATATATTTTTTATTATTGTTGTATTTATAGGAAACTGGCCATGTATGCGCGGGGCTTCACAATCAAACTTATTGAATTGATTTATTGATTGTTGTTTGCTTAACGTCCAGTGGCAAATATTTCATGCATGTTCAGGACGATAAAACTTATTGAACCCTGTCACATTATTTTTGTTGTTATGCTGTATAACTTGTCAAGCCAATGCTTTTGTTCTCTTTTTTGGTACGCATTTTTTTAAGGGTCCCTAACAGTTAGCTATACGATATGGATTGTACTTCGACCTCGGGGTTTGTTTTTTTTTTTTGGGGGGGGGGGGAAGGGGGCGCTATCTTATCGTTTTTAATCAAATTAAGATGTGAAAGTCAGTTTTAATCAAATTAAGATGTAAAAGTCAGTATGTGGCAATCGAGAAATTATATATGAATGGGATATGATTTTTGATGAAATATATGGATGATTATTGGTATTCAAAAAAATAAATATACGAATGGGGTGCATTAGAAACCCCAGCTGCCCATTTGTATCAAAAGAATATGTGGACCCCACCTTTTTGACTACTTGGTAAATGTTCACCTTCTCAATGTCGGTTTGACTTTTGTGTACATTACCGTTATGATTTAATTTTGAATTGAATAAAACATACAAATGTATATATTGAAAACAATTAGTGTTACTTTCAAGATTTGTTTTAATTATTTTCGTGAATAAGCTATATAATTCGACAATTTTGCACGACATTTATCTTCAAAGTTAGCACGGTGACCCATTGTTTCTAATATGTTTTTGAAAAATGCATGGTAAAATCTGTATTTTGGCAAAGTACAAGAAAATTTTATATGAGGAAATTTATATCAATAATCACCCAAATACGATCACAATCATCTGATAAGCATGAAGTTTGAACAAAAGTTATATACATTTTAGTGAAGACACACATTCTCATGTTTACATTGGAGATAGAGTTTTAGAATTTTTTGATGAACAGACAAATTTGAATAAAGTCATGGTTTTTTTTTCAGGAGCTCAAGGTCCTTTCCTTTGCAATTGGTCAGGAAATATGCCAACAGGAATGCCATGCACACCACGACAAACCAAAAGACCTTTTGAGATGTAACATTCAATTTCGAGTTTATTGACGTTTTTGCATTATGTGATATTTTGTTCTTTGTGATTTAGTTCATTTAGTTGTGATTTAAAAATAAACCGGAAGTTTAATTTAAAGTTGTTCACTTAAATTAAAGAAGTAGATATCAGGTTTTAAAAAAATGTCTTTGATAAGAAGTAAAAATTCGTTCGTAGAAGCTGCATAGTCAAAGCAGAAAATTGAACGACCACTTTCAAGAATTTCAAAATTATGGAAAAATTCGATTGTAGAAAGGTTGCAAAGAAATACAAGAAGATTTCAAACTGATATAAGATTCTATTAACTCGAAAATATGTACAAGAGTTATTTTTTACAAATTTTTATTGAATTATTGGGCTTAATTTGCTACTAATGTGGTAAAGGCTTTATACAAATTCAGGTCAAATTGTAATTTTCTTACGAATCTTACTGGATCGATGAGGCACCAACCATTCATCTTTTGAGATGGTTTTACATTTGAAGATTAAACGTCTTTCAATTTAATTCCAGTTTGTTCCCATTACAAAAATTTTAAAAACCTAGTTATACAAAAATCTGTCTCTGTATGATTTTGAAAAAAAAAAACATTGTATATTTTTAAAATAGTCGAAAACAAAATTGTCTGTGCCATGAAAAAGTCGTGGTCCAACAAAAGATGAAGGGTCGGTGCCTTATACATAGCAGTCGGTTGCAAAAGTTGACGATCATATCTCTAACTTGAGTATGGCTAATTCTATGTACCTGAAATTAACATATTTATAGCAATTCCTTAGATACGAAAGATCCGCAGGTTGCCTTGGGTTGTTTTCTGCTCTTTTGTCGGGTTGTTGTCTCTTTGACACTTTTCCCGTTTCAATTCTCAATTTTATTAAAGATATAACTGCATATATAAAAATAAGAATATGTGGTCTGATAGACAATCAGACAAGTCATTTCAAGCGACCAACACACGTTAGCAACTATAGGTCACCGTGTGACCTTCAAAAATAAGCAAAACACATACTGTATAGCATGAAAGCTTTAAAAGGTCTTTGCATGGCAAACACGAAAGATGAGTGGATGATAACAGAGAGAGAAAAAAAAACCACGGAAACCGCATGGACAAATGGTCCGCAATAATGCTTGGGTCAACTCGCTAAAATGAATGAAAGACCTTGCGAATGTAAGTCCTTATCTATGGCTGGGACGTATGTTAAAAATTTGCAAATTTTTATAATGTAAGACTTGGTTTTAAATTATTTGTGAGTGAGCTGAAAGACTCGTTAATAAATAATCACTCCCAGAAAGACGACAAATCCATAAAAAAAAAGAAAAAAAATGATTATGCGAACTACAGTGCACAGTATATTATATTCATATTTTATTTGCGATCATAAAATATACGAAGTCGTCCATAACTATGTAAATTGGTTCGCTTTAAAAAATAATAAGTTGATATAAAAAAAAGAAGTGGTATGATTGCCAATGAGACAAGTTGAACCCTCCACAAGAGACCAAAATGAATACGTTTCTTTTGCCAAGGGTTTTTCACAAATATAGTAGTGAACAGAACAGTTCAAGTTTCCTATATGCACCAAATTATACATTTTGCGTATATATAAAATTACGATATACGTAAATGCAAATTTCACAAGGCTTGATCCCAATAGGTTTTTTACTGTCCAATAACTTGCAAGTACGAAAAAGACAGTCCTGGCAGAAGTATTTTCTATTATATTGTCTATATGTTTTGATTTTGCACAACTTTTGAAAGTTGATCATGCATTCGTTCTAAAATAAAATTTTAGACCAGATAAAAGTTAAAAAGATGACATAATTCGACAATTGATAAATCCCTATAACGTCCGAAAAAAAAGATAATTATCAACACATGCATTGTAACTTTTAAAACCAGTTAAATCATTTTTTTCTGAAAGTACGTGCAATATCATAAAAATTAATTATCAAAACATAACAAAAACACAAGTAAAGATTTTTTTAAGTTTTCAATATTATAAATCAAAACGTATAGGTTGTTCCTGATTAGTTGTTTGAATTATTTTATTTAGGCGTGGAGAACCTTTGGTGACCCCACAGTTTAAATATCTATCGTAAAGTACGTCGTGAGCAGTGGTAGTTACAGACAAACGTTCACCTAATCTGTCCCAGTCAATGAATGATTTCAATGTGTCAATCAATCGCCACAGCCACACTGTTATGAATTTCCCTCTATTTATGTTCATTCTGATTATCCAGAAATATATAAACCACAATACTTTTCTTATGTTGGTGATGATGCAGTAGAAAAATATGTGGAAAAAGTAATGAAGATATACAAAGAAATAACTTATAAGATCTACCTTAACGAAAAGAAAAAACCAATATTAAATAATCATGAAGAAGATGAATTTCAAGAAGCAACCGGATGTTATATTTGTGGAGAAGAATTTAAAGAAAGCGAAAAAGTAAGAGAACATAATCATCTTTCAGGTAAATATAGAGGAGCAGCGTGTCAATCGTGTAACACAAAAGAAGGTAAAGCAACAAAATTAATACCCGTGTTCTTTCATAATGGATCAAATTATGATTTCCACTTTTTAATAGAAGAGTTAATGAAATATGAAGATGAATATAATAAAGTAAAACTTCTTTCTAAAAACTCAGAAAATTATATTTCTATAGATTATGGATCAAATTATAAAAAATTAAGATTCCTAGATTCATATAGATTTATGTTAAAAGGCTTATCAGATATTGCCAAATCAATGGATGAGTTTCCTATTTTAGAAAAAGAGTTTAAAGGTAATATAGCTCTTTTAAAACAAAAAGGATTCTATCCATATGAATACATAGATTCTATAAAAAAATTTGAAGATAAAAAACTTCCTGAAATAGAAAATTTTTATTCTAAATTAAAAAACGAAACAATTACAAAAGAAGAGTACAAACATGCACAAAGAGTCTGGGAACATTATAATTGTAAAACTTTATTAGACTATCATAATTTATATCTCAAAACAGATGTTCTTATCTTAGCCGATGCATTCGAAAATTTTAGAAATTTCTTTTTAGAAAACCATAAAATAGATCCATGCTATTGTTATTCTGCTCCGGGATTGACTTGGCAATGCGGGTTAAAATTTACTGGAGTAAAACTAGAATTATTAACTGATGTTGATATGTTACAAATGTTTGAGAAAGGAATAAGAGGAGGATTTTCTGGAGTATTAGGTCCTAGACATGTAAAAGCCTTCAACAAATATACTTCAAATTATGATAAAGATTATAGAATAATAGATGAACATGAAAAAAAAGAGTGTTTAAAAAGATTAAAAGAAGGAAAAGATTTAAATAAATTTTTTGAAAAAAATTATTTGTTGTATCTAGATGCAAATAATTTATATGGATGGGCTATGTCACAAAAACTTCCTACAGGAGATTTTAAATGGGAAAAAGATTTAAATTATTATAAAGAAATTCCAAAAGGAAGAGGATGTTTAATTGAATGTGATTTAAAATACACAGAAAAATGTAAAAAGAAAACATATAAATATCCTTTAGCACCAGAAAAGATGAAAATAAAAAAAGAAGAATTATCTGATTACCAATTAAATCTATTGGGAGACAAACCATTAGGTAATGAAGAAAAATTATTTTTAACATTGAGAGATAAAAAAAAATATATAATTCACGATAGCATTTTAAAAGAATATATAAAACTTGGAATAAAGGTAACAAAAGTTTACAGAACAATTTCATTTAAAGAATCAAATTGGTTAGCAAAATACATAAATTTCAATACAAAACAAAGAACTAAAGCAAAATCAGATTTTGAAAAAGATCTTTGGAAACTGATGAACAATAGTTTCTATGGTAAAACATTAGAAAATATCAGAGGAAGAAGTGAAATAAAATTATTTACAGACAGGGAAGAAGTAAAAAAATATATAAAAAAACCAAATTTTAAAGACTCAATAATATTTAATGATAACTTTGTTGCAATTGAAAATAATGTTACTTCTGTTAAATTTAATAAACCTATTTATTTAGGACAGGCTATATTGGATTACTCAAAACAATTAATGTATAGCTTTTATTATGATGTTGCTAATGAATTATGGGAAAAGAATGAATTAGTTGAAAGTGATACTGATAGTATGATTTTGAGTGTAAAAACCAAAGATATTTATAAAGACATGGAAGAAATAATAGATGAACTTGATACGTCTGGTTATCCAAAAGATCACCCTTTATATTCAGAAAAAAATAAAAAAGTAATTGGTAAATTTAAAGATGAACTTAATGGGAAAATTATGAATGAAATAGTTTATTTAAAAAGTAAAGCATATTCTTTTACATTAACAGACACAATGTGTTTAAGTGAAGAAAAAAAATTAAAAGGAATTGGAAAAACTACAATAAATAAAGATATTAAATTTGATGATTATAAAGATTGTTTGTTCAATAATAAAACCAAAATGAATAAAATGTGTACAATGAACTCTAGCAAACACAAAATGTTTGTTAATGAAGTAAATAAAATAAGTATGTCTCCATTCGACGACAAAAGATATATTTTAGATAATGGAATAGATACTCAACCTTTTGGATTTTAATTTATTTTATTACCCAAACAATAAAACCAGTTAATGCCATACCACCAACAACAAATGCAATCTCTCTATTTTTCTGGTCTTCTGATGGAGTATAAAAATCACTTAATGTAGGTTTAGGTGATAATGAAGTTAATTTTTTATTCGTGACACGATAGTATAGTTTCATTGCTTGGTCAACATCATCAAAAGTCTGAACCGCATGATGTTCCTTTTGTAATTGTTCATTTATAAAATCTAATCTTTGTATTCTTTTTTTATTCCATTCTGATTGTGCTTTTTCTAATTTTTCTATAGCTTTATTATGTCTTATTTTCTCTTCATTTGCATTACTACCCATATGTGAAAATAAATAATTACTCCCTGAAAATGCAAAAGCATTTGTTATTGCCCCACCAAGCATCATTGTTAAAGCACTTGCCATTTTATAAAAACAAAAATTACTTCATAATATCAGCAGGTATAATACCTTGCTTAATCAACATATCTTTTGTTGACATTGCAAGTAATATATCAATGGATAACATTACAACATCATTCATATTAAAATCCACTTTTGGTGCTGGCCTCCTTAATACCTTTTTACCTATTTCTGCATATCCAACTGTTAACAATGTTTCCAATCCAGCATGATATAACATATTTGCTATTTGTTTTCCGTCTTTTTGAGTTGTCATTTTAATGTACTAAATTTAATTAAATTCAAAAGGATCAATTTCTTTCTTTTGTTTTTCTGGTTTTGTTATTTCTTTAATCATTCTTTCTGGTTTCTTACTATGGTTGTAAAAAAACAATCCCAATCCAACAATACTTATAGAAAAAAGTACAAATTTATAATCAACTAGGGAACTGGAGTGTTTCTCAACCGAAGGAATATGTTCGTTTGATTCATAATCTGTTTCTGTATCAGAATCTTTTGTTATTTGTTTGATTTTTTAATTTTCTTTTTTTAATTTTTCTACTTCTTTTTTTCTCAATTCTGCATTTCTTATTCTTACTTCTGCACCTTTCTTACCAGCAGCTACTCTTTTTGGGTCTTTTTGTTTGGGTTTTTTAAATACTTCTATTTGTTCAGGATTTTCATTCATCATTTTTTATGTCATTTTTTTCATCTTTTTTTTGGAAATCGAGCGAAGCGAGTGGTTCGATATGTCTTGCTGTTGTTAATATTGCAGTAAAAGGAGCAAGATACATTCCATATCTATAGTACAGTTCACAACATGTATTAGTTAAAGCATTATTGATAAAAGGATCTTCCTCTAAGTCTTGTATCAAAATTGGTGGATTAACAACTTTGAAAAACTTTGATACACCCATGACATATAAATTTATAAAAGAGTTTCCTAATGTCTTGGTCATACTAGCTCCCAATCTTGCTTCATATTTACAGTATAGTTTGTTTATTTGTTCTGTTGTCATTTTATCAATATCTGACAGTTGTAATTCCTTACCCAGATATTGTTTACTACTCCCACCAGCAACAACAGCTGATAATCTTTCGCGTTTTTTTTCTTGAAGGGAACCGTTCACTTCGCTCGCTTCATCATCAATATTTATGTTTTCCACAATTTGCTCGCTTAATAATTCTTCAGCATTCATTTTATACGTTTCAAAAAACGGATATAATTTATTTTTAACTTTAAAAAAATTAAATACAACATATCCAACCAATGATAAGACTGCAGTGTTTGTTGCAATTGTTAGTATTTCCAACAGCATTGCTTTTTTTATTGCTTATTTTTGGTTAAATTACTTAAGCATTACTTATTTTGGTTAAATTACTTAAGAATTACTTAAGCATTACTTAAGAATTACTTAAGAATTATTTTGCTTATTTTGGTTAAATTACTTAAGAATTACTTATTTTGGTTAAATTACTTAAGAATTACTTAAGCATTACTTAAGCATTACTTAAGCATTACTTAAGCATTACTTGAGAATTGCTAAAAAAAAATCAATTAAGTAACCAATAATCAGTAGGTTGATCTGTCTTTAATATTAATTTACGATGTTTCTTTTTTTTAAGTTCTTCCTTTATTCTTTGTCTTTCTTCCAAAGTAGGAATAACATCATTTTCTCTTAGGCAATTATCAAAACTATCTCTATCTTTTGTGTAGAACATGCATAACCATTTTGTTTGTTCTCTTAAATCTTTTAAAACAGAGTTGTATCTCTGTGAAATGACCCACACTGATTGTTCCGCATGTCTTCCTGAAAATGCAAGCTCGGACAGCATATCTTTTTTCTTTGTTAGTTCTTTTGTTGCACTGCAGTCATCAATGATATATAATGTTGAATGACCAGCATATTTTTTAAAGAACATTCTTAGTAGTTCTTGTAGCTTCTCTTCTTCATAAAGGGAACCGTTTGCTTCTCTCACTTCAACAATAGGATTAACAATTATTAAATTTTTTGTTTTTGGTTTTCTAACATCACCAATCCATTCACGATTTTTGTATGCTTTGTTCCATTGGATGGTTGGACAAAGTATGACTATATATTTGAAAACTCCACTATATTCTCCTTCTAATAAATCAAGAACAAACTCTGTTTTTCCACATCCTGTTTGTCCACATATAATAGCACAATGGGGATATTTTGGTAATTCATAAAGGGAATCGGAGTGTATCTCTTCCATTTTTTAAGGGAAACCGCTAGTAATTAACTTCTTTAAATCTTCCATCTTCAAAATTAATTTGTGCATCTTGTATAACAAACAGATAAACATTTATTAATTTATTTGCTCCTGCTGTTTTAGTTATTTGGATAGTAATACCTTCAGAAGCATTTTCAATTCTTCTACCTGAACCGTGTAATGAGTTGTCATCTGTTGAACGTAAATCTAACCATAATGCATAATTAGTTGTAAGATATTTTTCTAATGTTGTATAGGATAAATTTAAATCCTTTAAAACTTCTTCTGTTGTTTTATTTCTTTTTGAATTTAAAGCAAAGAATTTATTTATTTCATCCCATTGTTGATATGCTTTCATTCCTTGACTGTATAGTTGATTTGGAACACCTTCTATTGTCATTTCTACTTTTGTTATGTTAGGATAATAATAAGTTTCGGTACTTGTTCTTTCAGGATCTTCGAACAACATTAGAATTCCTTTCATACTTCTAGCTGGAACATTTAAATTTATATTCCACAATGTATCAGATTTGTTTTTGGTTATTTTTCTATGTCTTAGTATTCTATCGTACAAAATAACCATCTTACCATTAACTTGTTGTCTTATCTGTCTTGCTAATTCTGCATCAGTAACCATATCAAATTCTAAACAAATGTTTTTGATTGTATAACTTGCAGATGTATCTGTTGATTTAATAACATTGCTATAATTATTAAATGTAAGTTCATATTCAAGTCTATCACCAAGACCTGCTTGATAAAAAGGCATATGAGTTTCTAATAGTTCAAAATCAAGTGGGATACAAAATCTTGCACCATATGCAGTTGCAATTGCTTCATCGCCTATGTCTGATGATTTATCATCTGCGCCAACTCTGTGTTTTAACATGTTTGTTTCACCAATACCTTGGTATGCCATATTTAAACGTTCAGATGTAGATTTCCATAAATCAACATAACAATGATAAATATCACTATCATCAATTGACATAATTTCATTTCCACTTATACGAATTGTTGTTTTTTAACTATTGTTCTTCCTATGTTTTGATATATAGTTGCATTGTCGTCTGTAGATGTGAGTTCTATTTCAAATGCCAATCTGGTTGTTCCAGGAACAATAACATCATTATTGCTTAGATTGGGGAATCTTACTAATAGCTGTTGATTTTGATCAATAGTTGAAGGATTATTTGTTATTGATACACTTTGACGAATACCTTTCACACCACGGGGTTCTCTTATTTTTCTGTAAGGATTTAATTTGTTTCCGTATGCCGACATTTTTAAGGATTAAATTTGTTATAAAAATAATTCAATTACCGCTGTTACTTGAGTATTGGTACATGTAGAATTATCACTCATACTTTCAAAACCTATTAAATCTCCAGCCTTAACTTGTATAGGTGGAGGTGTTCTATAGTTATGATATGTGTGTGTGACACCACTATTTAATAATATTGCGTAACTAATTAGCTTATTATTAACAGTTATCCAAACTTCTATATGATTTGCGTTTGTTCTTAAACTTAATAAACTTATACCCAATATTTGTCCTGGAAAGTTCATTACATAATTACCACCACCATTACCAAAATTAAACTTTTTATTTGAATGTAATGGACCATCAATTCCAGCATTTATACTTATTATTTTTCTGTCTGGTTTATTTTTAATATTACTAACTATATTTTCAACATTTAAAACTCTGATGCTTAGGGCAGCGACACTCCGGTGTAAATCTTTATCCTTAGTATCCATTGTTTGAAGCTCACTCTTCATATTTAATATTTCTTTTTCTACGTTTTTTTTTTTGACACCAAGTATGCTCATTTTATTAAATAAATTATATAACTTCTAAAACACAATTAATTGGTAAATGATTAATTATCTTGTTATTATTTTCATCTCTTATTTCTAATTTCAATTCTGTTATAACATCATTTACTAAACATTTATATTCCGGATGCTCAAATCTCGCTGTTATAACTTCACCAAACTCTTTATTCTCGACTGGGATAACAGCCAATAATGTACTTGGCTTACCATCAAGATAATTATGAGAAGTGCTTACTTGTTCCAAATGGATATATAATGATTTATGGATAGCAAAATCCACAAATTTGTTTCCATAATGTAATTCATTAGGTTCGAATTTACGTTTATTATTAAATCCTAACATATTTCCCAAACCCTTACTTATCCTTAACTCAGTAGTAGTGTTTAATGAAGCGATACCATTTGCTTCATTTACGGATAATACAATATTTTCTTTTTGAAATTCATCCACTATTTGTTGAAAACTATAATAACCATTCATAATCCTTTGCTGTGTCTCTCCGGTTTTCTTTATAAACCCATGATAAACATTATACCAACATATACTGTATCTTATAAATTTCAAACCAATACGTTTATTTCCATTTTTGTTATTTATGTATTGTTCTAAGTTTATTGTATTATCAATATTTGAAATAGTATGAAACATTTTTAATATAAAAAAATGAAAACAAAAGAATTTAAATATAATCCTAATGTTTCATATAATCCAGGTATTAAATATTCTGAAAAAGATCATCAATTAAAAACAAATCTTGTAAATCAAACAATATTTGTAAATCAAAAAGGGAACTTTAAAACATCTTTTCCTGATTTATTTCAAAACTATCAAAACCCATCAATACACACTAACGAACCATGGAATACATGGATTCATTCTTCATTTGATTGGTGGCAATGTCAATTAAACTTTGCAGTATGGTGTGCAAGTACAGGATGTGGGATTTCTTATAATGATCATTTGTTACATACTTCAAATCTTACAAAATCTTTTTATATGTTTCATTTTTATTATTGTATTGCAAGAATTTTAAAAGAACTTAAATCACCTTTACCAACAGATTCTTCTTTCTGTTATTATAAGAACTCATATGACAAAGCTGTATATCAAAAATTATGTAAAGAATTTAATGTTTCAATAGATACAAATTGGAGACAAAAACTAGAATCATCATGTCAAGGATTAGGAAGTTTTGAAATGTATTATAAACCAAGTGGTGAATATAGACAAAATCATAAAAAGGATGGTCCATTCTTTAATATTCGTGATACAATTTATCATGAAAAAGATATAAGTATGGCTTGAACAACATTTATTTTAGATAAATCAGAAGGTTTTACACGAGCAGGTATTGAACGTATTAATGAAAGTATTAAAATTTACGTATGGGCTTTGTTGGGTGCACAATCTCAAACAAAAACAGAAATTTTAAAAGTAGGAACAGGATTTGATGCACAAAAACAATTCTTAGCAAATGTACAAGATGTTATTAATAGTCCTATTGATTTACCCACTCAGATATCAAATTATCAAAATGTTTTAAAATACGCAAGAAGTAAAGTTGATTATGCTTATGGACTTTATATATATGTTTATATATGTCTCCCAGTGATATGGTTTTACAAATTGGAACTATTGTTGG
Organism: Mytilus galloprovincialis; assembly: GCF_965363235.1. Taxonomy (NCBI): domain Eukaryota; kingdom Metazoa; phylum Mollusca; class Bivalvia; order Mytilida; family Mytilidae; genus Mytilus; species Mytilus galloprovincialis. Next base: position 66,123,828 of record NC_134843.1, read on the forward strand.
TTATAATAATAAAATTATAATTGCAACAGAAAATCAAACACTTGGGTTTAATGATGATTTAAATAATAAAAATTTTGATCATGTTGATTTTAAACCAAAAGAACCTGTAAAACCACAAGAACCTATAAAACCTGAAAAGCCTAAAGAACCAAAAATAGATCCAATAAAAAAAATTGAACATGAAGATCATGAAGATAATAAACAAGCAATAATATTTATAAGTATTGTAATAGGATTTACAGCACTTTATTTTTTCAAATAATCTCTAGCAGCAGTAAACAATAAACTAACAACTAAAATAAGCAATGCCCATAAGTTGTTTGCAAACCAATTTACTACGTCTTTTGTTGCAGACAATAACCAAGAAACAATAGAACCTATAATACCTGGTAATGCAGCTGCTAATTTTCCTGCAAGAAAAGATAATAATTTTCCAAGATTTTTTAATTGTTTTTTCATCCAATCTTGTACACCACCACCTTTTGATGGAGGAGAAGGAGAAGGAGAAGGAGAACCAGTAAATGCCTCAACAATAACACCAATAATCATTCCAAAAGCAGTTAAAACACTAACTATTGTTATTCCTTGTTCTCTGAATAATGTTCTTATTCTTTCACCTAATGTTTTGTCTTCGTTTAACATTTTATGTATTGTTTGTTTAAATCTGTTCACTTGACTACGTAGTTTCTCTTTATTAATATTAATTACTTCTAGTCTTGCACTTCTCTCAGATTCCAACTCTCTTATTCGACTACTTATTCTATCTATTTGAAATTCATCATTGTATTCTTTAGCTTGTTCTAATTTCGCATTTTCTTTTGCTAAGTCTTTATTTGTTTCATTCAGTTTTGTTAATTCATTTGCAATCTCTTCTTTTACTGATGTCATTGCACTGATTATACCATCCATCTCTCTTTTTGTCATATATGTTTGTGTTTCTTCATTTATGAAAGATGTTCCTTGTTCAATAAATGAAGTTTCTATTTCTTTCACATGTGTTTCTTCATTACTTGCTATTTCTAATAATTCTTGTCCTTCTTGTTGTGGAGATATTTCTTGTAATGGAATTTCTATATTATCGAGTTCATTTAACATTCTCTGAAACCCTACTCTACCTTCTATTATTCTATCAGATATTTTAAAATCATCTACACCTAAAACATCCCTAACAAAATTAACACCGTAATAACTTTTAAGAGTGCTAAATTTATAAAATTTTCTTTTTTCTTTTTGGTAATACGTTAATGCAATATCATTACCTTTTTCATCTTTTACATATAACATTATTTTTCCATCATTTTCTTCCCCAACAAAAAAACCCTCTTCATTACGTATAGTTTCACCATTTTTTTTATAAAATTGTTTAATCATTTTTTTTGTAGTTTCTTTTTTACGAATTTTAGCATCATTTTCTGATAAATCTCTTGATTTTTCAAATTCCTTATTTATATTATTTTGAAACTCTTCATCATCTTGAAAAGACGTTTCTTCTTTTTCTTCTTCATCATAATCATTATTTTTAAACTCAGGATTATCAAACTCATAACCTCCTTCAGCCATTTTATTCATCTAAAATATTAGATAATAAACAATAAAAAGAACCTGTTAAAAACAACTTAAGATAAAAATAATTAAATTTTTTATTTAACATTATTTTTACATTTTTTACTAATTTTTCTTTTGTTTCTTCATCCATTTATTTAATTAAAAATTGATTCATAGTTTGGTGGATTTCCGTTATCAACTAAAATTATTTTATTAAAGAAAATCAAAGATTTTCCATTTTTTTTTTTAATTCGTTTTTTACTCTATTTTCTGTTTCCTCAACTAGTTTTTTTCTTTCATCATCTGGTAAACTTTTTAAAATTACTTTTTTTTTTTTTTTCATCTCATTAAATTTTTCTAATTCATCTAAAATAAGTTTAAATTCATCTGCACTTATCTGTCCGTCAGTTAAAGATTTTGATATTAAATCTTTTATGCTGTTTAACTTGCATTCTGCCATTGTTTTAATTTCATAATGTTTTTTTGATTTTGTTGTCAACTTTCTTCTAATTAATTTAACTAGACCTCCTAAACTTCCACATACAACAGCTGCAATTTGTATGGGAAGTAAGATAGGAAAAGCTATTCCTATACCAGCTAAAACAACAGATGTCGAAATTAAACTTGTATCAACACCATCAGTAACATTAACTCCGCGTTTATATTTTTTGTATAGTGATTTACGTTTATCTCTCTCATTTATTAATGTTTTTTCTATTTCTGTTATTTTTTGTAGTCTATAATTTTGTCCATCTTCTATAGGTAATTCTGGATATAAATCAGGAGCTGTAGGTTGTTTCATTTTTTAAAGTAAAAATTGATTTTTTTTCTCTCTTAAATCCCACAGAATTCTTTCTCTGCCTGTTCTCCCGGTTTTTTTATTTTTTTTTATTTATTTTTTTTTTGGAATTTTTTTGTTGTTTTTTGGGTGTTTTTAATAACGTTTTTTTTTTCCAAAGTAAAAAAAATTTTTTTTTTGGGAGTAAGAAAATTTTGGTGTTTTTGGGTGTTTTTTTGCTTTTTTTATGAAAATTTAGGGCTCTTTTACTTGAAATGAGGGTAATTTTTTGGGGGTCAAATTTTTTTTTGGGGGGGTGCGCTGGACTCGTTCAAGTACTATACTACTCACGGGGAACGGAATTATTGTCGATATGATTTATTATCAGCCATAAGCATTCCGTTTATTCAGAGGGTGATAAGAGCCTTTTCGATTTTTGCGAATGGCATTTATTTTTTGAAGCGAATCTTGGGTAAGGTCAAAGAACAGTAAATGGGCTATGTCGCAGATTTTGCAAAAATTTTGCATACAAACTTGCCTCGGTGAACTACAACTGAAAATCGAAAAAATAAAGCATTCATCTCTTTTATTATCAGAAATATTGCAGATTGATTTCTTTTAATATGGGTGATTTTTTGTATAGAAAGCACATAAAATCGGCGAAAAAAAAACATATAAAATTTGTCTTAATATCACCAATTCTCTTATTCTACTCCATAGATTTTTCTTTAAAAACTATATGTTGTTGACACATACATTTCTGTTTTAATGATATAAAATTATAAAATAATCATATGGTCACCGACTTCGTTTTTTGTCTAATAATCCATTTTTTACCTTGTTGGTAGTGAAAAACGTCAAAAATCAACGTTTTACGGTCTGAAACGCGACGACGTTACGATTATTTTGACGTTTTATTGGATTTTTTCACAAAGAACACAACTTTGAATGATGTATACCGTAAAAAACGAAGTCGGTAACCTTATCTTTATTTTGCATCATTATAACGGAAATTAATGTATCAACAACATATAGTTTTTAAAGAAAAATCTATGGAGTAGAATTACAGATTTAGCAATTTTAAGACAAATGTTTGAAGGTTTTATGCCGATTTTATGTGCTTTCTATACAAATGTTCACCAATTTTGTAAGAACTCAATCAGTAATATTTTAAATGATAAATGAGATAAATGCATTATTTTTTCAATTTTCATTCGAAGTTCATCGTGCCAGAGTTGTATGCAAAATTTAACTGAAATCTGTGACATAGCCCATTTTCTGTAACTTGACCGTAAGTAATATTTCTCTTTAAATTGGTGATATGAGGAGAAGTTTCATAAAGTTTTTAAGCATTCGTGTGATATAGAATTAAAAATCAGTGTTTGCTAGAACATTAGAATACAATGATGAAAATGATTCACACAAATCCATCAGAGATTTAACTGAAAAGATTATAATTATTGATTTGTGTTTAACTCCTCTTTCAGCACTAGTGGCAAGTTTGGGGGGGTCAGTTTTTATAGGAGGAAAAGCCGGAGTGATCGAAGAGAACTGCCGACCTTAGTCAGGAGAACTGACAATCATTGTCAATTAAGACTAAATTTTTGAGGACACTTTCCACATGCAAATTCGATCTTACAACCACATTGTTGACAGGCTAGGTAACTACGCAGACTACTTAAACAATGGCGCCCCGGTGGTTTATAAAAGTTATGTTTATTTCTAATATCTTGTTATGGAAATTAAGAAACAGTAAGTGTAATTGAAACATCTATGGGTAACTAACACTTACCATATGTTGATATCCTGTCAAAGGTTAGGCATTTTATGAAAGTTATCTACTAGTATTCATAATCCTGTCAAAGGTTGGGCATTTTATCAAAGTTATCTACTAGTATTCATAATCCTGTCAAAGGTAAGGCATTTTATGAAAGTTATCTAATAGTATTCATAATCCTGTCAAAGGTTAGGCATTTTATGAAAGTTATCTACTAGTATTCATATATCAAATTTGTTTTTGTTCTATGGTATATAGAACACATATTACTATGTCAATAGCAAAGACAAAATATAATCATCTTTTTTTCTCAATTCTGCGTTCCTTATAAATAATATTCACTAAAGTCTCAAAAATATGAAACCATTATTAAATATTCAAGGCTCTTAATTATAGTGTATCATAATCATTTTATAAACAAGTCTCAATTGAAAACAACGTTCAAAACTAACATTTGAACATGTACACCATATCCGGATGCACACGCATAAAAACTGCGGTTTTTATCCATCGCAATCATAGGTTTGAACGTTGTTTTCAATTTAGACTTGTTTATATTTATTTTGTTTGGGCTTGTATTATATTTCCCTCCGGTTTATATAATCCGTTCATCATATTTCGACTCTTTAAGATTTTAGAGTCTATCCTTAATTAAGGTAAATTATATGGTTTTCTAAATACTGTTGGTGGACTATTAGTCCCCACTAGTCTCCAAAGCTACCAAACAACTCAAAGTGCTTGCATTATTTATAACAAACATTTTTAACCGTTTTTGAATTTTGAAATGATAAAGAGGATACAAAACCCTCAGGCAAAGTTAACTTTAGATGAATAAAGCTATTTCATGTAATTTTTGTCATATAGGTCTTCAATTGTGTCAGTTATTATACATACTTGGCTTTCAAAAATTCGGTTTTGATCGTTCCTTAGAATGCATATTTAAAAATGTGAATGGGCAAAGCGCTTCGTTTGCAAGAAATTTATACGTGTGGTTTTCATGTTTTACAGCACTTGGTCAATTTAGCTGCTGGTTGTATAAACGTCACGGGGGTATCGTCAGCTCTGTAGTCAGGACTTCGGTACTGAATAAATAAAGGCAACAGTAGTTAACCGCGATTACAAAGTCATAAATAGATTAAAAGAAAGCAAATCCGAGTGGCAAACTAAAACCGAGGAAAACACATCAACTATAAGATGAAAACAACGGAACAACAGAAATATCAATGGTTTATAACAAACATTTCTAAAATTTTCTGTTCTTATTTTCAAATTATACAGAAACTGAGGTTTCAACTCTAATAGATATAGTTGATCTCGGATAGATTTGGTTATTTTATTATACTTCTGTTCATAAACTATTCTATATATAAACATAGGAATTATCGTGTTACGTAGTTGTTCGCGTTTCACTTTTCAATCCCCAACTCATTGTATACAGATTGACAGAATCCACTGAACACTAATTCACCTAATACCAAAGGAAAAAAATGCAGCAGTCAAAGCAATAAACTGTAAACTTATTTTTGGTAGGACTATTTGATTAGATTATAATTTGATTTTGTTATTGGTTTGGAAGTGAAACTAGTCGATTTATCGATTGAAAACTCCTAAGAGTAGATTTGAAATTGTTGTTTTTTTACATACTATATCGTATGTTTTACGTTTAAATCAATCGAATTATATCAGCAATTAATTACATATTGATTGTCTTAATTTTCCGAATACTTTCAAACAATCCATGAATAATTGCATATGTTTTATTTCCAAAATGTCCTTAACACAAGTCAATGAACTAGTAGACTGTTTTGAACGGAGGAGTCTTCGTGTATTTAAATATAATCAATTACTAGTATACTTAAGTTAACTAATGTTTTGTTTTATTGAGAAATTACTTTCTATGATTTTCAGGTTTCATTATTAGTTTATAAATGATATATGTTGTGATAAAAAAAATTAGCATTTTATTTTCTACCAGATTCAAACTGTCCAAACTGTGCAACAGAAAATCCGCCTCATATAGTCCTTATTTTATCTGATGATCAAGGTATGTATATTTCCAACACAGATTTATATAAATATCATGTACAGTAAAACAAATGATTTTTTTTTTCTTCTACTTAAAACTAAAATGTTTTTTTAATAAATATCTTGGTATGTTCATTTCGAAAAAAATGATAATTTTTAATATCTTAATACGATCATTTGGAATATATTAATTAATAAGTTCATATGGAATATATTTACATCTTAATTTGGTATACCTCGATATAAAACGAACAAAAAAAAGTTAGACATTTGAAACATAAAATAAAATGTAAATAAATGAAATGGCTAACTTATTTTAAACGAAAAAGTAATGCATCATTTTTAAGATAGTATCTAAATTCGAAGATGATTTCAGATCTTCGATATATTCCCTGTTTAATTTGATCCCAAATTACTAGAGACTGGTCAATAAAATTTAGAAATACTTTTATAAAGACAGTATAAAAGTTTTAGATAAAAAAAAAACCATTCTGACGAGCTTGAACGCCTATATAGTTAATGTAGTTCATGTTGATTTCAATCAGTGAAAAGTCTTTGACATAAAATTTCCTAACTGCTCCAGGTTGGAACGATATTGGATGGCACAACTCCGACGTGTTAACTCCAAATCTGGACAGGTTAGCGAGACAAGGTGTTATATTGGAAAACTCGTATGTTCAACCTGTATGTACTCCGTGAGTAAATAATACACGTTATGTTAAACAGTGTGTATCTAATGACTATATATTCATCAACTTATTTTACTGCTCAGCTTGATATTATATATTTCAACGCCTACGTCTCATTTCGTTGAGTTCAACACAATTTTAGAAAGATCAAGTAAATGCAGCCACGCATAACAAAATTATGACACATTCTTTCCATCATTTTTCATGTGTTATTACACTTTTTGGAAGGTAAATTTATTTTACATCTTGCTATTGCAACAGAGTTGTGAAACAAAATATCTTATTCATAGATTGTGTAAGCTTGGGATAAAAAAAAATAGAAATTTGCATATTAAATGAAGGTGTAGGTTTCATTTCAATACTCAACAAATTCTATTCATACATTATAGAAGTTAAATTACTGTACAATTTTGATATATATATATATATACTTTTAAAAAAAAACGTAAACACGGGGCGTATACTTTCAATGTATGTTACTCGGTGTTAACGAAATCTAAATAACGATTTTTTTCTCTTAATGTAATGATGAATTTAACTATTTAAAAATATGCGAATTTTAATCCCTACGAATGAAAATTATCAAACTGTCGAAACAAAATATTCAAATACCATCACTCTTTGTATCATCTCAACACAAAATGGCTATAGTATGTGAGGAACAAAAGTATACTAAGTGTCACAGTGCAAACATATAAAAACAAATACTTAGATCATACACTTTATTGAGGCTAGCTTTTTTGTTAAATGGATGTCTTAAAATACTCTTGAAACAAACATGTATGAATGTTAATGCATGTCCTAATTAAAAAAAATCTATTATTTCAAAAACGACACACCGAAAAAAAATGATATAGAAAGATCCTACATTTCAAAAAGAACCAATGAAAAAATCACCGAATAAATCAGAATTAAAATTTATTTGATGCTGTCTTCAATAACATGCACATTTGCACACTAAGTTTGATATGAAGTTGTATAATTTCATTGTACATGTATAATTGTTATGGTAACTATGATACAATTGGAATATTTTCCAGGTCACGAGCTGCTATCCTTACAGGCAAATATCCTTTTCGAACTGGGTTACAGGTACGTGTTAACTATAGACAGTGAGAAAAGAAGATTAACTTTAATTAAAAATCAATTCTTCCGAGAACAATTGAAGGTCTTTCCACCTCGATAATAAGAATGAAATTTAAAAAACGATGTTAGAAAATGTCACTTCTTGTTGATGTAATTTGGTTCTTCAAATTGATATAAAAAAATAAGATTAATAGGTATATGCAGAAGACTTTATTGTTTTATTATGAACAGAAAATGATTTTTAGCAAGGTCAAAATCTAGAACGTCAAATTGACCTTTGACCTTGACCTCAATTTCAAGGTCATAGGTCAGTGATCTCAAATCAAAAGACCCCAGGTCAATCCTTGGTATGGTTGTGGAGGAATACTGATTTCAAATACATAAGGGGAGAAAACTCCTATAAGGGTTAACTAAAACACTTTGACTGAAATATTATGAAGTTGCGCCTTTTTGTAAACAGCAAGTTGGCAAACAAATCATATCATTAACTGTAACAGTTTCTTTTGAATAACGATAACAAGCAAAATTAAAATTTTTTAACATGACCTTGACCTTCGACCTTGATCTCAATTTCAAGATAATAGGTCAGTGAACTCAAAACGGAAGGCCGGAGGTCAATCACTTGTATGGTTGTGGAGGAATACTGATTTGAAATACAAAAGGGGAGAAAACTCCTATAAGAGTTAACCAAAACACTTTGACTGAAATAGGTTGAAGTTGCACCTTATTGTAAACAGTTATTTGGCAAAAACATCATATCATTTACTGTCACAGTTTCTGTGGAATAATGATAACAAGCAAAATTCAAAATTTAGAACATGACCTTGACCTTTGACCTTGACCTCAATTTCCTTCAAATGGACCAAGGACTTCATATCAAGAGACTCTAGGCCTCTACGACTTGTAACGTATGAATTTAAACAAGAGACCGAATCAATTTTGTTTTGTCTAATGCTTAGTCTGTTTCTGTGTGTGTGTGTGTGTTACATTTTAATGTTGTGTCATTGTTCTCTTATATTTAATGCGTTTCCCTCAGTTTTAGTTTGTTACCCCTATTCTGTTATTTGTCCATGGATTTATGAGTTTTGAACAGCGGTATACTACTGTTGCCTTTATTTATCCATCAAATCGCCTATCTTAAATTTTCAAAGGGAAATAAATCCCATAAGATGTCTTCCGATCACTCAAGTCAAATAAACCAAATCATTCTCAAGAGTAGACAAACAATTTGATGAAGACAGTTTGCTAAAAACTTTTACGGTTTTAGAGATATAACGATAACAAGAAAAAGGGGACGCGGGGAGATAACTCCTATAAGAATAAGTGTTCGGTCACATAGGGTAAGTTTTGAAACCCCCATTACTGTACAACATCATTGGCCAAAAAATCAATTCGATATGTTGCAAGACAAAAAAGCATCTCAGACGGCAGAAGAAAAAAAAATAATCAGAAGAAAAACAAAAGGTCTTTCCACGAAAAGTGGAATGACCTAAATATAACATTTTAAACAAGAGACCGAATCAAATGTTCCAATCTCTTTTATTGATTACAAATCCAGGTAACAAACAAATATTTAAGAAATTGCATTAAACGCATAATGTGCAAAAACATTTCAGACGACTGTTTTATATCTAAAGGTTTAAGACCGTGAAAACACGTTGATAGTGAGTTAAGACATAGGAATCGTATTGGTCACCCAATTCACTTATGATGACCGTAAAATCGATTTCAGTTGTTTTTTCTTTTAATTCTAAATCTGTTGGAGCAGGGTATTTTTTGTACGCGGGCTACTTCTGCTTTTATGTCATTTTATTAATTTGTCTATAGTTGGTGAAACATCGTAGTAGAAAGTGTAACCTTGTAAATGCACTCAGTCAATCTATTTAGAATCACATTAGTCTCTCTCAAGATTTTTTCTCATGTTTGCATATTTAATACAGATTTGCAAGTTTTAAACATCGATTAACCACTTTTGCCTTTTATATAAACCTTTTCAATCACTTTGTTAGTTTTTTTGGTGGGGTTCGTGTTGTTTATTCTTTAGTTTTGTATGTTGTGTCATGTGTGCTGTTGTTTGTTTGTCTTTTTCATTTTTAGCCATGGCGTTGTCAGTTTGTTTTAGATTTATGAGTTTGACTGTCCCTTTGGTATCTTTCGTCCCCCCTTTGTTTTACTTTTCAATAACTTAATAATTCTTAACAATGTGAATAACTACCAATGTCAGTATCTATTTTATCAAATAATTTAAGCACAGTGTACTTTCTCCTACTTAAAATCTAAATTATTTTTAACTTTGTACTCAGCCTATTTTCCCAAAAATTTTTAATTCAATATTACAGTTGGCATGTAGTAGTTCATAAACTGTATTTGCATTGTTCATTACTCCATGAGTACACATCTTTAAAAACAAAATTTGTATTTTTATGAATATACTATTAAGTAACAAGGTAAATTAATAGTAACCATGTTTATGGCACTCGGGTTACTTTACAATAATAGTACAGCATTTCAACTTTTTTGGTTTAAAAAACCCAACAGTCGACTGTTCTGCTGAGTCTTCGTTTTAAAATGTAATACAGTAAACCAACTTATTATAGCGGATAATTTGTAACGCATTTGCACATTTCAGCCGTCTTTTCTGTGATTTATTTTCTTTGTGTATTTATATGACGAAAGGCTCAAATGGTTTGCGACAATATAAATTCGAGTTATCTGTGTACTAGAAATAGTCGCGAAAATAAATCCATTGCAAAAATAAGTTGGTTTACAATATATAGTCGCATGCATTTAGAGCTCATAGATGAAATTGCCTCCGTTCGCTCTAACAAAGCTGATTACATTGTTTAAATCAAGCATTTGCTGAAAACTAATTAGTGTAAATATCATTATTTTTATGTAGATTCTTTTAAAACAATTGATATATGTTTTTTGTAAAACTACTTAAACCTTTGCCATGTGCATTTTGCAGTGGCTTGTCGTTGAGAATCATCAACCAAAGTTTTTACCGACAAACATAACCATTCTGCCAGAACTTCTGAAGAAAAGTGGATATACCACTCATATCGCCGGAAAGTAGGTACATTATAACATATATTTAGGGTTTGTATCATGTGTTGTACTTTTTTGCGTAAAAAAAAACAAATTATTACAAATCTTACCATTATCATCAACATATCAGCTCTGAAAAAAATATTAATATGCTTTCTTTGAAATAACTGATTAAAACCATTTGAAAGTTTTACTCGAGTTTGATATTTTGCTTTCAAACTAAACAATTAAACATAAGCGAATCAATTTAAAAGAGTTTTTTTTTTATTAAATAGCAAACCGATGCAAAATGTTGACATTTCATAATAAATAAGAACATACCTAATAATTGTAAAAATATTTATTAGCAAACCGAGTTAAGATTGCATTATAATTGACTGTTTAGGTTTTAGTGGGGTTCGTATTGCACAGTCTTTTAGTTTTCTATATTGTACAGTATTATATTTAATGTTACTTTTCAATTTTATTCAACTCTTTTATTACTTTCTAGATACCGGCACTCCACCAAAATAATTATTGGGTAAATCATGTTCTGCGCCATCATTCAAACTGGTATGACTTCTGCATTCCTTTTTTGATGCGTGAACTTTTCAAGGACAAATCCAGGTCTCGGCATCATACTTTATACTTAGCCTTGTCAATGTATACATGATATCAAACAACCAACCAGTAAAATATTTAATATTAGGAAACAATACAAAACTGTAAAATACCCATTAAAATGTTTATTAAATCAACTAGTAGTATGTACTTTTATAGAATAACACTCATCAAAGATACAGGGCTCTTGTGTATAGAACTGAATCATAACCTGTCAAATATTGTTTTTAAGATGGCACCTTGGTCACTGCAATGAAGATGTAATACCGACAAAAAGAGGGTTTGACTCATTTCTCGGTATTTTAAAGGGAGGAGGTGATTATTACTCAAGGTCATTTGGTAAGTTGATTTAATGCTCTTAGAATCAAATTCAATTAACACGTAAATAGTTATCAAAGGTACCGGGATTAGTACGGCAGACGCGCGTTTCGTCTTCATAAGACTCATCAGTGACGCTCATATCAAAATATTTATAAAGCCAAACAAGTACAAGGTTGAAGAGCATTGAGGATCCAAAATTCCAAAAAGTTGTGCCAAATAAAAACATTGATCTGTCAAAACGTTTTGGTTATATCGGGAAATTTCCCTTTAATTCATTTGTATTATCGCTCTTAGCTCATTTATCTATATAAATTCTTAAAAAGTAAACGTAAAAGCCAAAATCTAAACATTATACAGAACGTATCGTCTTATTAAAAGGACATATGTTCAGTAGTTTGAAATATGTAATACAAATTTTGAAATACAAGACACCAAGACCATCTAAAGAACACTCTATGAGAACAAGCATTGTAAAAAGTTTTAGGACAAAATTATAATGTATTCTTAGTTGTTTCTGATATATTTTCCGTGTAACCCAGTTGGTAATCTAAATGTATCTGTCCAAAGTATAGTGGTCCCGTTTCGCATGCTTTCTTCTTCCGTACGATTTGATCGTGATACCTCAATTATTTATACTCTTTTGTTATCAATGAACTGTTATAGTCATTTCGAATGTTCATTCTAGAAATATTCAATTCTTTTGAGGTTGAAATCAAAACAATTAAATAACAATTGCATAAAACACAACTTAGACAGCTAAATATTGTTAAAATAGCTTCTTTAACTTTGTATTTGTTTGGCTTTTTACCTATTTTGATCTGAGCGTCGCTGATGAGTCTTATGTAGACGAAACGCGCGTCTGGCGTATAAAATTATAATCCTGGTACTTTTGATAAAGTTCTATTCTTATGGTAGAAAAATATATTCACAAGTTTTAGTTAGATACTTAGAAAAAAAAACATTCGAAGAAATTTTCTTCTTTGATTTAATACTTTTACTGTCATCCGGCTATGGAGTAGGCATTATCTAACACATCATCGGACTTGTGTTTGATTATATTTATTTGTACACATATTTTTTAGACAATGTTTTATTTTTGACTGACAATTTCAATCATTTTGTTTTGGATTTTATTATTCTTAGATTGATAATACATGTATATTTTAGGTGGTAACTACGACTTTTGGAGAAATGAGGACATTTATTTTCCACCAGATGGTTCATATTCTACGGTATTACGTTATGTAAAATAAACATAGGGTTATTTAAAAAACATATAAAACATTATTTCCTACTTACCGTGACTAAGAAATTAGTCAATTAAATATAAGGACATGCTACAAAAATACAAAAGTTTTCATTAGACTTATTAAGGTAGAGATAATATTCTGCAGTTTCGTGTCATCAGTTGATTATAATGCATATTTTGTATCGCGAGTTTAAACAAATTTATCATGGTATATATTTTCTCGTCAGATACTTTCATATGGAAAATATATAGTTTAATATTTTTTTTTAAACTTGTCTAAAAATATGCGTCATGTCAATTCACAATTTGAAATACATTTGCAACAATTTGGAACATATATCAGCAATGCATCAACAAGAGAAAATAGTATAAATGACATGTACATGTGGTTTTTATACGCACGTCAAAATTTCGACTGGACGTATTATGGTATACAAACGTCTGTCTGTCTGTCTATCCGGCGTCAACATGTCGCATCGTAACTTAAGAACCACTTATCCATATTTCATGAAGCTTAACATAGTTGTTTCTTTTGATAATCAAACGATCTGTATACTTTTTGGTGAAAATAGGATTTAAACTTTTTGACTTTATAACTAAAACTGGGGTGTGTACTTTTCACATGTCGCGCTGTATCTCAAAAACGATTTCTGACTATTGCTTAAAACTTCCCACACTTCTTAAATATATTAAGCCAAAGATCTGTATACTTTTTGGCGATGATTCAAACATTTATTTTAGAGTTATTGAGTTTTTTAGGAAAAAAGGGGTTGGGTTTTCACATGTCGCGCTATATCTCATAAACGATTTATGATTATTGCTTAAAACTTTACACACTTCTTATTTATATTAATCTTAAGATCTTTATACTCTTTGGTGATGATTCAAAATTTTATTTTGGAGTTATTGAGTTTTTTTGTAAAAAAAGAGGGGGGTTTTCACATGTTGCATCATATCTTAAAAACCATTAATGACTATTGCTTAAAACTTTACACACTTCTTAGTTTTATTAAACTAAAGATCTGTATATTTTTTTGGTGATGATTAAAAATTTTTTTTAGAGTTATTGAGTTTTTTGTAAAATAGTTTTTTGTAAAAAGAGTTTTTTTTCCATGTCGCGCCGTATCTCAGAAACTATTTATGATTATTGCATAAAACTTCTCACACAAGACGAATGGCGTATTATGCGCTCATGGCGCAGCTGTTTATTACGATTAATTTTTCAACGAACAATAAGTGTATACACCATGTGCTATAGTGTGCATTTATTCTCATGCTGGTTAGCACACAGTATACAATTGATCTGATCTAATATGTTGTTTCATAACTATTTTGTCGTTCGGTTAATCAAAGGATATATGTAGCAAGAGAAGCAACCCTTGCTTAAAATAATGATATAATTTTAGTAATAAAAACATAACCATACCAATACCAATTGCTAAGATACTACAACTGAGAAATCCACAAAATAATATGATGAAAATTATTTGGTTTTAATCTAAAATATCTTTAAATCAGGATTTGTTCACAGACAGAGCTGTTGAAATAATAGAAAACAACGACGGAAAGACATCTCCATTGTTCTTACAAATCTCTTATACGACTCCTCATTTTCCACTTCAGGTAAGTGTTAAATCACTGTTTCCTCTTAAACTTGAACAGGGATATATTTCTCGGTTTGAGTTGGTTCAAAGAACTTACTTATTCTATTCATGAGAAACCAAATCAATATAATAATAAGGAGATGGTATATAAAGGCATTAGTAGTATACCACTGTCGAAAGTCATAAATCGATTGAGAGAAAACATATCCTAAATAAAACTAAAATACAAGGAAACAGTCAACTATAAGAGGAAAACAACGAAACAGCAGAATCACTAAAGTGCAACCAAAACCAAACGACAATCATGACAATGTAACACACACAGATAGGATAACAACTGTCATTTCCCTGATTTTGATACTGGACATTTTAAGAAAAAATGGTGGGTTGAACCTGGTTTTGAGGGTAGCCAAACTTTGCACTTTCATGGCAATGTTAAATATAACAGTATGAGACGACTATTCGCCAAAGTTGAAATGAAGTGGATGTGAACATTTACAGCAACCTACGGTCTTCAACAAATAAGTCCTCTATGTGACGAATGTCAACCTTCTCTGATCTTATGTTATAAGTTACGTTTCTCATAACTGTTTAACACTCTGATATAATGAATGCATTATCATCACTTCCATGGTGTTTTTTTTTCTATTTTAGCTCATGTAATGGTATTAGCACTTTTACATATCCTTTGACATGGAGAACATTTTATTGAGGTCTCGATTTAAACTGTTTAGTCTTTATAATTAATGAATATATCGTGTGTGGTAAAAGTTATAGAAATAAATTTTGAAAAAAAACAAAGGAAATAAAAAATAGTGCAATCGTATTTTTCCTTCATCTTGCACTTATTTGTACTTAATTTTATACTTTCAGGTCCCTAAAACATTTAAGGACATGTATCCTAATGTCACCGATGCAAATAGACAAACTTACTTAGGTGAGTGTAACTTATTAAGAGGACCATTTTATTTTAACAAAACACATATATTTTTTTGACCTACCGAATTAGATTTATTACCGGGTTCGTCCTAATATGATCAGCAACACGACGGGTTCCACATGTTTGTAAATGATTTCCTTATATTTCCGGAGCAATTAAGATAACCCCTAGTTTTTGATGGGGTTCATTTTGCTCAGTCTTTAGTTTTCTACTTTGTGTCTGTTGGTCTTTTCTTTTTTAACCACATCATTGCCTGTTTATTTCTAACTTATAAGTTTGAATGCCCCTATGATGTATTTTGCCTCTCTTGTTTACAAATTGAATCTCTTTTTTTTTTTGTAACAGCAATGTGTTTTTCGGGTATATCATTTTCTGAATGTAAGATTGTATCATGCAATTAACGTGTAAATAAACCAATTAGGGTACATATAAATGATATTAATTTTGTTACATGCATATATTGTAACCGTACCATTTGTTTATGCCGTATGTTCTGTAAGAAAATATCAGGAGTCAAATTGCAACACATTTTCAGAAATAGTAAATTGTCCCTGGATTTGACTTTTTTGTATATGTCTTTTTGGTAATATAAGCCCTCATGTATTCTGGTACTTTTTATTCTTTTTTAGCTTTCATAATTTGTTGTATGAGTGCCCTTGATGAGTCTGCAGTCGATTCAATGACGTATAAACGATCCGTATAAACAAAAAACTCGTTAAAACGTACTTGTAACGCGATGAGTGTAAGGAAGTACCCAACAGCCACGTATGCTTAGTCAGTATTGTTTATAAGTTGCAACAAGAAACAACCATTGTTGGTTTTGGAAGGTGTCGCCTTCACTTCGCAAAACAAAGGTTTTTTTTTCATTATTTTTTTTTTTACTTATTACGCAAAACCTTATACATATTGCCTAATAATAAAGGATATGGTTACAAGATCTAGTGGAATCTGCTTGTCAGATTCTTGTTTAAAGCGGAATAACTCCGATCGTTCTATATTGAAAACTGCTTCTAAGCTCATGCTCTTTAAATTTCTATCTCCTTTGCTTGAGATGATCTTTGAATATGACAATTATATCCTTAATACTCTATGTCTCACTTTTATTTCAATGGTGCCGAACAGTTTCTCCTTTTATAAATCAAAATAAGCTGTTAGACTTAAATAAAGGCATCAGTAGTATACCGCTGTTCGAAACTCATAAATCAATAGAAAAAAGCACATCCGGGTTACAAACTAAAACTGAGGGAAACGCATTAAATATAAGAGGAGCACAGCGACAAAACAGAAACACAACATTAAAATGTTACACACAAAGAAACGAACTAAGCATTAGAAGAAATCCGATGAGAATAACAAATATAACATAAAAATTAAATACATATTTTTTTGGACAGAAAAGTACCGTGACACGTCTTATAGCAATACGAATTCACACTCAAATATAACAGGAAACAAACGACACACCAGAAACACAACGTTAAACTGTAACAAACACAGAAACGAACTATAATATAACAATGGCCATTTTCCTGACTTGGTACAGGACATTTTTTAAAGAAAACAATAGTTGGTAGAACCTGGTTTTGTGGCATTATAAACCTCCCACTTTAATGGCAATATTAAATATAACATTGAAATGACAACATAATATTACAGGACTACAATACAAATAAATAGGATAACCTATAGGACAGAGAGAAGGGCTATCATAGAAATGTTATCTATATACTGACATTTATTTGAAGGTCTGGTGTTGCTCTTTATGTAAACAATATTTGTGATCCTGAACCTCTCCCTGTATTTAAAGATATATATCTTTGTTTCAATTTTATAGGTAAATTTAAATGAAGGGTGAAGATCGTTCACTATTTTAAACAGCTTCTCAACTATAAACCTCAATGCATTACCAATCATAAGCGTATTATTTTAATAAATTCAAGAAAAACTAAAATTTGTATTATATCTTATTTGATTGGTATTCTATTACTTCCCATGATATCTTCTATTCTCTGGATAAGGCATCGGCCATTAAGTTCAAAATAATTGTTTCTTCAGCACTGTTGCTACTCAAAATTTTATCTTTTTACTGCTGGGTAATTTTATTAAATAAGTATTTCCATAACTGCACTGTAACAAGCTCGTTCAACAGTTTGAATGATTCGCTCTTGGTAAATACTAGTGCAGTGAACGGAGATGAGAAAGCAGTCCCGATCAGATTTGGAATTTCCTATTTTATATATATGATTATTTATCAAATCCCCACTACCTCGTTTGCAACTGTAGATACAAAAACTAGAGGCTCTCAAGAGCCTGTGTCGCTCACCTTGGTCTATGTGCATATTAACAATAAACACAGATAAATTCATGACAAAATTGAGTTTTGGTGATGGTGATGTGTTTGTAGATCTTTCTTTAATGAATATTCTTGTTGCTACAATTATGTCTATCTATAATGAACTTGGCGCAGTAATTGCAGTGGAAAATATTTCCTAAAAATTTACAAAAAATAACAAAAATTTATGAAAATTGTTAACAATTGACTATAAACAGCAATAACTCCTTAAGGGGTCAATTAACAATTTTGGTCTTGTGACTTATTTGTAGATCTTATTTTGCTGAACATTATTGCTGTTTACAGTTTATCTCTATCTATAATAATATTCAAGATAATAACCAAAATCTGCAAAATTTCCTTAAAATTACTAATTCGGGGGCAGCAACCCAACAACAGGTTGTCCGATTTGTCTGAAAACTTCAGGGCAGATAAATCTTGACCTGATAATTAATTTTATCCCATGTCAGATTTGCTCTAAATGCTTTGGTTTTTGAGTTATAAGCCAAAAACTGCATTTTACCCCTATGTTCTATTTTTAGCCATGGCAGCCATCTTGGTTGGTTGGCGGGGTCACGCCACACATTTTTTTAACAATATACCCCAATGATGATTGTGGCCAAGTTTGGTTTAATTTGGCCCAGTAGTTTCAGAGGAGAAGATTTTTGTAAAAGATTACAAAAAATTACGAAAAATTGGTCAAAATTGACTATAAAGGGCAATAACTCCTTAAGGGGTCAACTGACCATTTTAGTCATATTAACTTAATTGTAGATCTTACTTTGCTGAACATTATTGCTGATTACATTTTATCTCTTTCTATAATAATATTCAAGATAATAACCAAAATCTGCAAAATTTCCTTCAAATTACTTATTTCGGGGTAGCAACCCAACAACCCGTTGTCCGATTCATTTGAAAGTTTCAGGGCAGATAGATTTTCACTTGATGAACGATTTTACTCCATGTCAGATTTGCTCTAAATGCTTTGGTTTCAGAGATATAAGTCAAAATCTACATTTCACCCCTATGTTCTATTTTTAGCCATGCCATCTTGGTTGGTTGGCCGGGTCACTTCACACATTTTTTAAACTAGATACCCCAAAGATGATTGTGGCCAAGTTTGGATTAATTTGGCCCAGTAGTTTCAGAGGAGAAGATTTTTGTAATAGATTACTAAGATTTACGAAAAATGGTTAAAAATTGACTATAAAGGGCAATAACTCCTACAGGGGTCAACTGACCATTTCGGTCATGTTGACTTATTTGTAATACTTACTTTTTTTAACATTATTGCTGTTTACAGTTAATCTCTATCTGTAATAATATTCAAGATAATAACCAAAAACAGCAAAATTTCCTTAAAATTACCAATTCAGGGGCAGCAACCCAACAACCGGTTGTCCGATTCATCTGAAAATTTCAGGGCAGAGAGATCTTGACCTGATAAACAATTTTACCCCCATGTCAGATTTGCTCTAAATGCTTTGGTTTTTGAGTTATAAGCCAAAAACTGCATTTTACCCTTATGTTCTATTTTTAGCTATGGCAGCCATCTTGGTTGGTTGGCGGGGTCACGCCACACATCTTTTTAACTAGATACCCCAATGATGATTGTGGCCAAGTTTGGTTAAATTTGGCCCAGTAGTTTCAGAGGAGAAGATTTTTGTAAAAGTTAACGACGACGGACGACGACGACGGACGCCGGACGCCAAGTGATTGGAAAAGCTCACTTGGCCCTTTGGGCCAGGTGAGCTAAAAAGTTTTATAAATTGGTAACCCTATATGCTACTGAGTTTTTCAATGGAAATATTTTGTCTAAAAAGGGCAATCATTTACTGACATCCTGTTATTGTAAACACACCTGCAGCCACACATTCTTTATTGCCGAATGGTTATACTTTGCAAACAATTGTCTTGATTTTTTCAATTCGACGCGTTAAAAGTAAAGACAATGTGTTAAAGGTGAATATCAACGCGTTAAAAGTATGTTTTTACGGTATATTTGTACCGCCAATGACCCTTTATAGGACCTGTTAAATTTCAATGAAAAGAAAACGCTTCAGACTCATCAAATATCTAAAGTTTAATTTTCATTTCATTTTTTTTTTTTTTTTTTTCCATGTCCTTTTGAAGTAATATACGAACAGTTAAGACATGTTAGCTACCAAGAAAGCATTGGAAGCTAAACATGTTTCCTGCATTTAAAAAATGTAGATTTCTTCTAAAAAAGATAGAAATTGTACTTTTTTTTGTAGTTTCAGGCCTAGGTGTGTATCAATAGGGATTTAAAATTTGAGCAAAAACAATAATGTTTCAGTGATAGAATTGTCATATATTTGAGCAATTATTATATCTATTCGTTTTTTGCTAGGAATGGTATCTTCACTTGATTATGGAATTGGGAAGGTTGTTAAAGCATTGGAAAGAAATGACTACATGGATAATACGGTCTTTATTTTCCTTGCTGATGTAAGTACAAACTATTTTATTACGATGACTGATATATCTGAAGTGCATCTTCAATACCATTTATTATTTTTTTACATATAACTACACATTTTTAAGTTAACGTCAAACAATAGGTAAGGAATAACGTGTAGTGAGGTATCAAAGAAGTATAATCCGAAAAAAATATCGGAAAGAGTAAAATCTAGATAGGTTAATAAAATAATACGTATGTTTAGCAATTAGTAAATCGGTAAAACTATAGCTTTGAGTTTATAAAAACACGAAATTACAATGAGGAAGGTCTTAAAGTATAAACTATTCCTCAGCATGCAAATATATAACAAGATGAATTAAAAATTAGCACATTTCATCATTTCTTGTGAATTGAAAACGAAAAATGTACTTCAAATGTGTCAGTAAGTTCGTAATGATATCAAGAAACAAAAGTGAAAAATCTGTATTCCTAATATTCAATCATTTTGGATGCTATAATGTACAGTGTTAATAAAATATTTGTAATATATAACGTCTACGTTGACTCCGGTGCCAGATTAAAGGGTAAGAGAAACAAAATCATTCAGGGTTGTTTTATGTGGTCAAGCTAACGTTCTTTTGGTATATTCTGCCTCTTTCCAATTTCTCAGTAGTATTGAACTGCCTCATTGTATATGTGTGTCTTATCTTTATTGACTACAAATGTAATTGTTCCTTCCGAATATTGTCTTTATTAAATTTGACTGTTGATAGAACACAAAAAGTAATGATACGTATAAGCATTCTTATGATCATTTTTATTTTGACGAGTCATAGTTATTACTTATACGATTTCTACGACAGCTTCGGATCAATATTTTGATAGTAACATCATTATAGCATTCATCAACTGTAAATTTAATTAAATTTGTCTTTACAGAATGGTGGTGATCTTGACTTTGGTTCTAGCAACCTTCCTTTGAGAGGAGACAAAGGAGATTTATGGGAAGGAGGAACAAAATCAGTCGGACTTGTTTACAGTCCAAAATATTTAGGACAAAGTGGTTGTATACATCATGGGTGAGAATCATTTACTAATTCTAGCTTTATTTAAAAGAAAATCAAAAGAATATTCACTATTTGTATTAGAATCATAAGAGATATGATCTTGTTATTATACATTATTATACTGTTTATGCTTTCTTTGTTAATAATGTGTTCTAATCTGCACTTTTATGTTTTGGTTAAGGAATTGTCTTGTGGCATTCGTGTTGACAATTCATTCACTTCTTATTTCTGCTTTTAACTTGCCTATAAAGAGATGGACTTGACTGTAAACCCTCTGAATTATTGGGTCGTCATCTACACGACAACTTTGCTTGATGTATTCAACAGAAGGCAACGTTTTTGCGTTTGAAGTTCAAATTTGAAGATTGATCTTTAACTTTACCATCGACAAAAGGTTTATATAAATAGAAATGATTTAAAGGATCATTCAACAGAAAAAAGGCCAGTTTTGTAAAAGGAAGTATCAAATTTAATACTGCGAAGTCAAAATGTTCACAAATTAGATAGAAGGACTATATCCATTCAACTAATACTATCGACTATTTATACTTTTCATTGTTTTTAGTATGATACATGCTGTTGACTGGTTTTCCACAATCTTAGATATTGCCAGATATCAACAAGGTATATATTTAATTTTCAATGTTTATAGAGGAGCAAAAAGAATCGATTATATTCTATATAATTGATAAATGAATAAAAACGGACAAAAGATACCAGAGGGACAGTCAAAGTCATAAATAACATAGACTGAAAACAATGCATATGTAATCATTATTAATAATGAATAATGAATAATAATTTGAAGACCTTTCTATATATATAATCGGTTAGTGCAATTGGTAAACAAATACGGCAGCAATAAAGCTTCCTTGTTTTCCATTCAATCATATGAGAATTAATTTTAATGTTTATTTTCTGTAATCAAATGAATAATCAAAACTTACTTTGACAGACCTCAAGAAATGAAGGTTTAAAGGAACTCAAAGTCTTAAAAATTCCAAACTAAACTAAAGCAATTATTGAGCGATTCATGCACAGACTTTCAAGGGGCACTAGCTACCAGATATATTAAAGATCTAATATATGATTGGTTTGAATCATTAATAGAAGTGAAATAGTGAAAGAATTATTCGCTTTTAGTAGCCAGTATGGTTTAATTTTGTCAAAATATGCTAAGAAACATTGATGATGAATTATTCACTTGCAAGTGAATAATTTGACCTCAATGAACCCGTATTCATAGGAGCTTCAATTTAACATATTAGCTAGAAATGGATAACACGTGATTTATTTGTGTAAAGTTATTTAAAGGAAAAGAATGTCAACATTGAAAGGGAAACAAAGGTAAATCAATTGTTAGACTGATTCGATCCACAAAAAAATCATTCTTATATAGGTAAAAACTATAATAAACATAATTATTTTTTTAATCTAGTATATGAAATTAAACAGACTTAGAAAAAAAATCCATTAGCACGAGCTCGCTTAATCTATTTATAGCTATATTTATGTTTACATCGCTTATATGGTCACCAGATGACTTTCTTTGGAGGTCAACTCGATAGTTAATTAGATGGCGTCTAAGCTAAAATACACACGAGAGAAGCTACGTTTTATCATGCCCATACCCTGTTTATTTGTTATTTTAGACTTTTATAAGTTTGGATGAATGTTTTACATGATTATAAATCAAATATGAGAATTTGAGCCAAATCGGTGAACATGAATTTAACAGCTACTGCACCTTTAATTGGTATATAATGATTAATCAAGTCGTGTTTATAATAGCTCTTTTACTATGTTTCAATTCAGTATTAAATGCATTTGAAATGTTTCCTTAACGGTTAAACTTGACTGGGCAAGACATTAAAGTTGAGCAACATGTCATACGGATGTTGTTCCAAATGCGCATCTGATGCAGTAAAATTGGTACCATAATTCTTATAACTGCACCATGATTGGACAACTTGAAATTGATAATACTATATAAGTGAAGGATTATAAATAACATTTTCGACAAAATTAACAATAACAGTACAATTTGTACTCCGTTCATCAGATGAGATTTTCGGCCATTAGTGTCTCATTTTGATTTGCATTCATAGCTCAAAACTAATGTGTAAATACCTAGTCACGTTGAATGCTATACGATCAAAAGGGATACATAGAGACTGAGATAGACAAACCCGTCTAAGGTCCAAGATATACCCGAATTATAAATATACATTTATTTATAATAATTCCACTTGCAGCTGAATAATTATAGGAATTTCTGCTGCATGATGCATATATTTAAACAATGACTCTATATGCTTTAGAAAAGCCGGATCATTTAGACTCAGTAAGTCAGTGGAAACATTTAAAGGAATGCAGTGGTTCAGCAAGAAGTGAATTTGTTTACAATATAGATGACGACATAGCAAAGTCTGCAGCTTTAAGGTATATACTATAGCGTTAAAGTTCAGATTGAAGAAACTCAAGTTGTCAAATATATGAAGATGTGGTATGAGTGCCAATGAAACAACTCTCCATCCAAATAACAATTAATAAAAGTAAACCTTTATAGGTCAATGTAAGGCCTTCAACACGGAGCCTTGACTCACACCGAACAACAAGCTATAAAGGGCCCCAAAATTACTAGTGTAAAACCATTCAAACGGGAAAACCAACGGTCTAATCTATATAAAAAACGAGAAACACGTATAAATTACATAAACAAATTACTGTACTTCAGATTCCTGACTTAGGACAGGTGCAAACATTTGCAGCGGGATTAAACATTTTAACGGTACCAAACCTTCTCCCTTTTTCTGAAACAATAGTATAACATCATAACATAGAAAAACACACGATAAAATATCGAAAAAAAGGCTATTTGCAGTCCAAAATTTTAATAATCATTAATTTCCAACAATATAACTCAGTCGTCAAACATATTTCCTTTTTTTAAATGAAAAGTGATTGGCATAATTTTACGTTTTATTTCCATTCGGAAATTTCGATGATTCCAACTTTAGGGTGTAATTAAGAGTACTGTTAAATTCAGCAAAAACTACTTAATACATTCTTCAATTTTATTACAATATTTCTATTTCAGAGTTGATAACTATAAGATAATCGTTGGAGATCCACGTGTATATAATTTCAATGCCAGCACTTTCGTTTCATCTCCAATTGATCCGAATAATACGGAAGTCAGACTATTCAACCTCCAGGGTAAATGTTTACTGCTTTAACTTTTATGTAAAATCAGATGTATACAACAAGACAATAACAATCAAAACCAAGGAGTAAACAAAGACTCACAAAAACCAAAGGACATTTACATCAACAGTTATAAATAATAATTTAGAAACAACACGAACTCCACTAAAAACGGGAGTGAAAGCAGGTGCTCCGGAAGGGTAAGCATTTCCTGCACCGTATACGGCACCCGTCGTGTTATTTCTTTGTTCAGTCCGGTAAAGATGGAAGGTTATTATGACTGAATAGAATAGACATATTGTTTATTTTCAATCCATGCATTATTGCTTTTAAAACAATTGATCGTTATCGAATATATGTGCCATAGATAATCACAGATATGTTGTCATAACCACCATCTTGTTCTCTTTTCCTTGATTGAGACAATACAATATCTTACTTTTCATCGGATTTGTGTGTGAACGACATGATGGGTGCCATGGTGCAGACCCTTTAGATTTCACATGAATTTTGCAAGTTTTGGGGTGGTAACTGTTGTCCAATCTCTTTGGGTTTTTTTTGTGTTATTGTTTTTAGTATTTGTCCTTTGGCATTTTCAAGCAAAGTGAAATTTCACCGTGTTTTTGATAAAACACTGAACATTTTACAAAATATCTTATCATTACCTTTTCATAAACTTCCCAAATGCTATGCTGTGTCAAGAACACAAGTAGTTTGTTAATGAATTTCCTTCTTAAGTTGTTTTTGGTTATACATGTGGAAAGTATATCTAACTGTCGGCTGAAATCGGCTACAATTTGTTTGTGTCAAGTCCCGTCAAAATACAAGTTCCTAAGTATACCAATATTGCTATCAGAATATTCAAGGCTAGAGGTTAGAGGAGTACTGTTGGTTCGTTAATTTTTTTAGTGTGCAGGACAAAGATATGTTAGACTAAATTCGACACGTAGTTCCTAAAACCGACGTCAAATCTGAAGTCATAATGAAATAAGATTCCAAATCAACAGTAAATTATATGACCCTCTAATCGACGTCTGTTTGTCGTTCTGAAATCGACGCTCAGTATTTGTTCTCTTCAATCCTTTTAACAGACTTGCCGAAATGACGTCACAACTTTTTTTAAGAACAACAACTGTCATATTCAAAATTTGATAAATGCAAATAAATTGGAAGGTTGAACCCAAAGACTTAAAAATTTGTTACAAAAAAATTGTTGCAGTTCAAATATTTTTTCCCCACAATTTACTTTGCTTTTCTTATCACTTGGCGTCCGTCGTCCGTCGTCGTTAACTTTTGCAAAAATCTTCTCCTCTGAAACTACTGGGCCAAATTGAACTAAACTGTTTCACAATCATTATTGGGGTATGTAGTTTAAAAAAATGTGTTCGGTGATCCGGTCAACCAACAAAGATGGCCGCCATGGCTAAAAATAGAACAATGGAGTAAAATGTAGATTTTGGCTTATATCTCAGAAACCAAAACATTTAGAGCAAATCTAACTGTGTGAAATTGTTTATCAAGTCAAGATCTATATGCCCTGAACTTTTTAGATGAATCGGAGAACCGGTTGTTGGGTTGCTGCTACTAAATTTGTAATTTTAAGGAAATTTTGCCGTTTTTTGTTATTATTTTGAATATTATTATAGATAGAGAAAAACTGTAAACAGCAATAATGTTCAGCAAATTAAGATCTACAAACGAATCAACATGATCAAAATGGTCAGCTGGCCCCTCAAGGAGTAATTGCCCTTTATAGTCAATTTTAAACATTTTTTTGTTATCTTTTACAAACATCTTCTCCTCTGAAACTACTAAGACAAATTTAACCAAACTTGTCCATAATCATCATTAGTGTATCTAGTTCAAAAAATTTGTGTCCGATGACCCCGCCCGCGAATCAAGATGGCCGACATGGCTAAAAATAGTTCATGGGGTAAAATGCAGTTTTTGGCTCATATTTCTGAAACCAAAGCATTGAGAGTAAATTTGCGGCGGATAAATGTTTTCATTAAGATAAGATCCATCTGCCCTGAAATTTTCAGACCAATTGGGCAACTTGTTGTTGGGTTGCTGCCCCTGAATTGGTAATTTTAAGAACATTTTACAGCTTTTGGTTATTATCTTGATTATTATTATAGATAGAGATAAACTGTACATATCAATAATGTACATCAAGGTAAGAGCTACAAATAATTCAACATTATCAAAGTTGTCAATTGACCTCTTAAGGAGTTATTGCCCTTTATAGCAAATTATAAACAATTTTCATCAATTTTGTACTGTCACTTCTGGACCAAGTTCATTATAGGTAGAGATCATTGTAAGCAGCAAGATTGTTCAGTAAAGTAAAATCTACAAACACATCACTAACACCAAAACACAATTGTGTCACGAATCAGTCTGTGTCTTTTGTTTACTATGCAAATAGACCAAAGAGAGGGACACAGGCTCTTTAGAGCCTCTAGTTTATTATGTCTATTGTTTGAGACAGCCTTTATATATCTTTCAGTTATCTTCATCTTTGGTTTTCTGTCATTTATCTATATGAATATGAAAAGAATAAAAAAAAAACGTAGAGTGTTTTAATTTAACATTTTCACCAATATATCAAAATACTTGGACATCAAATATGATCTTGGTGCTTGTCTTATTGCCATTCGTGTTTTTTTATGTTTATTAAGTTGATAACTTTGGACGGGATCTTACTTTCTTTATCTTTCCTTCTGAAATACGTCAACGATTTTTGGTTGTTTTTAAAGTATGAAAACAATTCGTTTCTTTAGGCAACATTTTACATCGACAAAGATAATAAGTATATTAAAATCAGAAGAAGAAAAAAATAAATGATATATATGAGAGGAGACTCCAATAGATCGGACGTCGTGTTTGAAATACACGAAGTCCTATTGGACGTTGACAAGGGGGTAAAATAAATGGACACTGATTTGAAAACGCGACTTCATATTGGAGGTTGATCAGATTCTCTGTCCTGAGTGTTCTGTTGGTAATTTCTACCTTAGTTCTGTCGCATAATGTTGTCGGTTTTGTCGTATTTTTAACAAAAACATATCAGCAAGAGGTTTGGCTATCCTAAAGACCATGGATGAAATAACTATTTCATGTCAATAGAATGTGTACTCTGAGTAAATATGCTGATAAGTTACTTGTTTTAAAAAAGAAATTATTTTCTACGTGTAATTTTCAGTAAATCTTTGCATGGTTTAAGTAGTAGTTTTAGATAAATGAATGTCACAAGAGTTTAAGTCAAATAGTAAAGTGAAAATGAACATTCAACAAACGTCAATATCATATTAAGTTAAATATATTAAAATTGCCTCTTTTAATTTTGACGGAAGAAATACCATTTTACATTTATGTCTTTAGCCTAGAAACGTGTTATACCAATATACTACCTTTCATTTTAGATGATCCTTCGGAAACGAAAAATCTGGCATCTGAAAATCCACTTAAAGTAAAAACAATGTTGAGGAAACTCGATGAGTATAGGAAAAACAGTCTACCAGCAGTTAATCCGGATTATCTACCAAAAAATATAACACATCCAAATGGAATTCTCAGGCTTGACTGGTGCTGAGCTTCCCGAAGAGGCAATGTAACCATTTGGTAACCAGGATCTTCTACCGCCAGTTGTTACACATTCAAATGGAGTTATAAGCTTGAGTGTGCTGAATTCATATAATATCATACAAATAGAAAAATAATCCTATAAGACTTTTTCTCTTATGAATCTATTTCCCACATAAAGATATATGTCTCGCAATACACTGAACGTCAAATGGATAAGTTATATAATACACGATAAATTGTTGGATTTAATATCTATGATATGTAATTGAATTGTTACTTTCCCATTATCATTTCTTTATGTGGATGATAACTTTCAGATCTTACTTCCTTTAACATTAAACAAACACACATATCTTTAACTTGAAAAGATCACGTGTTACATATTTTTTTTTTCTTTCATTTTTTTATTTAAATTAGGCCGTTAGTTTTCTCGTTTGAATTGTTTTACATTGTCATTTCGGGGCCTTCTATAGCTGACTATGTGGTATGGGCTTTGCTCATTGTTGGATGTTTAAAGTCAGTTTATAGAATGTTTTATCCCCAAATGATGACGGAAGGGTTCATGTTATTTATTCTTTAGTTTTCGATGTTGTGTCATGTGTACTATTGTTTGTCTGTTTGTCCTTTTCATTTTTAGCCATGGCGTTGTCAGTTTATTTTCGATTTATGAGTTTGACTGTCCCTCTGGTATCTTTCGTCCCTCTTTTCCATTTGCTGTTACCATAATCCCGTACTCAAGATCTCTTCCTTGAATGTGATAGCCAAATTAGACTTATTATTAAAAGGAATGTATTTACATGACCGACACGACGGGAGGCACATGTTTATCGGGATCTATCATCCCTCTGTTGTAGTACCTGATATTCTAAGCGGATTGTAGTAGGGTTGTGTTGCTCAGTCTTTAATTCTTCATATTGTGTTTTGGAAAATAATGTGTCCTTTTGTCTTTTTTGTTCTTTTTGTCATTGCATCGTCAGTTTGTTTTGGACTTATGAATTTGAATATCCCTTTGGTACCTCCCGCTTCTCTTTTAATAAAATTATCAATTGTAATCCTTATAATACATACATTTTGCAAATGTGTCCGAAACTACATGCAATAAGTAACCGTAGGGCCAACAAAACCTAAACCACAAAACAAACTATAATAAAAGACAACCACATAAAATAAAATCCAAACAAAAAAAAATGGCCAAATGTGTGTACAAAACATTAAATATAAATCCAAGAATCATACTAGTACATTATAATTAAAGACATCAGCTGTATTACAGACTTCATTGTTTCAACAGGCTCGTGTAAAGCGTGGAGATATTTTACTCACACAATCCAGTCCTTAACTTATTGTCACAGTCGTATACATTTCAAATTTCTAAGGAGTTGAAAATTAAAATCACAAAAATACTGAACTCCGAGGAAAATTCAAAACAGAAAGTCCCTAATGAAATGGCAAAATCATTTAGGTTACTCAGATTCAATAGTCTTGCCAAATATTGATCGAAGTATAACAAATAAATTTAATGATGATTACAACAATTCACATAGAAAAATTAAACAAATATATCAAAGAGATGAGAAAAATAATACTAGTTTCGTTGATATGATTTTGACTGTTTAAATTTTTGAACTTGGCTAGAAGTGTTGCTTTCCACCTATTGCAACTAATTCAAAATTTGACAAAGTTACAATTTGTATTATAAAACCAAACAGTTCAAGTGTTTGAGTTTGGTCTGTATAGAAGAATGATAACTGTAAACGAAGGTGAAGGGCTGCACGTTATACGTATTCAATACATAAAATCAATTTGCACAAATCATCATCAAAACATGTTTGTTTTTTTATCTTATAGTTTCTTGAATAATATGCTACACCATTCTTCAATTGCTTTTTTGTCCGCCTTTAAACAACAATCATGTTTTAAAAAAGTTCTTGTAACTATGATATACCAGACCACATTGACAAATACACTTTTTTTTTTTTTTTTTTTTTTTTTTTTTTTTTTTAAACCTACGAAAAAGGGAAATAAAACATTCTAAACAAATCGTTCTCAGTTGTAAAAATAGTTGAATAACGTCCAAGTAAACACAATCTAAGATTATATAACAGCTTCCGTTCTTATAAAATTATTACGTTTTACAATGAACATTTTGTTGGAATATTGTGTAAAAAAGGAGGAATTAATATCGTTTAAATCCCCATTTCGAACGTAATATGTATGGGATTTTATCAAAACTTCCATGTTAGAAGTTTAAACCTGTTAAGATTATGAATGACACACAAGTCGATGTTTTTGGTGTTGTCATTTAAAAGCAGTCTTCGTTGAGAACTAATTACCGCCCCTTGTCTTTTTGTAATCAACGTGGAATTCGCAATAGGAATGGTTTAGTTTCGGATCATTTGGTTCTTTAACTAGGGTTTTCGTATTAGATTATACCACAGCAGTTTGATACTTATATTTTTCATTGAAATTATACACTATTGACAGATAATAAATATATACAAACGTAAACGGCTTTGTACACATTGGATTAACAACTTAAATATCCGTATATTTAATTCAGAAAAACATTGAAAGTGAGATACCGAAACCCCCCGTTGCTAATTGGAAAAGGTATTAAGAGCCATTACCTATAATCGAGTATCTTAATTCATTGAAATCGTTATTGGAAATATAACATTATTATATATTTGAGGTAAGTTCAAATATTTTATTGTAATTTATTTTAATATGTTTTGCAAAAGTGTTGTCGTTTAAATAACCTATCGCATTTCGGTTAATACAAGCTCTTGTCAATTTGCCATGTTCAAGATTATATCAATAAATTTGTGAATGCTAGTGGTTTAAAACAATAAAATACATTTAACACCGGTCAATGTCAAATGATTCTTTTCAATAACGGAAATTTGATAACTAGAGGATTTTCGTATTTCTTTTTGTTTATGTTTTTTTTTTTTAACTTTTTTTAATGGTGTGGGGAGGAACAGTTTTGTATGTAAACACAGTGATCTTTGAATTAAAACGATGAAAATGATATTATCAGGGTTGAAGCTATACTGGCGTACATTTATATAGCCTGAAGCCTAGGATAACACTTTTCTAAAGCATAAGTACCGTTCATAAGCTTTCTAATATTCACAGAGAGAGTTGTTATGCTTGAATTCAAAGTATTTAAAAACATTACGTGTGTGCTTTCTTTCTATCTTATAGAATGATCATAATAAGCTTATCGTAAGCCCTAGGTAATGAAAACAATCTAAATGGAAAGTATATAAAGTTATAAAGTTAATTGTATCCAATCCCCTTAGCAATATTTTGTGTACTTTAAAAGTAACTAGTTTTTAAATCAATTAAATTATCAGGTTGCATTATTTACTATTCGTATCTTCTATTTAACATTTTAATTCTAGCTTAACTAATCTTTCTTTCATTGTTCAACATTTCCGACTTGAATTCTATCCAACAAATTACCCTTTCAATCTCGATTGAACTAGCGAGAGTGGTATCAGATTGCGCATGTTTCGTTGTCATGACAGAAACAAAAATTCTCATATGTCGATTTCGCTTTATTTCAATTAAAAAATAAAATAATTTTAGTTCGTGTCACTAGACCCCCACTTGAATTTAACTGATTTCTCGCTTATAAAATGTTACAACAAAACGAAGGAAAATATATCAAGTATTACTGAATGAAAACGTTGATTTAAAAACTTTTCATACTTTAAATTGTGTCCTTCGGTGTTAGAAAGGAGCTATAAATGTCGATTCAACCGATCTATATCAAGTTTAATAGCTTGTTTATTGATCGTGTTGTATCCGTTATGAAATTTTCCAAAATACTGATTGATATTGAACACTTTTTAACAAGTTTCCTACTGTGAAATTACTAAATATGAAATATTCATTTTCTATTGAGTAAACACTATTTATCATAATTCATAATTTTGAACTGGAGCGTATCCTATTCAAACATGCTTTGTAATTTACATTTTTTTAATTTCGCAAATGGCTTGAAAGTGGCAATTTACAATATGGAAATGATTGAAGGTTCAATGCAACGCTGTTCTTTTTAAAATAAGTAATTATTTATTAAAGTTAAAATTGTAACTATAATGGTAATATGATATTAGAAATGTTAAAAGCCACATGCATAATTAGTATATTACTAGACTTCAATTACATAGTACATGTATATGAAATTCCTATGCAGAAAATGAAACAAAGAGAGAAAGAGGAGGTCGTGAATATAATACTAATTTTAATCTTCAAGAGAATATAATCAAATGATTAAGAACATGCTTCATTATGTTTTAATCGTCGTAACTGTCACTTAATTTAAGATCGGAGGTTTATCGCTTGTTTCAAATATTGGGAAAGGCTGATCAGGAACCAAGTTATGTGTTAAAATACATTGGAACAGGTTTTCCTTCTTGCTTATACAAATAGAAATGAAGCAGTATGAATCAAGATAGTAAGTTCATCAATCAAAAATTATATATCAATTCGCCTTTATCACATTCCTTCAGAAACAGGGACTCAAAGAAAGAAAGAAATTTTGTGTTCCCACTTTAACTGCTATTATTTCAGCTATATATATAAAAAAAGAAGATATGATAACTATAATTGCCAATGAGACACCTCTCCACAAGATACCAAATGACACAGAAATAAACAGCTATTGGTCACCCTACGGCCTTCAACAATGAGCAAATCCCACACAGCATACATTTTTGCAGTGTAAAACATCATTAGACCAACGACTGAAAATATCAACCTTTTCGTATTCGTCACGATCGCCAATCGTGTCCTTCTCAAGTTTCTAAGCCTCGTACACTGTCCTAATTTTGTTTGAATCATAGTTGTAACGGTTACTCAATTTAAGGCTAGAGATTTGCCTCATGTTCCAAATATTTTAAGATCCATAAGGAACCCATTTGTTCAAAGGCCAAGGAAGGGTTTGATACTAGCTAAAACAAATGAAATGAATCAGTATGATTCAAGATAGTAAGCTTGTCAATCAAAAAATACATGTTAATTCGTCCATCACTTTCCTTCACAATCAAGGACTCATTAAGGGACGGAAATATATTTAGTGTTCACACTTTAATAGATATAGGAAGATGTGGTACGAGTGCAAATGAGACAACTCTCCATCCAAGTAACAATTTATAAATTAAGTAAACCATTATAGGTCAAGGTACGGCTATCAACACGGAACCTTGGCTCACACCAAACACTGCAATGGCTGATAGTGTAGCCTTGCATGGGCGAAGTGTACAAAACAGTATATCAATGTCTGAAAATCAATCTTTTCGTATTCGGCACGAAAATGTTCAGCTGCAAGGTAAATCTCGTCCATCTAAAGTTTCTAAGCCTCGTACACTGGCCTAATAAAGTATATTTTTAATATCGATGTAAGTAAATGTTTTGATAGGCTACAATAAAAAGTATCCCTAGTTATAATGTCTACTGACTACCAACTTGTCGACAATATTAGAAACAAACATGGAGATGAGCGGATTAACAAAAACAAGTTACGAGAACGCCTGAGCACCATAATACATTCTGTAAATATTTCCGTATTCTCTCATACTGTCGTTAAGGCCACAAGTAAATGCCACTTGAAATTGTTAACAAACGATTTATAAAATCT
The DNA here is from genome assembly GCF_965363235.1 of Mytilus galloprovincialis. Classification (NCBI taxonomy): domain Eukaryota; kingdom Metazoa; phylum Mollusca; class Bivalvia; order Mytilida; family Mytilidae; genus Mytilus; species Mytilus galloprovincialis. The sequence goes on from NC_134843.1 coordinate 66,157,759, forward strand.
ATAATTTAAACATAGCCGTAATGTCAAATATTGACAAATATTTCTTCCTTATCTGAAATGTAAATAAGAGAAAGCGAGGTCGTTGTTTTACGCTGTTTCTACTATTTAAAATAGCAGTTGTGGAAAACCGTTTTGGTATACTTATGTTATATTTGTAAAGGCTTTATCTTACGTGATAGATTTGACAAACATACAAAGAATGAAACTCATATATTTAATAAAACTTCAAATCGATGAGTATTTATTTTATGTTTGATTTAAGGCAGGTTGAACTTAAAAGAAAGATTGATGAAAACATTTATGAATAAAAATGTCTGTGTCGTATTGAACAATTTTGTAAAATGAAATAAATAATTCATCGACGTCAGATACTTACAAAAATAAAGAGATACGTGTACAATAATGTTTGAAATATTGATTTCGATCATAAAATAAAACTTTTGAGTTTAGTGAAACGGTAAAATATAATGATAGAAATATCAACCTTTTACAATGATAAACAGTAGATTACTTAGGCTCGGTTAAAAACGGACACATTTATAAAATAAGGCACTTCTAATAATGTAATACCAGAACTTATTTTACATTACTTTTAACATGTATGAATCGATGTGATGCCATAGGTACTAGCACATCAATTTGATTTGGGAATTCCCTTAACTCAGTTTCGAATTTAAATATCCATACAGTCAAGATCTCAGAGACATTTTTTTGAGAGTTGGAACAAAATTTGTTGCTGCCTGCAATACGTCTTGTTAATTTAAACATATTTATTTATAGTGGATTGCGAAACAAGTTTTGCAACTTATATTAATCCCTTTCCACTTTACGGGTGCGAGTGCTGCCTTGTAGCGGCATTAGCCTGCTCTTTTTTAAAATAGTCAGCTATAAAAGAAAGTCAGATGACAAATTGTAAAACACGACGAGATAGAAAAGCAACAGTCTGATTAATACTATAACAATGAACGAATGCGTCTTGTTCGTTCATTGTTATAGTATTAATTAGACTGTTGTCATGTTCGTTCATTGTTATAGTATTAATCAGACTGTTGTCTTGTTCGTTCATTGTTATAGTATTAATCAGACTGTTGTCTTGTTCGTTCATTGTTATAGTATTAATCAGACTGTTGTCATGTTCGTTCATTGTTATAGTATTAATCAGACTGTTGTCATGTTCGTTCATTGTTATAGTATTAATCAGACTGTTGTCTTGTCTTGTTCGTTCATTGTTATAGTATTAATCAGACTGTTGTCATGTTCGTTCATTGTTATAGTATTAATCAGACTGTTGTCATGTTCGTTCATTGTTATAGTATTAATTAGACTGTTGTCTTGTTCGTTCATTGTTATAGTATTAATCAGACTGTTGTCTTGTTCGTTCATTGTTATAGTATTAATCAGACTGTTGTCATGTTCGTTCATTGTTATAGTATTAATCAGACTGTTGTCATGTTCGTTCATTGTTATAGTATTAATCAGACTGTTGTCATGTTCGTTCATTGTTATAGTATTAATCAGACTGTTGTCATGTTCGTTCATTGTTATAGTATTAATCAGACTGTTGTCATGTTCGTTCATTGTTATAGTATTAATCAGACTGTTGTCATGTTCGTTCATTGTTATAGTATTAATCAGACTGTTGTCATGTTCGTTCATTGTTATAGTATTAATCAGACTGTTGTCATGTTCGTTCATTGTTATAGTATTAATTAGACTGTTGTCATGTTCGTTCATTGTTATAGTATTAATTAGACTGTTGTCTTGTTCGTTCATTGTTATAGTATTAATTAGACTGTTGTCATGTTCGTTCATTGTTATAGTATTAATCAAACTGTTGTTTTTCTATCTCGTCGTGTTTTACAATTTGTCATCCTGACTGTCTTTTATAGCTTACTCTTTGGTTTGGGTTGTGTTTACCTGCTTAATATTGAAGACTCTATAGTTAATGGATAATTGTCTCATTGACACTCATACCACATATATCGATATGTTTTTATATTTCCCTAGAAAAAGAAGAAAAGTCATGTATAGTTATTGTAGTCGATTCTAAGGCATTTTTGTAGCATGTGTTGTTTAATTTGTTAAATTGGCTCCTGTAACAGTATGCAAGTTCGTTTGCTTCCAGGTACAATGGTTAAAAGTCTAAATATTCCTGCATTAGACTTTCAAAATATTTTTTAAGATAAAACTAACCTTTGCACTTGACAAATCTGTAGTGTAAAAAATGGACGAAAATATATGGCGTTTTCCTAAACTTACGCAACATTTAAAGAAACCTGAATTTTGGTACTTAATAAAAACAAATATATATGCCTCATTTTTGTACATTGGGACAAACTGATCACTGGACACTATCGTTGATAGAATGTTGATCAAGATTTGATAGACAAAACAGTTAACGAATCAAGTGCAAAACATATAATATGACGATTAATAAATTCATCGCCTCTATACGGCCACATTTGGTGGTCTTTAAAGACGTTTCTATTATGAAAATGATAAGACTATTGGGAAAACGATTCCTAGCGAAAATTCATTTCATATATTTGAAATATTTTTCAAATTTGCTGACTTGTCAAAGCTTCGAGAGCCCATGTCTAAATTATAAATTTGTAAAAAGAAAAACGTGCAGGGTACACACAATCGATGTTTATTCGTTGTTTTATTTTCTATAATATTTGCCCTTCCTAAGTTATAGCTGGACTGCTGGCTCCGATGACAAAATCTCCAATCAGCATTGATATCATAGTCCAGTGTACAACGATACAACGATTGACACATTATACAAAAGCAATTTATACGTACTATTAAACTTGCCAAAGTAAGTCAAAATCTTAAAGAAATTTTATCAACAATGAAGTACTTAGAATAATTTAATGCTAGCCTTAGTTTGAAATAGTCAATTCATAGTGTTGGATTCCGTATAAATAGGTCTTAAGAAAGTTACAAGGCATTTAATTTCTATATGATTACTGTTTGAAAAAGGTAATCTAAATATTATAATTTATGCTTAAGTCATTTTGTAAATAGTAGGAAAATAAATGACTTTATCAAACCTGTCATCTCAATAATTACTTTAAGGTGATTTAAATTTGATCTGAATTAAAAAAAAAATATTCATAAAATGTTTAAATGATAATGTTTGATCGATTGCTATACATTTATAGACAATTGTTGACCTTGTAACAGTTAGACCTTTATGAAATCTAATTAATAAAATATATATAATTTATCCTTCAACCTTGTAACAGTTAGACCTATTTGAAATCTAATATATACATTGTATCCTACAACAGCGCAAAGGTGTATTTAGAATTTACACATTGAACTTGAATAGATTGTGGGAAAGGACATTACATTCTGAATCACTAATCCTATACGAAACTTCTACCGCATTGTTTATGTTTTTCTGTTCTTGTTAATTTTTATTAGTTTTGACTCAAACTCTTAGATCGAAAATAAATTAACAACGCTATGGCTAAAAAAGAAAAAGACAAACAGACAAATAATAGTACACAAGACACAACACAGAAAAGTAAAGACCTAGCAACACGAACCCCACCAAAAGCTGGGGTAATCTCAGGTGATCCGGAAGGGTAAGCAGATCCTGCTCAACATGTGGCACTCGTCGTATTGCTTATGTTATTACAAATCCGGTAAATAGTCTCGTTCGTTAGCCCACATGCGTGAAAAGGGAAGGAGATTGTAGTTACTACATCTGTGAAACGGATATTCCATAACGACCAACCAACTCGTTATGGCGTCCGTAAAATTTTCTAAGGGATGATTTCAACTTCACCATTTGGAAGCCTTGGTTTAATAGCCTCCTTGTGAGCAGCAACCCTCTATCAAGGAAATCGTGATAGGAAATACAAGCCCGGGAATATCGTATCTATTGGGAGATATATACTCCGTATGCAGGCGCTACTGGAATGTTGCTACATAGAAATGGAAAGTTCACAATTGGGAAGCTGAAATCATATCTTTTTTCGTAATGTTTTGTTTTCAATTGAAAGGTTAAGGGTTGTCATTCGACTAGTTGTAGTTTTTGTATATATATAGTTAGACGGTAGGTGTGGTTCATAATATAGTTAAACATGAATTGATTGATTGAGTTTTGGTTGTTTGATGTCCCTGGGCAAATATTTCATGCATGTTCAGAAAAAGAAAAATATAACAACAAATAAACTAGATAGGTCCTGTTATAGAGGCCGTCTGGGATAAGAGTCTAGGAAATTTGGACTGCCACTGGAAAATTCTAGCACAGATTTTTTTTCTTACAACAGGCCGCCTATGGACCCTCAAATTGATGTTGCAAGTTTAAGTGTTTTTGCTTACAGATAACGTAGCACTCTTGAGGAATTTAATGTCCTCGTTCTAACTGGACGTGGCTGCATACTTACACATCTCGTAAAGTCAAACGGACGTCCTGCTTTGGCAAGAGTTTATTGACGGTCGGTTGAAGACCAAAATGACTATATTTATATTCCCCAGTCACCTTTGGAGATCGAAGACATGTTAGTAGGGTTATATTTAGTAGTGGTTGCTTAACTGGTTAGACGTTATAGTTTTTAAAACTAATGAAATGTATTATAGCGTAGATACATGTATCGCCATTTGAGGAAAACGTTGTTGTTTTTTATCGTTAACTTATTCCCTTTTTTATAGGGGTACCAGATTTTAAACAGCAGCCACGACGTATTAACTGATTCAGATCCACGATGTCCTCCTATGTAAGTATAAAGCTCAAATACACATTTGTACACACAATTATTTACATTCTTTTGCATATATGAACACAAGGACACATTATTTAAAATAAATAAAGTCATGAGTTGCCGAAGCTAATACATTGTCGCTGAAGAAAACATGAAATATGTAATAATGATCTATGCATTATAGCCAATTCGTACCAATGCTTGATCTGTATCATCCATTGCATGTATGTATTAATTTTTCAATTATGTGGCGACTTAAATGGACTAAATATCATATGTCACTGGAAAAAACACTTATGAATTCCGAACAACAATAAAAGGGAGAACAATATTCTTGAAGTATATTTTTTTATGGATCGAGTATTCCAAAAGATTAAGCTTTATTCCCGAAGGTGGCCAAGGTGGTATTGAGTAGTTCAAACTCGGTTTTTTTATTAGTGATTTAGAACATTTTTTTTATCGTTACGTGCTATTAAGTTTTGTCATATTGGCAAGATTTTATAAATTCATTATATTTTAAAAGCAAACATTAAAAAATCCCTCTATTTGAGATTTATGCCGATTAAAATTCGATTTAACTTTTATTTATCTTTCTATACATTTCTATATCTTTGTTTATTTTTTTTCAAATACTCATCCAGTTTACACTATTATTTGTCTTGATATAGAGGGATACTTTGGAATAACATGAATATTTGTACATATATATAACCTTATTTTAACAGCTTTTAGGGGACTCGTGGCCAATTAGGCCAACCTGGTCAAAGGTATTTTGTTTATTTTACAACCATGCATGCACGTGCTGAATAATAGTGCTAGTGATAATATACACTGTCATTTTTAAGGTTAAAGTTAAAATTCATAAATCATTCTAATTGTTTAGTTTTCAAAAACTAAATGTTTTATAATACTTCTTCTATTCGATCTCTCATTCCATGAAATCATGTGTAACTTGTACTAATTTTGCCATGCTGTGTATATACATTGGTTCAAGCTTTCACTGTTGGCGGCAAAAGCTTTAAATAAGAAAATAATTGACGTTATGAAAATGTATCTTTATTTTATGATAAAAAAAAAACAGTATTTGCCAAGTATGGTACATATAGTATATACTTTCATTGCATGATGCTTGATAGTAGTATAATAGTTTACTCAGTATACACCAATGACGATATACTAGTCCAAAAAGCTTTATATTGCCACGAAACATTCTTGAGTATTTAAGGTACATATTGGAAGAACTAATTCAAAATAAAATCATTAAGGATACAAGTACTTTGAATTAAGCCTATATTATTATTTTTTTTTCTTTTCAGTAGCAAAAAAAAAAAATAATTCAGTACTTTAAAAAAAAAAAAAAAACAATAAGAAACATCCGATTGAAAAGAATTATGTGCATAAACAATAGTTATGCTTATAGCTGACTCATTTGAAATAGTAATCAAACCATTAGCTTTCAAAGTTTCTGCAGTACTAAAATGAAAATCCAGCCATCCTGAAAGATCACACTATGTATTGCATGCACTAATATGTGCGCATTTATATAATAACAGTAGATACAATGAAGTGATGTTTGAAATTCAATATACATATAAAAGGCAATACTATTAAGGACGAAGACTAGGATGGTAAAACAAAAAATATTTCCAAAGTTCTGAATATTTAAAACTAACCATATACATGTAACCGACACCAGAGACGGTCACTCTTTCTGTATGCAAAATTTACGAATGGGGGAATATTTTTTTATACGTTTTGAGAAATCAAAAGAATACAAAACGCCTCCCTTTTGCCTAAACTATATCTGTATAATATGATTTGTGTATATCGTTCATCAATTTTTCAGTTTGGTTTAACTTTCTAATTTTCTACTTTCCATTTCTGATTATTCATTCGTGTGATTAGTTTCGTTAAATGGTATTTATTAGTAGCATCCCTTTATGACATTATGAAATTATGTTGGCTAATGACCTTTTGAGTTGACCTATTAGATTTAGGTTTAGTAAGATTGTTATTTTTATTTTTGGTTTGAATATTCTAAGTATATGACTGTATTTCTAGATATGCTAGTATTATTTAGTTTTATTTAAGCTTAGTTGTCAAAGTTATGTAAAACAAATGATTGTTTAACATATCGTTACACTTTGAGAATCATATTTTCGATTTCACTTAAACCATCAAAGAGTTAAAGCAATGTGTCTAGCAATACGATTCAAAGGACTTTACGTCCGATTCCGACCGGACGTGGCTGCGTATTTAAACATCCAGCACAACCGATAGACGCTCCTATTGGACATTGACATTACTGTCCGATAGACTTTCAAATAAGATAAGGATAGAATGGCCTTACACCATGATCCTGTAACGATATAATTAAAACAAGTGATATTCTGGTATAAAACAGAGGCGTTTATTCCACTGGATGAAGAACTGTTCCACATACGACTAACGTAGAACTGAGCAAAACGTGGGTTCATCTTTTGTTTGTTTCCTTTACAACTGAATTTCTCCTGATTCAACTAAAATATTATTCAAATGTTAAATATTATATAAGTCATGAATATTTTGACAATCGTAAGCTTAAAATGATACTTTATTCTGTTTCAGTATATGAAAGAATCGACTTACAGACATGATTTTGGGGCAGCAAAGGTAGTGACATTTTTCGTATTGTTTTTGTTTTGTTTAATATTCTGCGCTGTTGAGATTTCTGTATGCATGTGTAAAAATTATGTTGTTCTTACCCCTATACTGGCTATAGATTACAAATAGTGCAGATAATATCTGCATGTAATAAATGCATTGTTAATATCAATTCATAACGAATTGCAATTAAAAATAGTGTGTTTCTATGCCAATATATGATATGTCAGAGTTAAAATGAAATACATCTGTCAAATATCATTCAGATTCTGTGCATTCAATTTTAAAGTGTATATTCTGCATGGCAAAGTCAAATCGTAGTTGCACAATTTCAAAAAGATACATTTTAAAAGCAACTGAATTTAAATGCACATGTACAATGTATTTTATAAGCATTGAAAAATGTTTTTCCAGAGGCGTAAGAAAAGTTGTTTGACAATTCTACATAATTGTATAAGTACATGTATAAATAGGGAGGGAGAGGTAATGAAAGAGAGTTTGGTTCAAAAATCCAACTATGTCATTATCTTGAGGTGTTTTTTTTTTTTTTAGTTAATAACGTTTCAAATCAATGTCACCTCTCCTTACATCAAGAATTTGATGCAGCTGTGCCGCCGCCGACTTAGTTCTGTTAAGCTTTATAATGTTTTCTTTCAGGATTCAAACTTTACAAGGCCCTTTCCTCAAACATATTACAACACTGAGGAAATGAACCAGCGGCTATATCAACCTCGCCCTCGAAGGGTATATGATTGCTTTGATCGCTTCTCAGTCATACTTTAAGGCCATTTTTGCCACATCATGTGATTTAACACATCATATATTGCTTGTTTTGCATTTGGTATATGTATCATCTACATTTTGTTTTGTTGCATAGAATGTTGACTTGCTTAAAAAAAAATATTTCTCGTTTATTATTTTGAAATTGAATTCGTCATACTAGGGTGCAATTAATGTCCGCCATTTTCTTGAAACGTTTCAAACTTTAGACAAGTTTGAAATAATATTTAACAAAATCAAAAGAAACATATGAAATAGTAACTGGAACGTAGTACGTAACAAACCATATAAAAACTGTCCTTAAGGAACCAACCCATTAATGATCCATTCACAGTCTGAGGAAATAAAGTTCATATCATATGCTTTTCACTATAGAATTGAAATTACTGCTTTTTTTAATTCCGCGTTTCATGCAAAATGTAAGCCCACTTGCTTTTATTTCATATAAATTTTCAAAACACAGCATATAATTCTTATATTAACAGCTCTTGCAATGACAAAATATATATGCTATTAACATGTTGAATCTGAAAGTAAAATTTTAAACACAAAATTTGGGCAGAATTGTCTATTGAAACAAAAGTCGCATATTGATAAAATGTACATAGCTGAAATTTGCATAAAGAATATATCGATTTCTAAGTAGATAGCGCGTTAATTTTTATCCAATTTTAATTATTATTAAACATCTATACATATCATAGGATAGCACTTTATTTTTACTCATTTCTATCAATTATGCATACTAACAATGTATATATATATATAATCAATTACATTTTCAAGTTAATATTATATGCAATTTTTTTAAGCACGACATAAACGAACAATCGGTAAAATAGTGTTGCTTGATTAAGCTGCTATTTGCGGAGAGATACATTGTAATAATCTTAGTTGATTTCATACAGATTGGTAACATCGGACGGAATCAAATGTTTCGTCTTTCAGCCCAAACATTGTACAATTTTTATAATTAAACACCCACTGTAAATATAACAACTTCAGTTTTTTATAACACATTTTTTTTAGATATAACATCTGATAACGATGTTAATATTCCAAGACAGGTTATGGAAAGCGAACATATTGATGGTTGGAATCCGAATGCTCTCTCACCATTGCTACAAGTGTAGGATTGTTTAATTCGCTTCTATTTTTAAATGATAGATTTATTTTTCTTACAGGTTTATGTTGAAACATTTTTTTGAATTAACTCATCTTTTTTTTAATAGGCCCGTGATGACACGAGAATACCTATGGATCAAGGCAGAGTAAGTATTAAGTTTTGACACTGTTCCGTTTGATTTTAATAGGTAATGAAACATGCATCGGACAAATAGAATGGACATTGTGCGCATGTTTCGTCAAAATATTTCAAAATCGTATTTTGCCATGCATTTTCATGGAAAACATGGAGGCTTTATACAGAAGAAATATATATGGTGACAAAGAACATGTATTTAATGGACGTAAAACAGCCGTCTATACATAAGTTTATTTTATCACATTTGAAAAACCTTCGTTTCTTTTTTATCCATCAAATACTTAACACACGTTTCAATTACAAGGCAATTACAGTTTGACTGCAACAACCAGAGTCATTATGGCTTCAAATGAATATCAGTATAATCGTCCAACTCTCCATGTAAATTTTTTATTTTCCAATATTTAAGTATGTGGAGCAGGATCTGCTTACCCTTCCGTAGCACCTGAGATCAACCCCAGTTTTTGGTGGGGTTCGTGTTGCTTAGTCTTTAGTTTTCTATGTTTTGTCTTCTGCACTATTATTTGTCTGTTCGTCTTTTTTATTTTAAGCCATGGCGTTGTCAGTTTATTTTCAATCTATGGGTTTGAGTGTCCCTCTGGTATCTTTCGTCCATCTTTTTTTTTAACATGCATGACATCATTTCCACTAGACATAAACTTAAGGCAACATCAATCAAATATCGAATTGTTGCGATCATATTGCATGAAATAAAATCGTACATCGCTATCCTAAAGGATTCTGAATAAAAAATGTGTTTAAAATATTAAACAAACTATCATGAAAATGAAGGAGTTAAAAAATGGACACATGAGAATACTTGATAAACATCTCAAATTAACAGAATGAAACAGATGTACAGATAAATTATACAAGAACAGCCTTAAACGAAGAGCATAGATCCTCAAATAAAAAAGCACTTGTTTAACAATTTTTTAAAGAGTCGTCGTTTTACAGCTTATGTGCCAGCAAAACTTATATGTACTTTTATTTAAACAACGTTAAATCTAAAGAACAATGATACTTGTGCCAGATTACGAAAATTCCTTCCGAATTATAAATATACAATTCGAGATAAGCTTATTTGGAAAGAATGCAGTATTATTTATTTTAAACCGTAAGTAGTGAAGTATGATTGATTGGGTCTTTTTTCTGCAGGTTTTTTTCACAGATTCACGTCGAGTTTGTTATCGTGCTCGATCCTTTCATATTTACACAACATATATCACATAAAAAGCAATTTCTCAATCTTAAGTTTCATTTTACAGCAATGAGAAATTTCAATACTTAAAAAGTGTTTGCATAGTATGTTTATATTCATGGTATCAAAAAGACCAGATGGATTAATTATTCTTTACGACAGTTAGTAAACAAAACATATTGGCCTTTTTCCTGTCCTTTATACTTCATCAGAGTGATAAACACGGATATCTTTCACATCTAAAATTTTAATTTATATACGGTTGAGTTTTATGAGTGTGAAACTTCAATATACGTAGAAATTTCGTTTTGAATATATAGTTTATTTATATGTAGATGTTTCGTAAAATTTCAGCAGAATGTCTTGGCAAAATGTTGCTCCTGTGTAGGTTAAAATGTAGGATGAAACCATACTAAATCAATCTTATTTATGATACCTCAGATTTTCCTGTTGTCATGAATTTCTCAATTCAGTTCTTTTACAGATGTGTTTGATGGTCTGGATTAGAATTACGGAATAGAGAACAAACGGGGAAAAATTTAAAAGAAAAATGAAAAAAAATGGTCACAAAATACTTAATTTTTGAGAATAAGGGAGGAGAACTTTAATATAAAACAATAAAGTTATTTGCAAAATTGAAGAAAAAGAGAAAATGCCATAAAATAGGAGAATATAGAATAGGCAATGTGTTAGTACACTGTGATGATGATTGTTGCTTTTTTTGTTTCTAGTCGAGTGTTGGTGTTTGTGTGTTCTCTTGAAATGTCCTACAATTTTGATAATATTTGTAATCTCTTTGATGGTTTATTAAATGTGAAGAAAATACAATTTCGAGTGCACAAACATAATGAATCATATTTTTATTTTCAGGGTTACAACGACCAGAGACAAGAAGGACCGTATACCGACAGGGTACGTTATTTGATTCGGTATATTGCTGTTTTAAATCCACTCACCCAAAAATTAATTAACAAAAAATTATTAACAACGGACATGTATTGCAAAGTACAGTAAATTCTATATAACGTTCACTTGTCCATACAATTCAAATAACTTTAAAACAATGTTCATTTGAAATGTAAAAAATCTAATGGTTCTAAAAAGATTTTCTCTTTAATTCACTACTAGTGTACGCTATTTTTTATATAAATAATGGAATACAGGCAACAGTAGTATACCGCTGTTCGAAAGTCATACATCGATTGAGAGAAAACAAATCCGGGTTACAAACTAAAACTGAGGTAAACACATCAACATTAAGAGGAAAAGAACGAAACAGAAACACTGAAGTGCAACAAAAAACCAAAACAACAATGCAACACACGCAGAAAAGAACTATAAAATAACAACTGTCATTTTCCTGACTTGGGACATTTTAAGAAAAAATGGTGGGTTGAAACTGGTTTTGTGGCCAGCCAAACCTCGCGCTTTAATGACAATGTTAAATATATCACTAAAATGACAAAATTACATAATAATGGAATAAGAGATACAACTTAGAAAAGAGATAAAACATCTAAACAGAATGTCAATTTCAGGGTGGCTACTATGACCGTCGATATCAAGATGATCACCATTATAATGACGGTGCATACACAGATCGACCGGTATAGTTCGTCTATTTTCAGCTTGCTTACATATATATTTGGCTTCATAATAAAACATATTTTTTTAGCTAATGTACTTTATGAAGGTTTAGTGCGCTTACTGTATGCTTATTTGAATTTTTTTAATTGAATATTTTGTGTTAACACATATGCATATATTTGCTCATAGACTTTTTTGACTGATTTTTAGTTTGATTGCCCGTTTTTGTTGTGGTATTTAGTTTTTTAGTCAAAATAATGTTTGTTGTGCACCACGTTTATTCACAAAATTACTGAAAAATATGCATTTTACCAATAGTATTATCAAAGTTTGAGGCAAAACTAAGACAAGAACTACATTCAATTATAATATTCATTCCGAACTTAAATTATTGTAACGCTAATTTGAATAAAGATGGATTTTTGCTTTCCAATGCTCTTTAATTTTGTTAAAAATTTTGCCTTTCGTGTGTTTTTATTCGAGTGTCACCGATGAAACTTACGTAGACGATATGCGTCTGCCATACCAAATTACAATAGTGATGTCTTTGTTCCGTTTTTATCCTGTACATGTATTCATGGGGGTCTAACATTTTCTGAAAGTATATCTTTATTTTGTTTTCAGAGATATGATAGGCGCGATGACATGAATGGACCATCAGATAGAGTAAGTGAGAATCATTCTCTTTCCCTGCTACGAATACGAAGGGCCTTGATGTCCATGTCTACACTGAGGTTGTGAGTTCGAATCCTGCATGCAGCAGGTGTGCTGTAATCCAATCTTAATTGACTAGGATTGTCAGTTTTCCTATCGTTGGTCGGTGCTTATCACCGAACACTCCAGCTTCTGCCAATAAAAACTGACCATCACGAATTAGCACAATATTGTTGAAAATGGCTTCAAACACCAATCAACCAATTAAGCAATATGTATAACCCGAATAAATCGCGCTCGACGTGTTTTTTTTGGAAGAACTTTTGTTACATATTTGGAAACAGATTTTGAAGCTATATGCATTTTTATAACAGTTTGATCATCGAAGAGTCGTGACAGGCAAAACTGTTTAAGATCATCTTAAATTGCATAAAGGAGTTGCAACATTACGCAAAATTTTCTTCATTATATATTCACAAACAGAAAATTTATCCTTTAGATCGTTAAACTCAAACAAGAAATAAAAATTTAAAAAGTAACTATTTGTATAATCTTTTTAAAATAACACTTCATACCAAAAGTATGTCAAAAGATGTTTGAAATTTTGTTTACAACTGATAAACAGATTGTTCGTATATTTGCTCATTATGTAGGATAAACTTTTTTTTGCATTGATTATGTATTCGGTATATAATATGATGACGACAAAGCACACTTTAAACCCTGTTCTTTACAATGAAAGACACAGTTGGATGTAATCGATTTTACTGTTTATAAAATGTTGAATTATTCGAAAGAGAAAATATTGCCTTATCAGTATCTACCACAATCTTTCGGAATTTTAGGATTTTAAGCTCTTTAACATCACATTTGGTTCAACTGCATACCAAATTAAATTATAAACCTTGTATATTTTATGAGTTTAAAACGAAGGAAAGTCTGTGTTCCTAATATTCAAAAATGCAATTAGAATCGTAGTAACATCCAATATATTTTACGTTACAGGGGTACGATAGACGACCAGATGATCGGGATCGGGGTGCATACACAGACAGAGTAAGTATGGCTTTAAATATTGAACCCATACAAGCTTAAGGTCACTCGAATGAGAGTGAGAAATTTCATAAATTCTCCTATCATGAAATCCATATTTCCAACAAAAGAATTAAAAGTGTAGAATTTATATAGACAACGTCCATTATTTTAGTTTTAATAAGGATTTTTGATCAATAGAAATAACTGCATCTATTTTCAATGACACAAGAACACACCCGCGAAATCGCGGGCATATACAGCTTGTGAACTGTTATAGGATGATTTTTTGTAAAAGATATTATGTATGGAGAATTTCATAAAAGGTATCAAAAGCCCTCTCCCTTTTTCCAAAGTCCGATATTTGTTTTCTTTCTGTTAAATCCAATTATTTTCGTGTTTCTGGCCTCAGACCACAATTATTTTTCTCCTTTGCTACAATGCTTCTTTTGGTAAAAGTCAAATCAAATTAAAAATTTGCACCGTTTTAAACATGAAATAACTGTAACTGCTTATATATAGACCATTATTAGTCTAATAAAATATGCTTCTAGAACAATCCATCAGTGCCTTTTCTTTTGAGAGCCTTATTAACATACCTATGGTAGGATATGAATCATGTATAAATGACTAAGACCGACTTAGGCTAATTTGAGGGGTGGTCGGAGGGGTCCTGATCCCGAAATCCCGGGCCTAAAATCATGAAATCCCGAGATGCAGAATTTAAAGAAATTCATATCACGAAATCACGAAATCGATAAATATATTCCCGCATTCCGTAAGGATCAATCCCCAAATCCCGAGCTTAAAAACACCCGATCTCGACGCCCCGAAAAAGGTCCTGACTCCCTCTAATCTCTACCTTACTTTTATTTTTGCCAAATCACTATTTTCCCTTTCAACCATAAATTTGTATGCCCCATTTATGGGCATTATGTTTTCTAGTCTGTGCATCCGTGCGTTTTTTCGTTCGTCCGTCCGTCCGTCTGTCCCGCTTCAGGTTAAAGTTTTTGGTCGAGGTAGTTTTAGATGAAGTTGAGCATGTTTTACGTATTTAAATATATATGCAAGTGGTATGACCCCTTAAATAGTAAACATTTCAAAGAAAACAGTAGACCGAATCAGGGACTTTCTATACTTACATAGAAAGTCCCTGACAGAATACAGAGTCTCTATATATTAAAGTAGTATAATCGTACTTTGCATGAAGGTAAACGCCGAAAATAATTCTCCTCTCTAAGGAGGTATAATAATTGTGGTTTTTGCGATCTAATAACCATGATATGAAACGCGAAAAATAATTGTCCTCTCTAAGGAGGTATAATAGTTGTGGTTCTTGCGATCTAAACACCATGATATTGAGAACTCTCTGATTGGCTTATTTATTTTTCATTTTTGTTATCTATCATACGATTGGTTGTATTTGTGTATGTTTCAAACCGGAAGTCTTATCTATGACTAAAATTCAGTCTGATGACGGAATCATATCCGGACTCCCTTTTTGCTGTTTTTCTCCCAAAATAACTCAATCTGAATAATCATAAGAATGGATGACAAATGCGACTATGCATTTTACCTATAGGACACAGAGGCATGATGATTGATTTGTTGTGGAAGGAAGAGAAGCGACACACAAAATGAGGTCTCTCGTTTAATAGTATAGATTAGAAATAAAGGCAACAGAAGTATACCGCTGTTCGTAAATCATAAATCATTTGAGAGAAAACAAATCCTGGTGACAATCTAAAACCGAGGGAAAAACATCACCTATAAGAAGACAACAGCGAAAAAACATATAAACTAAAAGTGCTATGCTCATTTCCATGCTTACATAAAAGAGGGACGAAAGATACCAAAGGGACAGTCAAACTCATCAATCTAAAACAAACTGACAACACCATGGCTAAAATTAAAAAAGACAATCAAACAACAGCACACATGAAACAACATAGAAAACTAAAGAATAAACAACACGATAAACTTTCTCTTTTTTAGAAGCAAAAATTTTACCCTAGTAGATTTGAACATTGGTCAAATAGAATTTTTTTTATATAAAACTCCAGTATTAATGAAAACATAATAATAAGTTGAAATCATAATTTACAGGGAGGTTACGAAAGACGAGATATGAATGGCCCAGACAGAGTGAGTACCACCTACTTTTTTCGCTATAACAAATTGAATGCTTTATTTTGATATAAAACCTGTACAATAATTTGATTGTCAAAATTTGAATTTACTAACTTATTCGGCATATCCGACAATATATTAATTTCACGGAAGTATTTTATTTCTTTTTACATGTATGTAACTATTGCTTTATATGTAAGCTTTGTACCAGAATTTTTCATTCGTTTCCAAATTTTAATTTCCAGCTAATATTTGTTTTGATTTTTAGAGATTTGAAAGACCGCCAGAGAGAGACGTGTCACCAGATAGACGTGTAAGTATATTTAACCAAAATCATTACCACTGTTACAGTTTGTTAAGTAAAAAAAGTACTATTGGTAAGAGGAACAATAACATAAACACGTAAAATGAAAACAACGCCGAAATTCTCAACTGATAATTATGTAATTCTAACATAACATCTTTTGGTCAAAGGTTATTAAGGTAACACGATACCGAATGACGTTACGCTACGAGTTATCGTTCCTGACGTTATCGAAAAACGTTCACACCTACAAGCCAATGCAGCAGGTTCTGCAATCACAAAGTGATAAAATAATGAAAAAAAATTGGTAACTTTGTGACACGATTTATTAAACTACGGATAGTTGTACTTTAGTTCGCCATTTTTATAGTACATTTTTGGCTTTGAGTTTTCAAAGTGACAGATGTCGCTTTGAATTTCGAATTTTGTATGTTTGTCATGTTTTATTTGATAATGCTTATTCGTCACACTAACAAGAAGTCGTTTTATACCTCTATTGTGTAATTGCTTGTAGTTAGTATTAACCTTTCCAAGGAACGAATACAAATAAGTACTATCAAAAGAAAAACCCTATGCCTATATTTCTGTAAGTAGCAAATGCTTGAGTTGTCCATTTTATTACCCAGAAAAACAAAAGAGGTTACCTTTATTGTTGTTGCTCTGAATTTGTTTGTAAGTTTGAAAACAGTGTTCAGCATTTGCGTTTTTTGATAAATGCATACATTTGATCAATTTGTGAGGGAAAAGTTGCCATGTTAAAGCCAATGTTTTGCACCTTTAGGTCGAAAAGCAAAACCTTAGATTCCTTAAAACAGGAAATTTCAAAACATATGAAAGTAAGCAATACCATGTGTGTATTCATTAAAGTACTATATGCATTTTTTTCTGTCGGGTAACACGAAAAACCAAACCCTGATCCATTACACACACAAAATATATATCGCCTATAAATTGGTATAGTTGAATTGATTTTCTTTATTTTGATAATTTTTTGTAGAGATTCAACGATCAACCCTCTTCATATAATGACGCACAATTGCAGGATAAGGTAAGTTGACTCCTAATAGATAATTGAAGTTGTGGTATGAGTGCCAATGAGACAACTCTCAATCCAAGTCATAATTTTTAAAAGTAAACCGTTAGAGGTCAAAGTACAGTCTTCAACACAGAGCCTTGGCTCACACCTATCAGAAAGCTATAAATGTTTGTTTTTTTTCTTGAATTCAATGGTGTTTTTTTTTCTACAATCGAAAATATGTTTAAGGGTTGGCTAAAGTTATAATTTATTTTATCAATTTCAGTATGGCAATAGAACAACACAGAAGGATTACGGAGATGTAAGTTTTTATGAAATCTTTACAGATGTACATTTGCATCTTCATACTAGTACACTTTTTTGTTATGATTTACAGATAATTTTTATTTCTTTTAAACGCTTTGAGACAGTTAATTGTTTTCGTAGTGAAAAAGGTATTAGTAAATGTAATGTACAATAAGCTATGCTAATTGGCGAAATATGAATGCATACCATTACCTTTTCCAAATGTATAAGAAAAAGATATTGGATGACAACAGGAATGAGACCCCAAAAAAGTGAATACATATATTCGAAATTTCTTAAATATTTGCAATGTCATGTTTTAGTATCAACCAAGCCTTTAAGCTATATTTTAACCATAACGTATAGTGAAAGTTCGAATACTTCTTATTGTACAAAAAGAAAGATAACTCTGGAATAATCCTGAAAACATCAGTCGCACTAGGCATTTTAAATTTACAAATTATTACAGTTTTGATCCTGCTATCTATTATTTTTTTTTAATTTACAACCATCGGGTATACGCCACTTTTAGTTGTAAAACTTTGAAATTTTCGAAATACTTAGGATTTTCTTCTCTAGGGATATATTATCTTAGCTGTTTTTGGCAAAACCTTTCTGCATTTAGGGTCTGCAACTTTATTTTGTTGTGTTAATTTTACATTCGAGTGTGACTGGTGAGTCTTTTGTTGACGAAAAGCGCGTCTGGCGAACATAATTTCAATCGTGGCATCTATTATGAGTTTATTTACTAAAAAAAATTACTGTATCCTCCACAGTTTTCACAGCGAACCAGAGGGCAAATGGATAAAGTGAGTATTGTTCGATATTTGATCAATGAAAGATATGGCACGTTATAACAGAATATTTAGAGACAATAAATAAAAATAAACAATTGCATAGTATCAAATATTCCCTAAAACCTATAGTAAATTATCAAATCCTGAACCATTTTGGATGGAAGACGAAAATATATTATCAATTAAACGGTTTTGAAAACAAAAGATGATTCTTAGTAGAATTTTGTCAGATTACCTTTAAACACGTTTAGAATATGTTTTCATAGATAAATTTCAACTGAAAATGTGTTTTTTCTTCCATATGGAAACGAACAGACTTGTAGTAATTGTTTTGTTATTTATTTTTGCAGCCAAAACCATATAGAGGAGAGATTGATAAAGAGGTAAATTATAATAATGTGGTACTTACGAGTAGTCTTTTTATTTCTTTTTCTTTATTCATTAATGAACAAGGTCAAAGAGGCTTTATTTATTAAAATGGGATCCTGAATGCATTCCCAAGTATTAGTTAATTATTTTGGGGTTTCGCTTTTAAACTGTTTTACCAATTAATGTTTGCAAATTGCATGACGATGCTCCATAAGTAAAGACTAATATCACCCACTGAAAGTTATCATTACTTACTGAACTTCTACGAGCAACTTCTTTGTGTTATTGTTTCATTCACGCTGTTGGGCTTTCGCAAATTATATCGTTTTTAGGTGTATTTTTTGTTAATCAACCATTGTTATATTGTAGAGCTCTGAATTTTGGTCATGAATCCCGGTAACAGTGATAAAAAATTCATATCTAATATAACCGATGTTAATTCTCATTTCCGATTTCAGATGGACTCTTTTCATAATAAGGTAAGATTAACCTTTTCTATTTATTATCTAACCTTAGTTTGTAGACTAAGTATTTATGAAATTTGTAGTGAATCTTTCATGGTATTCTTTAATGAGTTGCCTTTCGCAAAGCAATTCCTACTCGCTAAACGTTTTCATTCTGCTGGTGTAGTATAATCTCCAATTTCAGTTGTTGAGCGTACATGCATGTAACTTTTTTCATTATTCATTTCAAACACACGTTTTCTGTCGAAAAAAAATCTGGTTGCGCAATCCTTAACCTTGTTAGAATATGAAGTTATATCTTTACCTTTTTTATGTTGTTTATATGATATTTTCTTCCGGTGCACCTGAGATCACCCCTAGTTTTTGGTGGGGTTCGTGTTGTTTATTCTTTAGTTTTCTATGTTATGTCATGTGTACTATTGTTTTTCTGTTTGTCTTTTTCATTTTTAGCCATGGCGTTGTCAGTTTTTTTTAGATTTATGAGTTTGACTGTCCCTTTGGTATCTTTCGTTCCTCTTTTAAAATAATAATTATATCTCAAGAGAAAAAAATCATTCTTTTTATATATTATGGGCGTTTTATGATGCAGTGAATACTGTATACCAATGTTGTTTGGAAATATATTATTCCTTACCGAAACGTAATCATTAGCACAAATTGTGAAAAAAAGTAATATTTGAATTTTAAATGGTCCTAATGTTTCCTAACTGTTAATTTTTTTTTCTCTCCATTTTTCTGAATTATTTCATAAAGTTACTCTTGTTCAGATCAGAGGCTTTACTGGAAATATATATTTATATTTTTAATTAAGTTGTATTCCTTTATAAAGAAATAAAAGTTATATATTCCTGTTAAATTTTAGTTAAATTGTCTTGCAAGAACTTTTTTTTTAACATAAAATAAAGTTTCACGAAATATGCTTTTGACCGACAAAGAATTTGTAATTTTTTTCTCCAATATTGTTCAAGATGATATATTTTATTCTAAAAGTTGAATGTCTTGCATAAGCTACCTTATGAGTTGTTTGATGTCTTAATGCATGTTTTCTTACTTCTGTATGGATTTTTTATTTTTTTGTCTTGAGCTTTTCTTGTCAGCTTATTTAATATATTACCTCTGCTAGATCAATTTTCATGTTAATAATACATGCCGGGAGAGTTACTATCTAATTCCAAAAATAATAAAAGTGGATAAAGATTATAATTTTGTTTCTTTGGTGCTATTTTAACATGTTTAGAGCATCATTTCTTTTTGCGTATTTTTCTTGTTTTGCTAAGATGTTGGTGAATTGAAATCAATATACATATTTACTTTGACGTAGAATAGATGACTGATTTCTTCACTAGACATAAACAATTTGTCCATAGGAAACACTTGACTCTTTCACGAGAGAATACGATTGATGTTCAGGACTCACTTGCCCTCTCGATATCTTTTTGACTGTTTGACTTAATGTTAGAATGCATATGGACTTATTGATAGGTATCCTATGATCAATATTTAAATTTCTAAAGGATTTTGAATCCTCATTTTATCGTTAAATCTATTCAAAATTTATCATTCAAATCATATTTGTTTCGGTGTTGCGACCAATTTGGTGTTATTATGCCCAGTTTTTATGCCTCTGTAGATTTATCTTCACATTTCATGCGCCAGTAATAAATATAAAAGGATCCTTCATGTATACGTATGATATAAATAGCAACCTTCTGTACCTTGGCACAAGATTATCAATTCTATTTTGATGTTTGAAAGTTTATAAAGTTTTGTACTGTTGTTGAACAATATCAGACGCAAGATGCAGAAATTAAAGAAAGTTAAATGACGTCCGTTTAAAATCCTGTTTACAATTATTTCATAACACCTAAAATTTACAAAATGTTTTATATATGAAGAGAAGCGATTACTTTTCCTTTTATACAATGATATAGAAATATTATGGAGCGACAAATATTCTTAAGTTCAAACAAGTTGTATATGAATGTAATTCATTTACACTTTTGAATGCCTCAAAAGGTAAAAATATCCCACAATAAATGTATTCAAATACATTCAAACACATATAGATAGATTGTTGACTGTTGACGTTAATTAAATTTACCTGAGCGAGATGTACATATCCCTTGACAACATACGTTGAAATATTCTATCATTCTATCAATGATTTCTGTCTTCATCAGAAATACAATATTTTAACTGGATCTTTAAAAACTTCATTAAATCTGATTCAAAACATAATGGCGGAAAGGTACAGAACATACGATTCTCGCCTTCGCTTCTTGGAGAATAATCTTGTTAACCATGATGGCAAACTGGACAAATACAAGTCCAGAAATGGTACACATTCGGCTAAACTTAAAATGATGGAGAGAGAATTACAGGAGGTTAAGGCAGAAAATGATGTGCTATATGGTGAAGTTGTTGCTTTAAAATCAGATGGGATAAAAAGTAGAATGGAAAATGAATTTCAGCGTGATGTTAGATCACCACAAAGACCAATTTATGAACAATATAATACGAAAAATGATGTTATCAATTCACAGATGCAGCATACTAACGATGCTAGCAGAATAGTACCACGACTAAAAGATGATTTCGATTATGAATATGACTTCAACGATGTAGATATTCCAGAATCGTCTAGGTTAAAGGGATACTACCGATTTAAACAAATTCCATACCACAACAGAATGCTTTTAAATGACAATTATGACAAAATAAGCCCACCAGGCGCTGCTCAACACAAAAAAGATTATAACAGAATTGAAATGCATGAAGGCAATTTCAAACCATACGCTTCACATGCTTACCACACACATCTGACGAATCGTAATCCGGTAAGATGAGATCTTGTTTGAATTCTTAACATCTCATTGCTTACTGTGTTAGATAATTCTTAGATTAACGTGCTTTCTCTTCCTACTTTTTAGTCTTTTTAGTTTAACAAATTACTAGAGAGTTTACTAAAACAGAGCTTTTTTGTTTAGATTTTTCAGTTTTTACTATGACATAAATGTTTTTTCTTAAGCGAACAAGGTTTAGAACGTGGTTCATTTGTATTCTTTGTAATAAGTTCCTTTCTGCCGGATGGCTTGGAATACAAACCATGAAAACAAGTTTGGGAAATCTTTAGATTGTTGTGTTCGTCATCATCCATCTGATGCTAGTGGCATGCATTGATAATTTCTGTCGTCATCGTCAGCGTGACAATTTTTGTTGGTTCTTAACTTCTGCGTGACAATATGCCACCCAATTTTCACAGAATGTTTCTAAAAGACAGAAGGTTTCTCGTGTAATATATTTTTTGAATTGGATTGATTGTATGTGATTTTCAAATACAAAAACATTAACTGTAATATATCCTTTTCAGAACTCATACAGTTCTGCTTACACTAGCTTATTAATCTACAATATTTGAACATTAGGTTGAGAGATTACGACTAAAATCGACTCATTAGAATCACAGACTCAAAGTTTTGTAACTGCTATTTAAGATTTTGATCTTAGTAGTTTTATTTTGCTTTTTATTATACCAAAACATTAAATTACCTTTGACTGATTATGATATTTGATGAAAGTTTTCTACACTCGTCTTTCTGAAAAGACTCATATTTTTATCAAAAGCTTTATAATTTGGTTTGGCTGTATCATTAGAAACCATAACAAAGCGCATTTCACGTTCTAATTTTTTTTTTTACCGAGATGAGGTTTACAGATACTGTAAATTAAGAAAAGATCCATGCAAACTTATTGATTCTTTGTAGAAACGTGTTATCAATTTCACACTGTAATAGGATCTTGAATATTGTCTTTTTTCCGTACTTATATTGATTTTCTTTTGAACGCATTGAAACATAACAAAATATGTATGGTTATACAGTTATTCATATTGGTCGTTTATCCTGTCGGCACTTATATTCTGTCAATCTATTAAGTGTGTTCTCCGTGCCGAGTCCATTACCTGCAAACTGATTTTACAGTTTAGTTTGTGTGTTGTGCTGTTATGCCACTTTTCCAGGTAAGGGTAAAATGGTTGTCATTCCGGATCTTTAAAAAATATATATATGATATATATTTTGCACATCCTGAAATGTATAGGTGTCCTTTAGTTGCTTACACCTTCGTTAATTTTGTGGATATTTGTCTTTATTTGAAATTTGAAATCATACCACAATTTCTAATTTTGATACGGAACGGTAACCATTTACATATGCTTGTTCTTCGTGTTATTCTTGTATCTTTAATCTGGAATATTTAGCAATTTTGATCAGCTATCACATGTTTGATTCAAACTTTGTCTTGCGCTTTTTAATTTGAAGCTGATAAAGTATTTGTATATACCTCATTGTGCACATTATTGTATTCCCAATCCTTTCATCTCTTTTGTATGTGCCATTATGGAATGTTTAAAAAAAAAAAGACTTTCATGTCGTTTTATTTAAACCTTGGTCCTATTTCACTCCCTTTCTATTCCTTTGGACTGTTTGTATTGAATGTAAATGTGTATGTCCATAAACATGTAGCCTTTTGTTTGCATTTACTTGCTTTAACAAGAAAACCTGAATTTAGTTTGATTAAAATGTATTTTTAATAAGTACTTCGCTAGTTTAATTGATATACATTCATGCTTTTTTTTTTATCCATGATAGTTTATTGAAATTAAAATGTATTTTATATTGAACTTTTTGAGATTTATGCACTATAATCTAGACAAGTGTGTTAAATAAAAGACGTTACCTGCATGTATGCTGTAACAGCACAGAATGAATTGCAGTGCTATTTACTTTGTTGTGTAGAGTTACGCTAGATAATTTTTTCATTAGCTTGACTTTAATTATAACATGTTACCCAGCTTTAAACCTTGAACCTATATACTGCTTTTATAAAGAAATTATTTGTTTTATAGTTAAATCTTTAAAGAAAAACTTGCATTTTTAAATGAATGCCATTGGATATAAAACAAAAATTATAAAGTATCAACTCATTTCTTCTGTGTGCTCACAATTACTAGATAAACCATTTCTAGAAAATTTGTTACTGACAACAAACCATGCAGACACTATAATGTATCATGCATGTTTATTATCTGCGTCAAATTGTAAATGCTTATTCATTGCATTGCGAAACAATTCAATTCAATTACATTCATTAAGAATTTTCTATTCGTAAGTGGATATAATGGAAACAAATGACGTCATCACAAATGTGAATGATGAGACCGTACAACCCCAAAATGTTGATTCAAATTTTTGACGTCATGTGTATCTTAAAAAGATTAAACGCATATAATTGCATCACTGCATTGAAGCTGGTTACTACAATTTGTCTTTCTTAACGATTAATATCTGATGTAAGTGGGCCACACAGCAGTTAATGATATCTGTATATACTGACATCGCCCTGTGTATTTGCTGTAGTTACAAGTTGCTCCGTCTTGTACGCTTACGAGCACTATTTTACCATCTTATATACTTCAGCATTTCACTTTCCAGTATTTTTATTTCTAGATCTGATTTTTGCTTTGAAATCCTTAATTTATAAACAATTCACTTAAACCCAACTTTCAACTCCCCTCATGTCTAAATTATAATACTAGTATCACTATTTGATGTTGCGATCTCCTTGTCATTGCTATTTGATAAAAAAAAAGTTTGGGCTAGAAATTCCTTAATACAAGGAAAAGTAATACTGCTTTTAGACGCCTCGTGATATTGAACAGCCGGAAACCCCGGATGTACCACGTGATAAAGATGGACGTTATATTGATGATATATATCTCCGTCCTGAGGAGAAACAGGTCAGAGGTCATATAGCTAGCATGTGAGCTTGTAATTGCAAGTTGCTGTGTTTAGTTGTAGCTAGAGTTTGGTTAAATAAAAGAAAAACCATCTTTTTTGACGTTTTAATCATTTCAAGCAATAGTGTTTCTTTGCTTTCATTGGCATATTATGTTTAATTGTCATTTCACAACCTCTAGGGCACACCATAAATAGCATATGCACTGTGCTTGAGTTGGCTGCGGGCATTAAGAAATTTATGCACTGCAAAATTTATTGGCAACAATAATGTGTATAACAACTTTTATATTTACGACTGAAATGGTTTTGCAACAACTAACGAAGAGCTTCATTTAGTGTTAGATAAATTAGGTACAGACACACGTATTACATTATCTTTTAAACAAGTGCTTTCTTATGGAGATTAAATGCAATTTTAATTGTTTTATAATTGTTTGTAACAGAATGTTAGACTTGATGAAGAAATGAAAAGTATCAATTAGTCATTTTATCTAGGTTCTGTACAGCAGTGCAGAACATTTCAGTATTGCAACTAATTGAATAGACATTCCTGTCGTTTTGTTTATTTAATTAGTAGCAAATTCCGTAGACTTAATTTTATGGACCTGTCCTAAGTTAGGGGCCAGTTGTTTAGTGGTTGTCGTTTAATTGGTGTGGTTCATAGGTGTTTCTCGTTTCTCTTTTTTTTATATAAAGATTAAACTATTGGTGTTCCTGTTTGAATTGTTTTACGTTAGTCATTATTTATAGCTTGTTGTTTTCGGTATGAGCCAAGGCTTCGTTTTTAAGGACGTACTTTGACTGATAATTGTTATTTTGTAACTGATGTGATTTGGATGAGAGTTGTCTCATTGGCACTCATACCACACCAACAGTAGTATTACGGTGTTCAAATCACATCAGTCGACGTCCATTAAGAAAATAAAAACCAAATCACGGACAAAAACTAGTGTTATAATAACCCAATTCTTAACGGTTAAATGTATACTATAAAATATTCAATGCTTAGATACAACAGGTTGGTAACTCTTAAATTATGACAACACAAATATAAAATGCATTTAAAAGCCATTTGGTGGTTTTATTGGCCATTTGGTGGCATGATTGAATGTATGTAACCATTTTCTTCTTTCGAAACGACTACGATAACAAATGTTTGTTGTGTTTGTGTTTTGAATGATGTCTTCACTTATACTTTGTGTAAAAATCTTGCATGTGTATTATATGTTGATATGTTTAGTAAATCTAGAGATTGAAAAATTAATGATTTTTGAACGTTCAATATTAAACGGTATTTACACAACAGTTTAATTATTTTTATAAAAATGAAATTTTATTTTTAACTTGTATAACATTTTCACGTGTTCAACATAGATAGTTTAAGCTTTCTTAAAATTGCACATAAGCTTTCCCATACTTAATATAATAGATAAAAGTAACTGCAAGCAAGGCATCAGAATAGTTTTAAATTAATGCATTATAAATGAACTTGCAAAGGAACTCAGATTCATTTTTTGTTTAAATCATCCGCCTTTGTATTCTAGACATAGCCATATTAGTTTACATCTAATAATCAGTATCCCAAATTCATTTTCAATCGCTTGAGTTTAATATGTAAAATAGCAAACAGGAAAAGTTATAATGTAGAAACATGTTAACAAGCAATAAGTTCACCATTATAATTCAATGGCACGTGCAACACACATAACGCTTGTTTAGACTAATTTAAACAGATAACACTTGTCAGTAAAGTTTAAGCGTAAAAAGAGAACGTTTGCATAATAAAATGATTTCACGTGGTATATTTCATATATATATATGTATTTAGAATGACAACTTTTGTGTTAATATGACAATGTTCCTCTTTTCTTTGGTACTATCGACAATATACTATTATGTAAATTTGAAGTATCAAGCGTATACATAAAAGATAATAAAACGTTTTTTTAATAAGAACAAAAACTAACTAAGCTATGCAATGCACTGTTTCTCGAGAAACATGATGCTTTCTAGTGAACCAATATATTTATTATCTTTTTATTTGTTACAGGTCCGACACAGGAATATGGAATTTGAATATGACACTCAACAACGCCTGCCACTAAACATTGCTCCACAGGTATGTTATCCATATATCATTGTATTGGTTATTATCGCACCGGGGTAATTTATCACGTTGTGATTGGTTTAACGCCATCACGTGGTGACCCCCTATGAGACCGTTGAGGGATAGTAAATTTCATAGGGGGTTCATGACGCGTTAATGGTGACGTCATCTATTTATGTTGTTGTGTTTCATTGTCTATTTTACAACAAAAAGCACCAGAAAAAGTCCAGCGTGCGATAAATTCGTTATACGGTTAACTACTGACCCCCTAAGGATCCATAGAAGGTGAATAAAATCCATAGGAGATTCGGCCTGCGGCCTAACCCCCTATGGATTTTACTAAACCTCTATGGATCCGTAGGGGGTCAGTAGCGAACCATATAACTTATAGTTGTGGTACCTTTGTTACATGACAAGTAAACAATGCCATAAATTTAATAAAAAGATAATATGCATATATATTTATAGTTCGTTCCATTAGGAAAACCGAGTAACACCACATTAAAAATGTTATCCCAAAGTTGTAATACAGGCACTGACTTCCTTAAAATCCTTTCTACTGACCATGCGTCTCCTTGAAAATATTTATCGATACAAACTATGAATGATTGTTTTCTGTTTGTATCTGAGAAGAACATTATTTTCATTTCTTTAATGAGAATTTATTTGCGGTAATCTTCACACAAATGGGTGTAAACACAAAAAATATAGAAACAAATGTTTTGTTAAAAATTGATAATTTCAGATGTTCATTCTATTATTCAAAGCTATTGTCGGCTGTTTAATTGTCTTGAAGTATGTAACATGGTTGTAAAACGTGCTTACAGTTGAATTTGGCAGATATTTTATCTACCAACATTTGCGCTTTTAATGTGTAAATATTAATTTAATTTGTTGTTTTAAATGATAAAGGATTATAACGTTTTAAAAGTATTGTTTTAATATACTTATTTCATAGACTGACTACAAGTCGAATATGCAGCGAGTAAGTAAAACTATTTATAATATTTTAGATAGAAAACTTTTTGTATTCATTACAAAAACTTTAAAGTTTACAGATAACATTATTGTTTTATGATTATAAGGTCAATATAACTTTGTAGATCACAATATTTTCCAATTAGCGACATACATGGTACTGAAAACAAACAAAAAGTGTTTTCAAGATTCAATCCTCCATATAAAGTCTTTCAATCTATGATATATCGCTTGCCAAATTTGTGCAAAAAACTCAAGATTCCAGCCCTTGAAGAAAAATCCAAATGAATATTCAAACACATAACTCGTCCCATGCCGTTAGTCTTGTGTTTACTTATTGATCTTTCTTGTGGCATCATATGAAAATGATATTTTTTTTTATTTATTGAACTTTGTGCATCATATGAAAATGACAATATTTTTTTTATTTATTGGACTATCAGTGGCATGAACATCACAAACAATTTTTTATTGCTCGGAACAGAAACTGATAATTATTCCGATATTCGAGTTTCTTTCTTTAATTTAAAGTGTTCATATAACTTTATCAATTGTTTTCATATATGTGGACTTGAATGAGAATGCATCGTATCTTCGGTTGTATTTATATCTGCTTTTTTGTTCAGCCTGCTCGTTCTGAAAGTGGAGCTTACCTGTTTATTAGAACTCAGAAGGATGCAATGTTTGATATTAAGAGATCCTTCCAAAGACACAAGAGTATTCTAAAGATGTCTGGTCACTTAAAAGGCATAGCAACTCCAGATAAGGTATATTAATTATAAACATCTACTAATGGATTGTTACCAATCTTTTTAAGATCGATCATCCCAAATTTTTCTTAAACTCTGAAGAGGAAACTCGTGTTATATAATGTAAATATTTTAAAGATTTAAATGTACGTGGAGTAACAGCATTTCAAAGACTAGTTGGTCATTCGAAAAGGCATGAACCAACTAAAAAGAGAATTTAGTGTTCTGTAGAAATGAGGTTAAGGGTAATAAACAACACTATTTATTATAAACAGCAAAACACTATGGAATGTTGGTGATTAAAGTCTTAAACTTGGAATAGGCATTAATATGCATGTAAAGTAAGGCTTCATCTAAATCATTATATCATCTAAGCGATATCTTAACGAGATAGCATTTATTCGTAATACCGTAACACTTCAGTTGCTTAGCCACGTTAGATCAGGTAAATTATCAATGAAAAGTCTGGTCGCTGAGGTACCTTTTAATATATATCTAGATTAACTACGTCGAGTTATTTCCAAGAGATCTAAACCTTTCAATTAGTTTAATACAACGTGAAATAAATGAAAACATAATAAATATTAGAAAATTTATAATAATGCATTATTTGATATAAAAAAATACTATTTAACATTTTTCAGATAAGTGTAATGGGAGATTTCACAAACTGGCATATAAAGTCTCCAATGATAAGGAAAGGCGACTACTGGTATGAGCAAACTGGAAGTAGAAACGAGGAATATGCAACAGACTACGTCATATTGTGTCTATGGTTTCCATCTGTGGATCAGGCTAAAACATGGGTTCATTATGATGTTGACTTCAAGATTTCCTCCTTCCCAGAACCATACGGAGTGGAACTACTTATTTTACCTATAAATTATATTCCTATGAATGGTAAGGAATTAATATTCATATAATTATATTCTTTGATGATTGAATAAATATGTTCCTAGCAGACAAATATATATCACTTTTGGTTAAAAATGGTGTCACAAGATTCTTGTATCCAATATATTTGTTTGATAAGGAATGTCTTCATGCCGGGATAGTAATCGTAGGGGCTTTTTCTGGATGTATTTTCTTTATTTCTTATTTAGATACTTTTCAATATCTTGTTTATATTGTTACATTCCGAGAACGATTACAAGTACAAAAAATGTATTTAAGATATGTGTTCTTTTTTACAAAGAACTACAATAACATAAAGAAATGTATTGGCTTAATTTGGTTGCATATACATTAAAGCAGAGAGCAATTATTTAATAGTGAATATACAATTTAACAGTTTAAACCCATTCGTTCGTCGTTTTTTTTTATATGTTACTGATCCAAAACCGCGTGATTGAATTTCGTGAATCGTTTACAGAATTCTACTCATTAATACAATAATGTATGTTTGGACACCCTATTTTGTTTTGTAATTTGAATGATTATTGAAATGAAAGTTGGCATGACAAGGGTCTTGTCGTATTCGAATACAGTACATATTGTCCGGATATGGCTTTGTTTTGTGACATTATTGGTTTGATTAGCTCGTCAACGTTTATATAAGTTTTGGTTTTTTAAATAGTTTGGCCTAAAGCATCACTGAAAAGACATGTATTGTCGAGATGCGCATCCGTTGCAGTATAATTGGTACCGTAAATACTATCAACAGCATCTCTTCAAATCTAATGACGTGTATTATACATGTAGGACGTTGTACTTGTTCAACTGAATATTTGAGAGTAATTATAGTAATCAAACTGGATTTAATGATTGGAATTATGGAAGTAACAAAAACTTATTACTTTTTTTAGATATTGAATGCAGTACCTATGTAATGACAGAATATCCAGAAGTTATGAATAAACAAGCGTTGAATAAATATGTAAAAGAACCAATGGAAGACCTTCTTACAAAGGATAGCAAATACCAGAGAGGTGAACCGTTTGTTGTCTGGACTGACAGGATAGTTAATGAGAGAGGAATGTGGACAACGTCACGAACAATGGTGGCTGTTCATAGATTCAACTCATTAAATCAAGCCAGGGAATTCTACAACGATCGTAAGTGGTTGCACAATACAGATTCACGTTAATGTGGAGAGTTTAAAAAAATGTAAATGAAGGGAACTGTAGTTTACCGATGTTCAAATCCCAATAACTGCTGAAAAAGACCAATCAGACTAACAAACAAAAACTAAGAAATCCGATGAACTTCAATAGGAGCGAGACAAAAAAATACAGTCTTCTTAAGTAGTTTTTTTCTATGGTCGGGTTGTTGTCTCTTTGGCACATTCCCCATTTCCATTCTCAATTTTATTCCTATTAATTCAAAAACCGACGACGTTTTTCGTGTGTGTATCATATTTTACTTGGTGAAAGAATGACGTTCCCGGCAGTTTACATAAAATCCCAACATATAGGCATACGAAATTTTGTACAACAGTATAATGTTTTATGTTTCTTCTAAATCTAAACCTAAAATGAAGAACTGGACCTTCCTTCACTCTACTGAATACTCGAATCAAAAGTTACCTTGCAGCCAAAGTTTAATTGCAGAGACCAAACAAATCCCCAATGAGATCATTTCAAATTAATTATATATATACAAGTATTCCTTCAGCAATAAAAATGTTACCAACTGCCCGACGACGACGTCCACAAATATTCACCTTGTGGTTAAAGTTTTTGAAATGTTAATAACTTTCTTATTATTCTGAATTTCTACCAAACTTGAAAAGAAGCTTGTGTATTTAAAGATAGTATCTAAAAGTAAATTTTGCAATCAAAAGATAGTATTTAGTGGAAATGTTTTAATACCTTTTCTCCCGTTTTTTTGTTGAGCCTGCGACTATCAGCAAAAGATGGCGAGGAAACGGGTTCCGCGGAACCCTTACGAATTTTGATATAAACACTCTGAATATTGAAAATAACCTCGGACATAGCAATGAAGTTACTTGATTGTTTGTTTCGTTGAAGCAAACCTCTGTTTTAATTGATAAATGTAACAGAGAATCTTTTTTTCTTTATTTTCAGCTCGAATAGAAAACATGAGAAGGGAGTTGAAGGACATTACAAAAGGAGGAAGACATACAACAGTAATGTTCCAGCTAGTTGACTTTGTCTAAACTCAGTTGGAATATCAGAACTCACTCAAATTCAATCAAAGTATTGGCTGTGATGAACTAGAGATTCTGTGATTAAACTGCATATAATTTTGTTAATATGTCATCTTATTTATTACTTTTTTTATCCAAATACATCTTGTTTCAACAATTATCAATAAGCATGAAAGCAATTAGTTATATGTGTATTTCGTAGTACAGCTGTGCCCTTTTGAAATTTATTTACAAAAGTTACAGATTCATGAAAAGAATGGAACAGATTAAGTGTAGAAGTGATATCCTTCAAATAGAAGAATCAAATATTGAAGTACTTGGACGATATTGTTATTACTCACTTCTTATACTATGTCACCTATATTGCACAATTTTTAATATTAAGACATTGTTTAAAACTTCTTCTCGAAGTATCAATTAAGCATATATTAGTACTACAATTTGAGTTAATTTTTTAATAGATATTATCAAAGACTTAGCTGACTGAAATGTTTGGACTTAAGATATCAGTTTATTTTCTATTTAACTATATACTATCATTTTGTCATATCTTCTGATAAAGTAGTAGTAACAAAGTCACAAGTGAATTTAATTATCTTTCTTTTACCACCAAGTCAGCTGCACTACTTTTAATCTTATTATTCACCGCCGAGTAGTTTACTTTATATTGCACAACAAAACATTTCATCATGTTCTTTGTTAGTGCATAGTATGCATAAGCATCATTGTTTTATATACCTGGGTTATAATTGTTCAGAAAAAGTTGTCAGTTTATGTTTTATTTATATAATAAAGAAGATATTTTCATTAGTCTGTTTTTTCAATATGGAAGACATACATATACATTATTATCAATGTGTCGGGCATATCGAGTAAATAGTTCATAACAAATTAGAATTACGAATTAAAATGCACATGATGTGCATTTCTCGACAATAAATGTCTCTGCATTAAGGTTGAGACCATATATTAAAAAACCTGAAATCTAATACAAATGTTGTAAAGGCAATATAACTTAAATGTAATATGAACATGAACGACAAAATGCCTAAAAATGTATAACCAAACCGGGCATGGAATCATAGATTTTCGTACATGAGAGTTACATCCCGTAATTAAAATAATTTCAAAAATTTTAAAACAGCAAGTGTGACTAGTGTTTCTTTCTTTAGAGTTGCACAAGGAATACATTAAGTATATACATTGTTTCGTCTTTGTACTTTGTTTATTGTACAACACTTTATGAAGGAACTTCAAATCGATCATTTTACGAACATGAATTAATTGATCATAGAATCAAAAAATTCTTTGATTGGTATAGATTTTTCATGTTGATATCCTAATTGATTTTATTGTTAAAACAAGTGAAAGATATGAATAGGTGGTTAAAAATCATATATCGAAGATGGCCTTACAATATCATATATATATATACGATAATTAATGTGTTAATGATATAATAACTGCCATGATGCTTTTTCATGTGGTGATAGAAAAGTCTAAGGAACATTATTTTGCGTTTTTATAATCACACCATTACCTGCAATTTTCTGAATGACAATATTTCCAATATTTTTATTTTTCAAATACACAATATTTGTAAAAAGAGCCTAGTCAGCTTCAGAGATGCTCAATGTAATCATTATTATAAAAAGCGAAAACACATTAAAAAAAACATTGCTTATTTTTTTTTTTAAACAATTAACCTTTAGGGTATGTATCTAATGCATAAAATTTAATCTGAGTTTGAATAATTCGACATTTTATACAATGCATGCATTTATGTACTGTATTCCTGTCACGTATATTGTCATTTTCCCGGAGTTTTTTTAACATTGTCATATAAGCTGGAGGTTCGACTAGCTATCAAACCAGGTTCAACCCGCCATTTTTCTTAAAATGTCCTGCACCAGGCTAGGATTTTGTTGCACTTCAGTGTTTCTGTTCTTCGGTTTTCCTTATAGCTTATGTGTCCCCTCGATGTTAGCTTGTAACTTGGATTTGTTTTCTCTCAGTCGATTGATTGCTTTTGAACAGCGGTTTACTACTGTTGCTTTTATTTGTACATTAAATTGTTTGAAAATGATCGTATCAATGATATTTAATGTCTTTACAACAGAGCGACTGATATTCTCGCGGACGAAACGTCAACCTAGTTGTTGTTAAAACTGACCAAAGATACAAAATTATTTCTTAACAACGATTTCTTTTTGAGCTTTTGTAAAATTAGAAAAAAAACTGGTCAAAATGCGTTCTCCATATAAACCCATCATAGATACCAAGATTAAAATTTAATATTTACGCCAGACGCGCGTTTCGTCTACAAAAGACTCATTAGTGACGCTCGAATCAAAAAATGTTATAAAAGGCCAAATAAAGTACGAAGTTGAAGAGCATTGAGGACCAAAAATTCCTAAAGTTTTGCCAAATACAGCTAAGGTAATCTATTTCTGAGGTAGAAAAGCCTTAGTTTTTCAAAAATTCAAAGTTTTGTTAACAGTTAATTTATAATTATGAACATATCAATGATAACTCAAGTCAACACAGAAGTGCTGACTACTGGGCTACATCACTTCATTACCCATTCCATGATATTTTGTTTGTTAAAATCATCATTGTAACTCTTTAATACTTATGGGGAAAAGTTGTCTTGTCAAATGAACATAAAATCAAACTAATTTCATTTAATTTTTCAGTAACCAACTAAATAGATAAGCGTTTCTCAAGTCAGATCGTGTTAAAATTACACAACATACCACTAGTGCGACCTTGGTGGGTGGTAAGAAAAGGATTATCATGATCGTTTGAAATTAATGTATTAGTCGATTTGTCAAGTCTGTTTGAGTGTATGAATCAAATTAAATGGGATATTAACAGATAAATTGATGAAAAATTTGTTTTCGTCAAATGAGTGGTTTATTTTTTATTTTTTGGAGGGTGCTGAGCCTATAACGCATAAGTTAACAATAGACAAACTAATCTAGTGAACACATTAACAATACCAATTTTCCTATACCAGATGCGCATTTCGACAATACATGTCTCTTCAGTGATGTTCGTGGCCAAAATATTTGAAATCCAAAGCTTATATAAAAGATGAAGAGCTATAATCAAAAAGGTCCAAAAAGTAAAGCCAAATCCATGAAAGGAATCAGAGCTTTGCATGAGGGAGATACATTCCTTAATTTATAATAATTTCTTACATTTTGTAACAGCAAATTTTGATAACACAAAAAATCCGTATTTTCATGCCAATGCCAGTACTTCGGTACTGGCTACTGGGCTGGTGATACCCTCGGGGACTAACAGTCCACCAGCAGAGGCGTCGACCCATTAGTAGTAATAACATTAACAATACCAATTTTCCTGCACCAGATGCGCATTTCGACAATACACGTCTCTTCAGTGATGCTCGTGGCCAAAATATTTGAAATCCAAAGCTTATATAAAAGATAAAGAGCTATAATCAAAAAGGTCCAAAAAGCAAAGCCAAACTGTTTCCGTTTAATAAGGAAAACCAGAAAAGGGGCTAGTCTTCCAGTACCGTGAATAACAATTATATATGGGACTAAACTTAGCGTACTTGTGATGCGCTTTAATTGAATATATACAGAAAGTTTCGCAGAAATTTTTTCAAGTAGCAGAAACATTTTGCAATGTGAATATCAATGTTTGTTTTGTATAATGTATCGTTTCCATATATAAGACAAAATGTCAAAGCGGCAATAGGATTAACTGAACTAGACAATGATTTTCTATATAAGGAAATGTCTGTACCAAGCCAGGAATATGATAGTTGATATTCATTCGTTTAATGTGTTTGAGCTTTTGTTTTTTGACATTTTATTAGGGACTTTCCATTTCGAATTTTCCTCGGAGCTCAGTATTTTGTTTTATTTTACTTTTACAGAAAGCCCCGTGCAGAAAGCTGACAAACATGTAATACAAAGATTTATTATCTACATCTACATAATAATCGTCTCGTACATAAAAAAAATAACAATAATAAGAAACTGTTCTGGACAAAAAATAAATGTAAGCAACTTCCAAAATATATATTTGTGTATTGCAATATGCTAACAAATATCACAGCTTGGTTTTCTGTAATAGAGACATCATAGTAAAGAATGTTTTTTTCTTAAACTTTTCAAAAGCAAACATTTTGGAAAAATCCTGTTTGCTAAACTTATATTGCGACTATTCTGTTTATATATTGAGGACACATGCATTTGTGTATGTTATTAATTTGTGCTTTTGCATCATATACAAGAAATTCACATATAAGTAAAACCCCAAAACACCATATCAAGTTACAGCAAACAATGAATCAATGATATGTTTCAAATTAAATTTTGATATATGCAAACAGTCTTTTACCATTGCAAAATTTTAACATTAATCTAATGTGGAAATTTCTTACTCACTTTGCAGACAGTGGTAATATCGTTTTTATGTTTATATACTTGTAAACAGAAGTTTGAAAATGGACTTATCTAACTAGAGAAGAATTGCAAAAATAATAAACAGTGATTTGTTTTGATTATACAACTCCAATAATGTGGTTAAATCTATGCTAATATAGCTATATCATAGGAGTTGTGTCCCTTGTTGTTACCAGTAAAAATACCAACAATGCAAGCGTTTCATGGACGGAATATCAAGGTCAAGAAAGATCTAGAAAACGTTTATACTCTATAATCTATGTTCTCTTCCGGTAGAAAGTTTGGTTAATGAGGTAAGTTACTATACAGAAATGCAAGAAAAATAAGACTGTTATTACACTACTCCTTTGGTGGCTTCAGCTCAGGATCCAACGTAAAAACTACATTTTCTGTCCTACAGGCTGATTGTCTGTATTCTTTTAATGAACCGTATTGATCTGCAAAGTGAAAAGAATATGTTTTGATATACAGCCTAATGACCAGGATAACGTGTTTCTCTTTCATTTTTGTTTGATCTGAAATAACTTCAAAATAATGTGCATTATGTTCATATATATTAGGTCTAGTTTGCTAAGTTGTCTCTGTGGTAGTGCTGGTCGTCATCTATTTGTGGATTTGCATAAGTGTTAGATGTACTCATTCTTTTAGTATATAACAGCTTTCCAGCTCCTAGTCTAAGTTATCATGTGATTTACTATCTAAGGCAATCCAGTTTTTGGTTCATAAAGTTAATCGTTCTTAATGTAAAAATAATGTATTATACAATTAAAAGGCTTTCAACTCTACCAAGCTATCAGTGTTGCAACATACTACGTATTATTGCAAATGCCTCCCATGTTTAATTGGAATTTTTATATGGATTCGTTTACAAAAAGTAAGCAGAACGTCGTATTAAAATTGAAGATACGTACCTGAGTAATATAATGCGTCCACATTTGATGGGGAATCATATGCATTCAATACACAGTAACTTCCCCTTTTAAACCAACCATTTCTAAAACCATCGATGTCATAAGAAGCCACGACGCCATGTTTTACATGAAAACTGTCCAGTAATGGGGTTACTTTGTCAACATATCGGTCCTGGAACTGCGCATCCATAAAATCAGACAATTCTATAAGCTGGAAAGTTAAATGACCTGGAAAAGAAATAATCCATATATGTTGATGAATTTTAGTATGTGCACGTAGGTAAGAAATAGTCTGAATTGATACATAAAACACATTGCACTCGGGGAAAATATTTTGTATGTGTAAATTAACTTTGTTGCACGTATTTTAAACTCAACGTACATAATATATGTTTTAAAACAAGCGCAAAAACGATATAGCTAGTGTTAGGAAGTCAATACAACAGAACAACAATATGAAACAAGAAATACAATCACTGTTGTTAAAAAAACAATTTGGACACTACAGTTGAGCAATGAATCCGTAAATAAACGTGAAATTACACTACAATAGGATAGTGTATAAATAGCCGAAAACAATCTGTGACGTACCCATCTATATTCAGAAGTGGGAAATACAGATACAAATACAGACAGTGTAACTCATATGAGGTAACAAGCCAATCGTTAATAAAGCTTAATCACATTAGAAAAAATATTATTGTTTTAAAATTTCTCTTTTTCCTTATAAACATTTTACATTTCTGATATTTATTCTAAATATTGACATGTTTTAGTTCTATATTGTATAAAGGATCATGAAGACAAATCCAGGCATGTTGGTCCTCTCTTTATGTAAACCATATTGCACTCGAAAGCTTATGTAGGCTAATGATACTAAGTTTCAATGATAGTACACACTCATATATCAAGGGAAGGGGTCATAAATTTAATTTTTAAGGATAATTGCATGCCTTTATTTAGTGCCAAATGTCCGAATGACATCTTGCAACAAGAAAAGGCAACCAAGAATGTACTATTTTTTACTAAAAGTCATTAAATTCCCGTTGAATGGAGCATCATGCAATCAAATAAAATAAGTTCTACATTACCCCTGAGTAGCCAAAGTAAAAATAATCCCAGATATAAGCCACAAAGAAGAGTACATTCTAGTAGACAGTGATTTATATTGCTAAAACTATGTATTTGCCATGGCTATGGTGGGTTTTCCAATACACAAGCACTTTTATTTATCTAATGTTGGACGGTATGATTCCATCAAACAATAATTCAACCTTTCAACGTTCAGGACTACTTATTTATGTCCCCAAACTACAAAATAAAAATGAATTTCAAGACTTTTAACAAAATGCATGATAGTGCTTACTTTTTGGGGGCTTATATTTCAATGGTGCAATGATAATCTCTAAACTTGATGATGGTAATGGCCACTCTTTATCCCGGAATTTTCTGTCACTGTTAAGCCACCGCTCAGCACATTCTTTGTTGACAAATTGCATCAATAATACTCCTTGATTGCATGGCCAGTTACCCTCGTATATTGTCACCTGCAATGATTAGAAGCATAAAATTACTCAGCTAGCAATAGTCATTCTCTTTCATGTAACAATTTCCAAATGTGGTGGACGAAAAACTAAGGACAGTTGGAATACATTTAGCACATGTCATTAACAAGGAACTAAACTATACGATTTGTCCATAGAGACACTAGTATCAAAAGAAGCTATATTTTCTTTTCTAATGATTTTCCGAATACAGTAAGTTCTTTCATAAAATAAATTTTACTTTGTTTTTGTATTTCATGGACGACTGTCTTAAACGTCTTCACGGCGGATTTTATCATTGACCTTTCTTGTGAAACTTTAAAGAAGACATGTCAATTATAGGTAATCCTTGTACTCGATCTGGTCGTCAGTTACTAAACGCTATATGTTTCACGTGTCTCGAATTAACGAAAACTTTTGTAAATTAACATACTATATTCCACTTACCCCTGAAGCAAGTCCCAGAACTCTTCCATTATAATTTTCGATGACTTTCTTTTCTCTATAACAGGCCGTTCTCACCAGTTCACAAACCTCGTTCCTAAATCTCATCAGCACGTAAACTTCATCTTTTGCTTTTTCGTACTAGAAAAATTATATTAATAAATTAATAGAGTTGAGTATATATATGGGAATTTGATATTGTCATTCAAACAAAAAGTTTCTGATGAATTGTGTTGATCATCTATCACCAGTTATATACAGTACACCGTATGATTCAATAAACAAACAAACAGACGGAAAACAAAGTTTTGCAAAATTAATGAGAACAAAGTTTTAAAAGAGGCAACAAGCTAAATGTCATCCTTTTTTAATATATGTCTTACGACACATTTTACAGGAATAATTTATCAAAATGACGTGTCAAAACCAGGGTAAAAGCTAAGATTATTGAAAGTATGAATGAATAAACATAGGTGAAGACCTTATGTTGACTCATGGTTGTCTTCAGTTTTTGGGGTGCTGTCTTTTTGACGTACATGTACATTTTTACAAAACACCATATTTTATTTATAAATGTATCACCAAAGCAAAACTTAAAGGTCAGGGAACTGTACATAGTCAGTAGCCTCTGACCTTTGTTAGTCTTGTATTATTTTAATTTTAGTTTCTTGTGTACAATTTGGAAATAAGTATGGCGTTCATTATCACTGAACTAGTATATATTTGTTTAGGAGCCAGCTGAAGGACGCCTCCGGGTACGGGAATTTCTCGCTACATTGAAGACCTGTTGGTGACCTTCTGCTGTTGTTTTTTTCTATGGTCGGGTTGTTGTCTCTTTGGCACATTCCCCATTTCCATTCTCAATTTTATAACAAGAGCAAAACTGTAAAAGGGCGGGAAATGTATATTCAACTTTCAAACTTTTTAAAGCAATTATAAATAGTGAAAAACAATTAAAATTATTTGACTGAAAAGTGAAAAGAGACAAACACATACATGCATTGTGCTTTCAGCCTTTATTATCCTTTATCCGCCGTTAACAGTGGCGGATCCAGAGGGGGGCGTAGAGGGCGTACGCCCCCCCTTTTTGCTTGGACTTTTTTTTTTTTTTTTTTGTAAAATTTAATCAGACAAGACTTCGTGAACTTTGATATTTCCCGTGTATTTAGTTTTTATGTGGCAATTCTTTACTTATAAAGATATTTTTCGCTCGTATTTACTGTTATATATTATTGGTTATGCCAAAGTCCTCTGATTCGCTACGGTGGAGTAAACCAGTGCGTCAAAAAAACGTCACTATGTCAATTTGAAAATCAAATTACAGTAACAAATTGCTTATGCTGAGGGTGACAAGAATGACACCTTCAAAGTGACAAGGATTGAGCAAGAACGTACTGACATCTATTTCACAATTCCACCAAACAGAAAGTAATACTCTATTATAATGTCAGGAACAAAAAAGTTCCACAGCAATATTATTTACACGGTCAAGCCTATTAATAAGATAGCTGAATAATGATCCTCTGTCAGTAAGCTTAAGATCTAAAGTACGGACCATTTGATTTGAGGGGGCAGTCTGAGATGTATGAGAGGAAAAGTTCTGACACTCTTTTTGCCTTAAACAAAAAATCTTGTCGTATCAGGATTGAAAACAATAATCTTGTCCACTTTTTTGCCATTTGAAACCAAAATTTCCAACAGATTTTTTTTAGAATTAAATGAACATGATGATTAATAAACGGGCGTAATTTTTTGGTGGCCGGGGTTTTGCATGTAAATCCCATATCTGAACGAAATGTCTGTTTCGCCGAACTGATTTATTGAATACTTTGTTCAAGGCCCGACTGCATACTGCTGAGTGTTGCCTTAATGTCTCCATTTTTCGACCGTCATTCATAAATTCGTTGTCATTTCAGACTCATTCGTAGCCTTTGGTTGATTTGGAACCCCTCACTTTCCTTGTTGGCGGAAACATTTCTACCAAACATTTGGATAAAAATTGTCTGTTTGTTTCTTAACTCGTGTCGGTCGTATTGTAAATTTCATCGAATAGCCCGGCGTATATCTTGATACTAACTAAACATACAACAAACGAGAATTTTCCATGTCCATTTTTGACTGGCAAGTCTCGTGACATCAAATATATTAGTCCACAGCTTTGGATCATCCCATCATTTCATAATAGACAATTAATGTGGAGAATACGGCATAAAAAATGTCCAACCCTTACACTTTACAGCAACTATAAAATATACATGCCCAAAGTCAAGAACCGTTTAAAAAGTGCATTTTACACTTATTTTATGTTTTTATTCTAAAAAAGGTCCCAAAAATTTTTCGCCTCGCTTCGCTCGGCGATTTTAGGTTTCTTCGCCCCCCCTTTCCAAAATCCTGGATCCGCCCCTGGTTAAAAGGTGCAACCATGAGAATCGCTTCATATAGATTTAAAGCAAAACCAAATGCTCCATCCATTTAGAAAGTATCGTGTCAAAATTATTGACTATTGCGTAGTTTCTAAGAGCTTTTATTCAGATAAGAATTTCAGCATGAATAATTCATACCGTTTGTCCATATTCTAAATTCTTAATACATGCAGTGTGCTTTGTTTAAATATGGATAGAGTTATGTGTCAACTACCATGGAGTTTAATTAGACTGTACATTTGCAGCTGTGTTATACCTTAGCAATGGTTCCAACAAAATGCAAGCATGGATATCGGAGGTGCAATTCAAACGTATTCACAAACAGCTTGATACAAAACAAAATTTCAAAAATTCCGAAAAGGAAAATCAAAACTATATGTCCCTTATCAGATGACAAAACCAAAAGTTCAAACACATCAAACGGAAGAAAAACAACTGTCATATACCCAACTTGGTACACGCATTTGCTTATATAGAAATGGTGGACTAAACCTTGTTTTGTTTGTATAGATTTGTTAAAAAGAATTTCTGAAGCATGATGATTATACGATTTTAAAAAAGAACCTTGACATTTCAAAACAGTCTTTGAATTGTATTTAAAGGAATATCCTTTGTTAACAGTAAATGTAAATGATATGTAATTTGTATACTATTATTGAATATATATGTGTGTTAAGCAAATGTTCACATTGTATGGTGTCAATGTATGTCAAGAAAGGCTCAATTACAATTTGTACTTGATCAATGGGAATCCAACTTAATTATATAGCTGAATTTTTTAACTGTTTGTAGAAGGAATTGTTATTTACATGACAATTCTTTAAATTATTATATAATCAGTGTTCTCATAATTGTAATATTTGGATAGGTACTTGACTTTTGACAAATTCAAGAATAGTTTTAAATATGTTTTATTGTTAAACCTTTTCTTATTTCAGTCTCTTGATATGACGATAAACAGAATTGCAAACTTGACTACGGTAGATTTAGGGGGCGGTGGGGTTCAAACCAAATCCAAATGTCATCTAAATAAGTATCTATTACCAAACTTGGACAGAAGCATGTTTCTAATCATAAGATAGTATCCAGAAGTAAATTTAGTAAAAATAGAATTCCATTTTTTCTGTATTTTACTTATAAACGGACTTAAATTTTCTTCCAGTTAACATTACATACAGTCTGCAGTTAAAGTTTTTAAAACATTTTTAAGATTCTTAAACTATCCTGGATTTTTACAAAACTTGGACAGAAGCTTCTGACAATCAAAAGATAGTATCGAGAGGAATATCTTTATTGATTTTTTTCATCATTTTTGTTGAGTGTGTGATTAACAGCGAAAGTAGGCGAGACACGGGGTTCCGCGGAACCCTTACAATTTTTTTTGTTAAATGCTACATGTTTTTTTTTCAAAAACAAACATTTTGAAAGTTGAGATACCCATTTCTTTATATTACTGATTGGAATGTGGTTATCGAAGAAAACTACTACATTGTACACCCCAACCAAATTCAGCGTAGTCATACCCCATTTATCGGTTACCTTAATTCCAAAGTACCTGGTGCCTTATTTTGCAGTTGTCGAAGCTTTGCCGACTTTAAATCTTGTTAAATTGTGTTTTGGTTGATAAAGGCAATCGGGCGTGGGCTGTTAGTCAAGCAGGCTTCTCCATGTGTTTCCTTTCAATATTATAACCTTATATAGCCGATCAAGCAATACACGACAACTCTTTCGTGATACTAGTAATATATATGCAGACATGTTAGTATATCTTTAGAGTGTATATAGAACAAATTAAAAGAAACATTTGAATGTAAGGAATTTACCATTTTACGGGAAAATGATGCATAATTTAGCTATACCAATCATAATAATATACACGAAACTTACCTGTGACCCACAGCTTCCCTTTTTATCACCTGGCATTGCCCCTAAAACATAATAAAACTGTTTTATTATCATTTTGTAAAATATGCGAAATTATCGAAAACCAAATCATTGAGATAAAAGTAAAACAATTAAAAGCAGACAGTTGAACCTCGTTCATCATATATAAGAGCGGGAACATTTAACTTGATTATAAAAAAAAAGATGTGGTGTGATTGCCAATGACACAACTCTTCACAAGAGACCAAATGGCAAAAAAAATAATAACTATAGTTTACCGGACAACCTTCTACAATGAGCAAAGCCCATCACGCATAATAAGCTATAAAAGGACCCGAAATGACAGATTGACACTAATTTTCCCTGTATGCATTGTTGATTTATAAAGAAAGATAAATAGATTGAAAGTAAAAAAAAACACATTGTTCTATGTAGAAAACATAAGTGATTCAGAATCCGTGTTTGAAAGTTGTTGAAATTTTGAGAGAAAAAAATGAATAAGTAGTTTGATACCGATTTCTGTGTGCATGTAA
The DNA here is from genome assembly GCF_965363235.1 of Mytilus galloprovincialis. Lineage (NCBI taxonomy): Eukaryota > Metazoa > Mollusca > Bivalvia > Mytilida > Mytilidae > Mytilus > Mytilus galloprovincialis. Next base: position 66,201,945 of record NC_134843.1, read on the forward strand.
TGTGTTTCTGGAATTTCTTTTATTAACAGTTCACTAGAGGTCGGATCTTGATAAAGTCTAAAGTATCAAATGATTGCAAGAGGTAAATAAACTAAAGTACCTCTGAAACGGAACAATCAACATCTACTAAGATTCGTCTTCACTTTAGGGAGTTGCAACCAAAGTGAATTACAATTGAAAATTTATGAACTGTAAATGTATCTCTTATATCTTGCAAGTACCGATAAGTACCTGCTAATGGGCTTTATAACCATCATATACATGTAATTTAAAGTCCAAATGATATATGTAAAAACATTTTTTACAGTTAAATGGTATACTTAAAAGATTTTTCAAAATCTTTACAAATACCATTCAAATGTAAATGTTATGCAACCGGGTATACATGATTTTAAACACTTCTAAATATATGTTAAAAAATCGCTACTTTTTGTTATTAAAGGACACCAAGAACGAACTTTAGATTGGTTTTGGTTTATAATGTCTTTCCTATTTATTTATCTTTGAACAAGTACTCAAATCTTGCCGAATTCAGCGATAGTGTAATTTTCATAAATGGGCATTTACATGTATGATTTATAATTATTTGTTAAAATGTTCATAAAATTGAGAATGGAAATGGGGAATGTGTCAAAGAGACAACAACCCTACCAAATAAAAAACAACAGCAGAGGGTCACCAACAGGTCTTCAATGTAGCGAGAAATTCGCGCACCCGGAGGCGTCCTTCAGCTGGCCCCTAAACAAATATATATTAGTCCAGTGATAATACATGTATACATTTGTATGACATTCGTGTTGTCAGAAACTCAAATTACAAATATAAAGACGCAATATCGATAATTTATGCAAATCGCAAGCCAAGTTTTGTTTAAATGCCATGCTAATGAAATACTAGTACATATTAATGCAGCAGAAATTGACCTTACCTCTTTAAATAGAAATATGTGGATAAAAGGATATACGAATACTGACACTCAGCAACAGGAAAACATGTAGATGCCTTTATTTTTTTTATTTATAGAATCAGACAGCGGAACGTGAATGAATTACTAGTATACATCGACTAAAGAACATAGATAAATGAATTAAAATTTCACATTACATTTAAACGGCAAATCTATATTATGCAAATTAAAATAACATTTTTCTTTTCAAATGTAGTTTTGTTTGATTTATATTGAGACAAATTGAATGTTTACACATTAAACTTGAACTTAACGAATAATTGGCCAACAGAATACTCTATATTTAACGATTTGTTTAACGTTACCCTTAATTCTTAAATCAAGACGTTTTTGAAATGTAAAAATATCTTCGTGGGGAATATTTCGTTGATTATATATGGAATAACTGAGGCGGGCCCCCTTAGGTCAGTCAGCAGGTCCCCTTATAAAAAGGTTCTGGATCCGCCACTTTAATCGTTATCACAAGTTTGACTTTAAGTTAATATTAAGCTTATTGTTGAAGGCCTTAGTGTTACCTATAATTGCTTAAATTTACCTCAATTCTACCCTTATGATTCCCTTATGGATAGTTGTTTCATTTGCAACCAAACCTCATCTCCCTATATTATATATGTTATACATGTATCGTACAAACGTTGGAATCCTACCTTTTATGTCCTACTCTATCACCCTTTTAAAATCAGTGGTTATTGCATACGGAGTGGCTATTTGTCCGGCTAGCCGGACGAATAGTGTCAGGGCTATTTGTCCGGCCATTACAGTGCGCATGTCATATAATGTGTGTTCGGAAGTGCGTGTAATATTATCTTTAGTAGCACCAAGGGGCGCGTGTAATCCGATCACTGATATTTCAATTTTAAGATCATGACTGAAAAAGGCGATATCAAAATTTATGTTAAATTTTGCACTTTTCGGAATTTGACAATGGAATACGATAGTATGAACTTCAAGGAATGATATAATCTTATAAAAGGGACTAAAAAAAAAAATCGAAATCACAAGGAAAATGGGAAATTAAAGATAATTGATCGGAGAACTATATAGTCAATTTACAAAATTATTCAACTCGCTACAGCTGTGTAAATGGTGGAAAAGATTTTCAAAGCAAAAGTAGATAAGAAAGGCCTTTACCATGACATGTGTTACTGAATAAAACTTAACTTCGTTATAGTCCGAAAAATGAATTTTGCAAGTAGCCCTCGAAAAGGGGGGGGGGGGTGTTGAGGTTACAAACTAAAAGTGGAGATGTCGGATATACTAGAATTATAAAAAGTGGGGTAATGAAATACACGGGAAAACAAAGATGGGATCAGGATAAGAAAAGAAAAGAGGAATTTGGGAAAAGGAACACACCGTGTCACCCGACCCCCTTACGTAAATGAAATAAAATCCCACCTGGAATTTCTGAATAAGATTTTAACAGTGTTGTTTACTTTTTTTATGGGGGTGGGGGTGGGGCATTGTAGAAAAATCTTCCGTCTCTATCTCAAAATATCAAAATCCTTTACGTTCACTCGAAATGCACGAGTCAAACACTACCCTAAGTTTGTTTTACAAGTAATTTTTTCTCTCTTATTACAATGTAAAGCCATATATAGATAAAGATGAAGTAATAAATATGGGATATATATATGATTTTTTTCTAAGTATTCGTTATCCACGTTGGACCATATACTAGTATGAAGAAAACAACAATTTCGATTACCAGTAGCAAGATTAGGCCCTAACAATGAAGAAGATTAAAATATTTGCTACCCCTGGTGCTACTGAAGATAATATTACACCCACACACAAATAGTGACATGCGCATTGTATTGGCCGGACAAATAGTACTGGTACTATTCGTCCGGCTAGCCGGACAAATAGCAACTGCCTATTGCATATGTTCAGATATGTTTAGTCTAAGTCGCTTTATAAGTTTTGAGAGAGAAAAGAATGGACTGTAGAGTTTAAGGAGTATTATAATTAGACTTCTTTCAGACGTATCATAATCCGATTATTCTATCAATTTATCCTACTATACACAGGTATACGTCTTAAAAGCTATATTTAAAAATTCTCTGTAAATTCTCCTTGGATCATAGAGTTACAAATCTGTGCCGTATTGGAAATACACACGCTATACCTTAATCCAATCAAAATAGTAACGGCAATAGAGTAAATACCCGGACATAATTAGTACATTGTTATCAAGTTCGTACACGATCATATTATTATACATTCATGACAACAAATCAGAAATCGATTTCTATGCAACTGTGTAAATCGATGTTTTAAAATATTTCAACATTTTCTTCTAACAATCTTATTTCGTTGCTAAGGTAAACTATACGTCAAAAAAGAGCTAACGAAGAAATTCTATGTATTTAAAACACTTACCTTTTTAAAAATTATGACTATTTGTAATGAAATGTTATTATGTTGCAGAATAGTAAATGAAAACAATGCTGTAATATGTCAATTTCACTGATTAACACCTTTAAAAATTGACACCACTTGAAGAAATGTACACCAACGTATCAATATCTATCCGTGAAGATGTTTATCAACGACAACAGTAACGTCACCTGGCGGAAGGTTTATTGATTAACTTGTACCGCAGGTAAAATACAATTTGATCAGATTAAATTTTCGTATTTGACAAGACCAGATTTTGCATCTCGATTTTAGGTTTAAATCACCGTTTAATATTTAACAAGTATGCCTTTCATAAAATTTGAAAGCTTACATGATCTTACAAGATCGATCTCAATAGAATTATTTACGTAAGGCATTAAATCTGCATAATAAATTAAGAAGACTGAAGTCTTGTAAATTAAAAGTATTCAAAGGTCTATCAAATCAAATAAACAATTCGCAAAAGAGAGGACCTGAGCATTGAAAAGGTAACCGCACATCTGAGCCGCACATAACAGAGAAGAAAATTCGAAAAACGAAAAACACTGATCCTCAAGAACAAGCACAAATATTTTTTTTCAAATATATATATCAAATGATTTGAACCAGAGAATATATGTCTCTGTTTGAGCTGGGAACAGTATATCTGATAATCAAGACATATGTTCCTGGTTTGAACAAAACTAAAAAGAAAGAAAAAAATCAAAAATGCTAATTATACGTAACAAGGTAACGAAAATCTGGATGGGTATAATAAAAAAATAAACGAAATTCGAGAATCTGTACAATAAAAGAAACTTTATTTGTTGAATAATTAATGTAATTTCATAGATTTTTCTTTGTTTTTCAATAGTTTTAAAAGCATTGATAAATTAAAAAAAAAAAACTAGATCATGTTCTGACAAAAGTGATTTACCAGATCGTTCAAAAATTACTTACTGTTTATCATTTATTGATTGATCTGACAACGCCATGGCTAAAACATGTTGCTATTTCGAAAAGACGTTAAAACTAACTTCTAATATAAAAAAAAAAAGAGGTGGTATGATTTCCAATCAGACAACTCGCCACAAGAAACCAAAATGACACAGAAATTAACATTTATATAGTAGGTCACCGTACGGCCTTCAACAATGTGCAAAGCCCATACAGCATAGCCGGCCATAAAAGGCTCTAAGTCTACATTCTTTTAAATAAATTATCTCCTTTCACTGCATCCTTAAGCAAAGTTTAGTTACTATGGTGATCACAAATGTACCATTGTACTTGGTTAATAAATAAAATTGAAAATGGAAATGGGTAATATGTCAAAGAGAAAACAACCCGACCAAAGAGCAGAAAACAGCTAAAGGCCACCAATGGGTGTTCAACACAGCGAGAAAATAATCAGTGCGATGTCAGAACAGACCGTGCAAGGGCTGTATAGCCAGTCAAGGTTGATAAAAACTTCCATTTGTTGTCAGAACAGGCAACAAAAGAAATCAAGCAAAATGACAATGATACATAAATTAACAAAGGACAACTAACAGTTACTGACATGCCAGCTCCAGACCTCAAGAAAGCTGATCGAAAGATTATGTCTTCATCATATGAAAAACAAGCACAATCCCTTATAATTACGTGGCAGCAGTCCTTTTGCGCCAATTACTGTTTTTCATGGGCATCATTTGCGCCAATTTTTTTTTTCCAAATGTATCAATTGCGCCAATATTCGGAACTCATTTGCGCCAATTTACCTGTTTACATGTTTATTATAAATATTAATGATTGATAAATATTTATTATTATTTTTTACTTTAAAATTATCATATGTTCGGAGATATTTCACCATGAAGATAAGCATCTGGAGAGAAATTACTTCAGACGCATCAGAGTGTCAATGTGCAGAGAGAGAATAGAACTTATTGCTTTGCTGAATATTTAATAAAGATATGCCAGAATAAAAGAAAATAGAAGCTTAAGTTTTGCTGATTATGTTTTAGCTACATATGTTGATGACACAGTGCTGTGTTCCCACCATGCGTATGGGCTTTATTATTATTAGGTATTATTATGAACTGTTTTATGCATTTCAACCTCCAATGTTTGTGTTTTTGGACAATAAAGTGAAGTTACAAGCTACTATACATTAAATTGGGCAGTACCCATGCAGTAGCTAAGAAGATATATTTCAGAAAAGGAAACATTTGCCGTGTAACTTGCAGGTTCCAAGTCCAAATAAAGTAGTAGGGAAGTCATTTTACTTCTAATTGGCGCAATCGTATGTTTTATTTTTGGCGCAAACGATACCATGCAACTTTAAAACATGTGGCGCAAACGTAGCATTAGAGAAAAAAAGTTGTGGCGCAAAAGGACGCATTTTTGGCGCAAACGGATCTCTCCCAATTACGTTAGGGGTTTAGTATCATACCATCATAAAATATACGAGGAGAACACAACCCTATCATGCCAACAACTGGTCTTAGAATACATGTTTTTATTTCCGATGCAAAGACCTTATGAATGAATCAATATTAATAACTAAATATGCCATCCTTAATGACCTGACAACAGTATCGTAACTATATCCCTTCTGAATAAGTCTGTTTAAAGGTTTGGTTAGCCTTTTGATGTGAATGCCGAATATTTTATGCTTTGTAAAGAATATTATCATCAAAGATTGGATGTGAAATACCTGAACGCATAAGATGTATGCATGTTGATTTATATATATATATTTACGAATGATGTCCTTGTGACGATGATAAAATTTAGTGAAATTTAAAACCCTAGTGTTATTATTTTTCAGTAATACAGAGATATCTTTCATTAAAATCAAAAACGTTATTACAAACACTAGCGAATCGACCACGTTGATATATAAACACCAAAAGATAGTGACAAGGGAACGTCACCATCAAAATGAATAATTAATAATAGGAATGAAAATTCATCCCTTCTATCATAAATTTTTGTATAAAGCTTCGCTTTAAAGATATAGATATATATCAAGATTCAGGATAGGGCAGTGTTCATTGTAAGTATTAGCTTTATTTAAAGTCAGTTCGGCAGGGTAAATGTCTTGAGTGTACAAACTGAAGTTGCAATTATTGCTTTAGCGGCGTTGTGGACTTTAGCGGTCATGTAATTTGTTGTGGACTTTAGCGGTGTTATGGACTTTAGAGGAATTGTGGACTTTAACGGTGCCACAGATGTTGTTTCGATGGGTCTTTGCTGATTTTAGTCATAAAATGTAACCCATAACAATACAGAAAATGGTCTGCAATAAGTGGTGTTGAGTATAAGTAAGTCCCCAGTTGAATTTCGATAACTTGACATTACACGGAATCTCCATAGGGAACAAAAATGTTATCTAGTAAACAGAGTATACACTTTTTTTTTAATTTATCAATTTTATTACACCCTTCTGCTAACAATTTAACTTAATCTCAAACTAAATTTATCAATCAAGTAAGCATGACTGTGCCAAAGACATGCATCACCAATAGAGTCATTACAAACTGTCGTTTGTTAATTTAGTCAGATGGTACCGGGAATAACCCGTGAAAGAGAAATTGACAATAGGAAAACTTAATCATTACATAGATTCTAGTTATTTTAATTCGCCTTTCTGTGTCGAATTAAGAACACAAATCGATATTTTACAGATTTTTTTTTGTCTGAATAGTTTTTTCATAATGCAGGGATTGTAAGAATATATATGAAATGTAAGAACACGCTGAGATTATACTGAGACCGCCAAGTTAGACAACACCATCAATGTATCTGTCAGTGAAATTAAATACGTTTCCTTTTTGTGGGGTTATGTGATCCTTTTACAGATACACTGAGATTATATTTGATTTGAAAGCGATGAAAATATTATACTGATTCTTGACAACAGCCTACAGTATTTATGTTAAACCTACATGACCCTAAAGATCCTTGTTAAACTCCTATCAAGTATGAAATCATCAATGATCGATTTCCATAAAGTTATCTTTCAAAAATCAAATTAGAATAGAACCAAATATATATATCTATACAAGTTTCTTGCGTGCTAACCATAATGAAACGTATTTAACTACTGCAAATATCTGAATACTGGTATACAAAGGGCAGTTAAAATTAGAATTTTAAACGTAAATTGAAGTTTTGTAAACTATGACAAAAAGGCTATTATTACAATTTGAGTAAACAAAGTGGTACAATGTATATCCATGCAGTTTTTAAGTGTTTGTAACAAACGTTGGTATATGAGGCACAATAAATTACTTCTACTTACATTCTAAATTCAGTTTTTTGACAAAGATATAATCATTCTCCTCGTTTGTAGTGGGCTCTTGATTATACATCTTCAGTCCATAGGGTTGTCAATTGTATAAGTTTGATATATTCTGATTATTGGCAGGTAGGTATAAGTAAGGAACTTTTTGATAGCCGAACATTTGTCACATGACCGGAACTGTTACACAAAGTAGCGCGACCATAACCCTGGGAGACCACATAGTGCAAGAAAAATTGCAGAAACTACATCACATATGCTAAAGAATCACGAAACGTGGACAAGCATATATATATATACCATATTGATAAGTGATCTTGAATATATCACTAAGCCCAGTAAGGAATGCACATCTCAAAATAAAATAGTAAAGAATCTGTGTATCAAAGGTTCACTCCAAAAAAACTTGACCCCAAATATCTTAGAAGAAATGTTTGTATTAGGTTTTGAATTTTCAATTATTTTTACTCAAACATAATAATCTGAGAACCAAACTGAAATTAGATTGAATGATTAATTGATTGTTTAAAAGCTTTATGTTCAGTCGCAAATATTTCATGCAGATTCATAATGAAAACAAATTAACAATTGACAATTACTGCTATGGAACAGCCACTGGGAAATATAATATGATGGATAGGGTCAGAAATGTTCAGTTGCAACAGGCCATCAACACATTCATTTGATTATTTTTTTATTTGAAGATCATAGGATCCATATATAGCAGGATTGGGGAACATCAATGATCTTCAAAAGGCATGATATATAGGACGTTTCTAAAATAAAACTGTTGTGTGTTATTGTTATGTCTTTATATAATGGAGATGCTCTCTGGTTTAATTTTAGGTGCTTGCTTATTGAAAATTAGAGTGAACAATGCAAATTTAAGAGTTATTCTTCGAGTCCATGTTTTTTTTAAATTCCTGCATAATTTATCCATATCGAGAAAAATGAGATTAACGTTATTAACACGGAGATGTGCAATAAAATTGAAAAACGATTTGTAGTCAGATCTTAGAAACAGCTTTCTTTATCAAACTGCGAAAACAATTAGGGGAGAGAAAAATATCAGTGAAATTAGAATTAAAATTTTTCAAAGACTCCGACGACACTGAATCAATATAATGCAATTTAAAATAATGCAATGCAGTGTAACTTATTTTCATTATCATGACATAGACTTCAAATAAACTGTGTGTCCGCTATTAAACAAATTTAACTCTATAAACAATTTGTGACACTTTGAATCTGTAACCAAGTACATGTATATGCCAAGTTATCAGAGCAATCTATTCACAATACAAGACAGAACTGGTGTTTCTTGTTTACCCTTACCCTTATTCTTTTTAAAAGTTATATACATGTTTTCTATTAAACCGAAATCAAGAGGATTTGCAAACATTTCGCTACAAAGTATTTCAAACGTTTAACTTTGTTATAAAAATTATTATTGCCCACCGTCATTTTGGATTTGACTGGGGCAATTTACTTTTCAAATATGTTACTGTTACATGTATTTCTAAATTACAAGGCCACAATGGAATCAGATACTTTACTATCTGTCCTTCATTTTCTTTTATACTTACAAAGGTTGCTGTGAAATAATGTGTACTTTTTTGTACAAGATCATTTATGTAGTGTCCAATCATTTAAGACATGCATGTATTTATTTTATCATGTAACGGCAGTGATAATTCTATAGTAACTAATGTTTCTCTACACAAATTACCTATTTTCAGGTTATTTTATAGCTTTGTTTGTAAATTCGGTCATATCGAGTTATCCTTCTTCATTAAGTCTAACTTAGCTATTTTTCCCACCCATATCACAGAGTATAGGATTTCAGACAGGATCGATCCTAATTACAGGTTCAATAAGATGAAAGATTTTTTTTAGTTCTTACCCTCACGGATTTTCAGGACCTTTCAGCGCATAAAATGACTCCATTTGGCCCCGCTATTATTATAATGTGTTATGTAAAGTACATCTCCATCTTTTGATAAAGTCAAAATATGCAATTTTTCACGAATTTTCTTTCTATCTGAATGTGAAGACAAATAAGATATTTAAGAACTACATGTCCTGCACATCAAATACTGGATCATACTGTTACATAATTATGTTGTTTGTCTTCATAATGAGGCACGTATGTCACTAGATTAAATTAATAAAACTATTTTTTTTTGTGCATAAATTAGGCCGTTAGTTTTCTCGTTTGAATTGTTTTACGTTTGTCATTTCGGGATCTATTATAGCTGACAATGCGGTATGGGCTTTGCTCATCGTTGAAAGCCGTACGGTGATCTATAGGTGTCAGTTTCTGTGTCATTTGGTCTCTTATGAAAAGTTGTGTCATTAGCAATAACACCACATTTTTTTTGTAAACATCGGGTTTAATATACAAGTAAAATACGAGTTATTTATTGTATATAGCCGAAAGTCAACTTATTTCTTTCAATGATGTGCTGATCAGTTATATGTAATGAATTGTATGGATTTATGTCAACGTTAAAACACTTAATGGATTTCTTGATATATATATTGACCGACTGTTGTTTTGTTTAATGTCCAGTGGCAAACAGTTCATACGGACGCTGACAAGTAGAACAACATATGCTAAAATTTACATCTACGTAAAAAATTTCCAAATATTATTTTATTTCAGTATAATTTACGATCAGATTTCTTCTGTGAAAAGAGCCCCTGACGATTCAATTTTACATATAAAGTATAAGTAGAAGAAAGAAGGATTTTTTGAAATAGAATGTATTGTGAAATGAATTCACGAGGAATTTGTACTGCCTTTTTGTTTCTTTTTATGTCTGAAATGGATGAATTTGAAGTTGTTTATTCATGTCGTAGAAATTTTATCAATGAAGCATTATGCCATACCCCTACCCCCCCCCCCCCCAAAAACCACCACCACCATCAACACCAAAGGGTGACTGAGGCATATGCATATGGTCACTATAGATCATCTAGCAACCGGCAGTTAAACCCTTGTCAAGGTAGGGTGTCCTTTTGGCTGTGTGGGATGTACAAGTACGTAGCCACGTCCGGTCAGAATGGGGACGTTAAATCCGATGGCTCGTAAATAAAGTGCCATGCTCTCTGTGTATTGAGGATCTTCCTACAACTCTGAGGTGTCTATAGGTGACATGTTGCCAGTCAAAATTTCTGTCCTTATCCAATTTATCCATATTTTCAAAGACCTACCTATTGTATCTATTGTGAATTTGTTTCTGACCTGAACATGAATGAAATATTTGCCACTTGACATCAAGTAACCAAAAATCAATCAATGGTGCATTATTATAATCCAAATATCTGATTGTGTAGCCAGTCAGTATATATCTTACTTAAATTTATAGATTCTCGTTGATCATCTCAACGAGATTGATTTTCTCGCTTAAGCTGGTACAGTGAAAGTGAGAAAAGCAATCGAGTTGAAATGACCAATATGCAATAATTACATTAGATGTATGTTTCATTATAATACGTTATTCTGATTGGCAAACTGCACATCTCGTGCTATTCCTGAAACAATTGTATTAGACAATTATAGATTATCGTTGATCATCTCAACGAGATTGATTTTCTCGCTTGAGCCGGGACGGCGAAAGCGAGAAAGGCAATCGAGTTGAGATGATCAATGATAATCTGTTTATCGCTATTTTACCTATGACGACGTTGTCAATTTCATCTCAATTTCGTTAGCAACGCCACGTGCCTGCTTAGTTTCTAGCGATAATTTTCTATCTCAAGCGAGTAGCATGATATGAAAATTATCACAAAAAAAGATCAAAGGAAAAATGCACAAAATAGCGATAATAACATTTATCATTCATGATGACACGAGGTCCCACAATAAAGTGCACAGGTAAATTAAATGAAAACTTGATAAAAATCGTGTTTTCATGATTCTAGCTAAAAAAAATGTAATTATTAAGTATTGAATGCTTCTTTTTGTAACTTTATAGGGTTGTAAAAGCGTTGACCGTGCGCACATTTTTAGTATGAAGCGCTTCCGCGCTTCAAACAAAATGTACTTCGGTCAACGCTCCGCGCTTCATACTAAAAATGTGCGCACGGTCAACGTTTTTACAACCAAATAAATTTACAAAAAGCAGCATTCAATTCTTAAATGATAATCTGTTTATCGCTATTTTACCTATGGCGACGTTGTCAATTTCATGTCAATTTCGTTAGCAACGCCACGTGGCCTCCTTAGTTTCTAGCGATAATTTTTCCATCTCAAGCGAGAAGCATGATATGAAAATTATCACAAAAAAAGATCAAAGGAAAATTGCACAAAATAGCGATAATATTAGGTATAACATTAATAAGGTAAACAACCGGTATAAGAGATGTAATAAAACGAAAATAAGAAATTGACATCAATACAAATACAAAAAAAAGGACAAGCATCCAAACTCAAATGACCAACGAAAGACGACCAAAATCAAATGATATATGGTGCTTTGCAAGAGTAAGTTTTAAACATCGTGTTCTGTATATTACATATCAAATAGTCGAGTATTCAATTAAAGCGCGACTTCGTTTTGGAAACTGCTTGATCCTAATAAAGCGTTGGTCACAACGAACCCACAACACATCTATGCAGCGCCACGAAAAGAAATTTGGTAAAATCGCGGGTCATCTGTGATCGTCGTACGACAGTCGCACGATATTTTGAGCATAGTGGCACTGTCGTGTGTCGTGGGACAAAAATTGAACATGCAAACCTTTTTTGCTCTACGATTTTTTGTCGTGTCACTGTCTTGTGGCTGTCGTGGGAGTGTCTTATCACAATCGTGCACTGTCGTGCGATAAACACATTGTCGTGAGTGCCAACACAAACCATTTTAAGAAAAAAACAATCGTACGACTGTCGCAATACATTCGTGATACAGCCGCACGATTGTCTCACGAATACCAAATTTCGTACGATGCTCGCACAACATTGATTGTCGTACGACAGTGCAACTTTTTTTTGTTTTATTTAAAAGAATACAATTCGGCGGGAATGAATGTTTGGAATAATACGTAAAACGAGTAAAAGGACACGCACACGCACGCACGCACGCACACACACACACACACACACACACACACACACACACACACACACACACACACACACACACACACACACACACACACACACACACACACACACACACACACACACACACACACACACACACACACACACACACACACACACACACACACACACACACACACACACACACACACACACACACACACACACACACACACACACACACACACACACACACACACACACACACACACACACACACACACACACACACACACACACACACACACACACACACACACACACACACACACACACACACACACACACACACACACACACACACACACACACACTAATATCCGCAAATCCTAATTATCATGTGGCTTTCGTATGTGACATGCCCATCGAAGATATGATTTTAGTGTATCTCGGGGAAATCAGCTTGAAAAATTCGAACAGTCATTTTATGATAACCTAGGAAGGACTGTAAATTGTACAAAAATCACTTGAAAAGTTTACTACTATATCAGTATAACCATCAAGTACGTCTGTTTCACGCTATTTTTACAGACACTTCATGTGTTGTTTCAAAGCCTTTTCTTATGCCTCGTTCACACGCACATTTAATTTGAATTGAATGCGAATCGAATTCGCTAATCGCGTTCACACACTCTTCCTTTTTAATTCAAATTGATTCGAATTGTCTTATTCGAATTATCCAATTCGCATTAGAAATACGCTTTTGTTAATACAAATTAAAAGTTAACGTCGTTTGGACAGTAAAGCGAATTTGACGCGCATTGCAATTCAAATTAGAATTGACGTTAGGACGTAAAACCTTTCGAATGCGAATTAAACTAATTCGAATTGCGTGTGAACTCAGCAGAACTATATATAAAGCAATGTTTTCGATTAAAAATCATATTTTGACTGAGAATTTTATTAAAACCATTCAATACATATAACAAACAAAACCAAATATTGACACTTTTTCAATATCGTTGGAAAATATGCGTTAGTTATAAGCTCAGTTGTGTTGTTTACGTGTTTTGCGCTAATTGGTTGAAATTATCCACTAGGATAAGGGACAAGATTGATGGGTCTATTTTCGTCTATTCTGTCATCTATTTTCGTCGTCAAATATTGCTAGAAAATGGTAAACAAACAAAAATATCTACAAAAGTACAAATGTAGAAAATAAAATTCTGATTAATTCTAAAAATGACGAACTTATCCCATAAGACATTTTTTTACAAAAAAGTATAATCCGTTTTTTGTGGTCATCTATTTTTAGTTATGTTTCATTGCCACATTTATGAATTTATGAATGTTACTCTCTATTTATTCGCATTAAATGTGTAAGTTCCTTTGAATTTGACTAAGTAACTACTTTTGATGACAAGTGATATTATCTTTTCTGAAGATCAGTCGAACTTACTGACAATCCATTTCTTAAAATTCCTTGTTCTTAACTTAGTACAAATTATATAGTAGTAAATATCGGACCGATAAAAAACATAAGTTGAGGTTAGTACGTAAGGAATGTGTTCGCATGACAACTAATGTCCCGTGTCAGATCATGCTGCATGACTGTCTAATAGGCATTGGTGTTGAAATGCGAAAAAAATTCTTGAACAATGAAAACACAACGTGACAGAATTTCTTATACAGAGATCACATTTATAGAACACTATGTGATAGAATTTCCAATAAGAGGATAGACATACGTTTTTGTATATAAAAATCTTACAAACCAAAGTATAAATTAATGTGCATAATTATACTATTAAAAGTAAAATCGGTTCAGAATAACCCAAAAATGCAAGTTCATAGGTGCATTACTCCAGAAATTTTCTATGGGGTAAAATATCAATCTCACCTCCGCATCTGAATATTTGGATGGGACAATGTACTATTTTTTTCAAAGTAAACCCGTTGCATGTTTCTGCAAAAATAACTATATAAACTGAAGCAACCTATCTTTTCATCTGTATTTTAGGATCTAACAATATCCAAAGTTTCCGACGGATACGAAATAACATGTAGGAGTTGAGATAAAAAAAAAATATGTGCTGGACAGGACTCGATATAAGTTTTAAGTCGAAAGAGGAATAACTCCAAAAACAACCAAATGAACAGGAACATCCAATCAAATGCACAATTCTAACGATAAAACTGTGTCAAGTAGTGGAGTTGCGGTTGCTGTCTTTTAATTGACTGCTCCATATGCTAACATGCAAAACAGCTGATCTATGAAAAATTTTACATAGAAAGAAAATAATCATGTATGTAGTAATGTGGAAATTGTGATTCAATTGAAAAAAGTCGGTCATGCCGCGAAGAATAAAAAATAATGTAACACTGAAGTCAAATCAGTTTTTTCCCTTCTACTTTCTGTTTTACTAGGCTGTAGCCCTCCCAGTAAACATGATATCCTTCCACTTTGCTGGATTCTGATATCCCCAAAAAGATGCAAGATTTAAAAAAAAAAATCTATATCTATGTTTCAATTCAGCATAAACTTTTAATCAAACAGGAAAAATTGAGTCCAGAACAAAAATCAGAAAAAATGGACTATTTGATTTCACTCCAATTAAATGAAACTGGAATTGTTATACAAGACTGGTGCCTATTGCAATGGCCTTGTAATAAGGGGAACCTAATTTTTAATAATTGTAACAAAATAAAATCGTGTTTCCATGATATGATCAATTATTCTACAATCATGCAAATCATGATAAGCCAGTCGATTCGCATAATTCGACGGACATGATCATTGGCAGATCCAGAAATTTTCATAAGTGGGGGCCCACTGACTGACCTAAGAGGGGGCCCGCTCCAGTCACGCTTCAATGATTCCCTATATAAGCAACCAAATTTTTTCCCATAAAGGGCCCCCCCCCCTAAATCCGCCTCTGATGATTCCTATAGTTCCCAAAATGTGTGTGCAAAAAGGTGTGGGTTGGTAGAACAATGTCTGGCTTACTTAGTGCTCCAGCCCAAATTTTAAATTGAATTCTTTCATGAAATGTACATGCACATCTATCATTGCATCAGACTAAAAATATTTTTATTTCAATTTTTCCAATAAATGTATCTTTTCGTGGGACTTCGATTGCACATACATGCAAAGAGAAAATAAAAAAGTTCGCAATAACTTTTTCAAGGGATTGTAGCCAACCTATTACAAGGGAAAACTAAGACCTTTGAAATCACTGGAGGAAGGCTGATGTCAATTAAATTACTATTTACTTATAATTACATTAGATGTATGTTTCATTATAATGCTTTATTCTGATTGGCTAACTGCACATCACGTGTTATTCCGTAAGCAGTTGCATTGCTCAATACAACTTTTCATTCATGATAACACATGGTCCAACAATAAAGTGCACAGGTGAATTAAATAAAAAAATATATATTAAATTCGTGTTTTCATGATCATAGCTAAAAAATGTAATTATAAGTATTGAATGCTTCTTTTTGTAACTTTATAGGGTTGTAAAAGCGTTGACCGTGTGCACATTTTTAGAATGAAGCGCTTCTGCGCTTCATACAAAATGTACTTCGGTCAGCGCTTTTACACCCCAATAAATTTACAAAAAGAAGCATTCAATTCTTAAATACATTACTTGGCCAGAAGGCCAAGACCCCAAATAATTTGGTACTTTGATATATCAGCTGGGATACCAAACAATAAGGATCCCACAACGTCCATACCAATGCACCAATTCTATACCATTCCAGGGGCAATCAGAATATATTGAAAACGGGTTAAATACATGATAAAAGTATAATTTCAGACATAACATTGCAAATAACTGGTTTAAAGTACTTTATAAATATTATTTGATATGAGTGTCTTTGAAAATTATTTTCCATTTTTTTTTTATTGTTGTAATTATTATATCTTTGATAAGATGTCAGATTAATAATAAAAAAAAAAAAAGTTTTTAACAAGGGAGATCACTGATCATAAAAGCTAATTTTTTTAAGAAAATTGCCAGCTCAGATTGTAAAATGGGAAACAAATCAGGTCACCAGGCAACCACTCCCCACCAATTTGTTTACGCATATCAAAAACATCCAAGACATAGCTCCAGAAATTTTTCGGGACGTCAGGATCAGGTGTTTTTAAGCTCAAAATTTCGGGATTGATCTTTTTGGGATCTGGGAATTCTTTTTTCGAATTTCCGGATGTTGGGATTTAAGATCATTTAAAATTCTTTTAATTCAGGACCTCAGGATTTAATGTGTTTAAGGCTAAGCCCAGTATTTCGGGATCAGGACCCCCTGGACCCCCTTATTAATCAATTACAAAAGAATGAATTAACCCTGAATTTGTAAATGTATTATTGAATATTCACCACAACATCTTGCATGCGCAATGTGACGTCACTTTCAATTCGCGATTCGGATGAACTTCCCTATAACATTCATCTATTTACAGTATGCAGTTACATCTAACATTATTGGTGATTTTCTACACGAACACATTTTAATCTTGAAATACATTTAGAACTGTAACTAGCAAAAACATATACAGTGTAATACCATAGTTTTTGTCACCTTCAGTCTTTTGCTATGTAAAATACATTTTTGTTAAGGGGTGTTGAAGGCATTGGATTTGAAAAAAAATCAGGTTTTAACAAAAATTTGTCAGAAGGATATTTTCTATTGGTCATAATTTTGTCTACACACTGTTGTTTTTGTTATCTCTTGATTCATGAACATGTGAATAATTTGTATGCAATTTAATTTGGTTGAATATACAGCAAATTACAGGTGATCCCATAATATTTTCACAACATTAAATAGAAATGTTTTCAGCAATAAGGCTTTTCATATACAGTCTATACTGGTATATTTACAAATGTTTATTTTTATCTATATATTTAATCTTTCTTTACATTATTTGTATCACTACTATACAATGGTTATTACAGTGAGGTTGAATTTCCTGTCATTAATTCAACATCACCCATGAACTCAGAAAAAAATATATCTCTGTACATTAACCTCACTTCCAGGTATAGAGATGTGATTTACTTTCTGAGACAAGTGCTTGTGACCATCCACAAGAACTTGCAGTCATCCAATGTTCTATACTTCAGTACTATATATATGATTTATATTCAGATGCAGTCCTAATAGTTCTAAAATGCATATAAAATTTCATCCAAATTTCTGATATATCACCCACTTACCTATACATTGCCTTAAATTTCCTCTTTTTATTTATAAATTTATTTGTATACAATCATATTTGCTTTACACCAATATCAATTGTAAGCTCAATGATAGACCTTGTTTAACTAATTAATTTATATATTTCTTCTATTCCATTTTTGTATATCTGTTAAGATGTGATTTTTGTGTGTGTTTGAGATAGTATAGGCTGACATTGAATTAAATAGAACCAATTATCAAGCTTGAAAGATGAGAATGTGTCTGATATTACAAAATCAAAGCAAGAAAGAATACACCTTTTTTGTAGGATTTAATTTTAACAGCATAAACTGATAATCAGTTTTCTCCAAAGATTTCTAAGCACAGCTGTATTAAATTGATTTTAAGAATAAGTCTATCATAAGGATAAATGTGTTAACATGGATCATACCTAAACTTACTAGCTCTATAAACAACATCATGTATATAATATATTACTAAAAACATGGCTGATGTCAATACCACAGTTGCATAGTATGATAGTTGTCTGAATACAAGATAAAGTCATCCAAGTTGTACTGTAATGTGATAATTTTCAAGAGAGACTTATTTTGCACCAACTTCACAAATGGGATTAAACAGGAAAAAAATTCTTTACAAAAAATTAATCTTTTAGAAAAATATGAGTCAGGATCATGAAAATAAAACATCACAAAAAAATCCTGGACTTTATTCTGGACTGTAATTGAAATTTAACCTCTACAAAAATAAACGATTTTATAGTATGAGTAAAAGCAGATATGAACTAGAAGAGGAGTACTTATCTCTCAATAAAATCTAAATGGGCTGACAATTGCATGATTATTGGTTAACACATGAATGACTTCCACTATGTTTATTATAAAATTCCTAACACATAGTATTTCTAAACATAAAACATACAATTCTTGTTATCAATGTTGCATGCATGCTCTATATACATGCTTTATTTTGCAAACTGATTTCTTTTTCTAGATAAATTGTCATTTGACGGAACAAAATAGATATTCAATAGTATAGAATTCAATATCTGAAATACTAAAAAAAACTGATTATAATTGACATTTTAATTACAATATATCATGTCATGACTTCTCAATAAATGTGATATAATATAGCTTATTGCTTCTGACTTATTTCTATTGTACATGTATTTATATGAAATGGTAAAAAAGGTAAATAAACTATTTAATGTTCTCCATGTAATCAAAACATAAAATTCCAAGGATTCAATGTTTCTAAAATCTGATTGGTGAGATACTACTACACCCTGGTAATTTCCATGCTTAAATCTAATTGGTCAGGTGGACATCCTGGTAATTTCCATGCTAAAATCTGATTGGTCAGGTAATACTACATCCTGGTACTTTTTGTGTCAGCTATAGTCTGATCTTAATCTTTTAACAGCAAGTTCACTTTCCTGGAAATGAAAAAAAGTAAAAGACCATGCTGTAATACTTAAACAAGACTGCATTATCTGAAAAAAAATCTTGTCTGTTTTACTGGTTACAATTGTATTTTGTGTTGAGATGAGGTTATACTACAGGTATCACACTGACTGGACATGAACAGTGATTCAGGAAATGATATCAAATGTCAAGTGTACCCTGAAGTACAACATATTTCAGTTACAATCATTCAATTCACCAACTATAGTTGACCTATTTTATTATAGAATCTGAAAAATGAACATAACAACTAGAACTCTACTGAAATAACAATCAGAACTCAACTGACATACCCACCAGAACTTAACTGACATAACCATTATAACTTAACTGACATGACCATATAATTAGAACTTAACTGACATAACCATCAAAACTCAACTGACATACCCACCAGAACTTAACTGACATAACCATTAGGACTTAACTGACATAACCATTAGTACTTAACTGGCATAACCATTAGAACTTAACTGACATGACCATTAGAACCTAACTGGCATAACCATTAGTACTCAACTGACATAACCATTAGAACCTAACTGGCATAACCATTAGTACTCAACTGACATACCCACCAAAACTTAACTGACATGACCATATAATTAGAACTTAACTGACATAACCATCAAAACTCAACTGACATACCCACCAGAACTTAACTGACATAACCATTAGAACTTAACTGACATAATCACCAGAAGTTAACTGACATACTCATTAGAATTTAACTGACAAAACCACCAGAACTCAACTGACATTACCAAATAATTAGAACTTAACTGACATAACCATCAGCACTTTACTGACATAACCATTATTACTAAACTGACATAATTGCCAGAACTTAACTGACATACTCATTAGAATTTAACTGACATAACCATCAGAACTTAACTGACATAACCACCAGAACTTAACTGACATAACCACAAGAACTTAACTGACATAACCATTAGAACTCAACTGACATAACCACCAAAACTTAACTGACATAACCATTAGAACTCAACTGACATAACCACCAAAACTTAACTGACATAACCATTAGAACTCAACTGACATAATCACCAGAACTTAACTGACATAACAAGCAGAACTTAACTGACATAACCATTAGAACTGAACTGACATAGTCATCAGAACTTAACTGACATATCTATCAGATTTTAAATGACATAACCACCAGAACGTAATTACAAAAATATTTATAAAAAAACCAACAAGTCATTAAACCATTCTTTTTTTTTATAATAGGGTAATGATTTTATAAAAATCATCTTCTCCTTTTTCAGATATTCTTTATAAGAACTAATATTTTATTACCATGTTTCAAACATAATAAATATTGAAACCTTACGTAACTGGTTGTAAATTGAACAGTTTTAATGGGTCTTTTCTGGTACAATGGAATCTAATTATCTTTAGATATCAAATTATTACCAGTGTTAATCCGACAATCAAAAGTAAATACTTTTTTTTTTATTTTTAAACAAATTGTTTTTATACAAATCTGATCTATCTGACATATTTTTTTCCAATAAGAATGACTAAAATTTCATTTGAATAAAATTTCTTTGTTCCAAGTAAAATTGACCTGAATAGTAAGGTATAATTTGAATACTCTTAAAACAAGGAATTAAAAAATCTTGAAAATTGATAAGGAAATGTATGGTTTATTTTACTTTCACTGACATTTCCCTATGAACTTACCCCCTTCAAACCCTCCTAAATTAGATTAATTTCATCATATATTTCTTATTAATTTTCCCGATTCAAAATTATTCCTGATTTAAATAATTCCTTTGTTTTTTCAAACATATATTTCAATATTTCTGTTTTCACTGAGGAGGATATTGGAACATTTCAATTCTGTTA
Organism: Mytilus galloprovincialis; assembly: GCF_965363235.1. NCBI lineage: Eukaryota > Metazoa > Mollusca > Bivalvia > Mytilida > Mytilidae > Mytilus > Mytilus galloprovincialis. The sequence continues at coordinate 66,223,175 of NC_134843.1, forward strand.
GGCCAAAAAACTAAGAAGGACACCTGTTGATACAGTGAACCTTGAAATGTGGGTCAAGGGACTCAAAACCCTAATGTGGCATTTATTTTGAAATTGATCACTTCATAATGAACAATGCTAATAAACAAAAACTTTAATATCAAATGGGATAAACATATGAGAAAACATATTGTTATATAATAAGTTAACACTAAGTAGTCAACCACTGATCTCCAACTTAAGTAACTGACTTACATAATAGTACAGCAAACACATTGTAAGTCTTGCAATGGTGCAAAACAAGAAATGAACCAATTTCATTGTGTTTATAGGTTTTATAAGACTAATGATGACAAACTACCTATTTCCTCCACAGTACTTTACAATTGGTTTTCAACAAAAACAATAGCTTTGTGAAAGACACACAAGCACACAAAAATGTAGGCTTTTAAAAGGTCTCACTGTTTAAAATCTGATAAATTTTTATAATTAAATAGTGAACAGTTGAAACTTTAAAGGGCTAAATGCCGACCGGCATGAAGAGGATAGGTGAGGTGAACAGTTGAAACTTATTCTGAAAAAAGTTGGATAAAAAAGTGCAAAATCAAAGTGCATTTCCAAGATTTTGAAAAATCAAGGCCCCTTTGAGACATGAGGAAAGGGATTTGTCAAAACAAAGTAAAAAACATTTAACCATAAATGTATCTTCGCTGGCAATTTACGATCTACAAACTTTCTTATTATAGTACACTGTATAAGCATTTATTGCCTAACAATGTTTAAACTTACAGTTCCAAACTGATAGAAATGTGGCGCTAATTCACGTAACCATTCTGGTTTTATAACTGTAATATCTCTCATGTATTCCTTCTTTGTCTGTATAACTTCATTAAAAACAACCCTGAAGAAAACCCAGATAACATAATATTAGTTATTTAATCATTCATACTAAAAACAAACCTTTTGACATATAAAAAACAATATCACAATATGTGTCCTGACCTTGTGTGTTCTTTTATTATTTGGGTAAGATCAGATGAACTAATATCTACTATTTCCTAATATATAAGAACAACAGTGCACACAGTGAAATGTCTCGCCTTCTTTACTAATCATTGATATTTATAATGTTGATAGTCCTAAATATAAAGCTTTATTACAACTGTCACATTGACCAATAAACTATGAAAATGAGGTCAAGGTCAGATGAACCATGCTAGGCAGACATGTACAGCTAAAAATTTGTCAATACAACAAATAAGTTGACCTATTGCTTATAGTTTAAGAAAAACAGACCAAAACACAAAAACTTAACACTGAGTAATGATCTGTGAAAATGAGGTCAAGGTCAAATAAAACCTGTGCGACTGACATATAGATCATAAAATATTTCCATACACCAAATACAGTTGACCTCTATTGCATATAGTATTAGAAAAAAAGACCAAAACTCAAAAACGTAACTTTGACCACTGAACCATGAAAATGAGGTCAATGTCAGATGACACCTGCCAGCTAGACATGTACACCTTACAATCATTCCATACACCAAATATAGTTGACCTATTGCATACAGCATGAGAAAAACAGACATAACACAAAAACTTAACTCTAACCACTGAACCATGAAAATGAGGTCAAGGCCAGTTGGACATGTACACCTTACAGTCCTTCCATACACCAGATATACTAGACCTTTTGCTTATAGTATCTGAGATATGGACTTGCCCACCAAAACTTAACCTTGTTCACTGATCCATGAAAAGAGGGCGAGGTCAAGTGAAAACTAACTGACGGGCATGAGGCATGCAAGATACACACATACCAAATATATTTATTCTACTACTTATAATAAGAGAGAATATAACATTACAAAAAATCTTAACTTTTTTTTCAAGTAGTCACTGAACCATGAAAATGAGGTCAATGACATAGGTCATGTGACTGACAGAAACTTTGTAACATTAGGCATCTATATACAAAGTATAAAGCACCCAGATCTCCAACCTTCAAAAATATAAAGCTTTTAAGAAGTTAGCTAACGCCGCTGCTGGATCACTATCCCTATGTCGGGCTTTCTGCGACAAAAGTTGCAGGCTCGACAACTAGGGGCTCTGAAGAGCCTGTGTCACTCACCTAGGTCAAAGTGCATCTGCAACAATGAGCACTCTCCAACATTATGAACTGGAATAAGTATCATGACAAAAAAATCTTTTTGCATGAACCCCCTGAGGGGTTCATGCTTATATATTGGCGAGTTTTGGATGTGTCTATGGGCCACTCGATATCTCTCGGCCGGAAGTCAGAATAAAATTCTCGGAACATGTCTCAAAAGTTTTCGGTCATCTATACAGGTCTTCACAGGTTGTTATCTACGTCTTTGATATGGTCCCTTGATGGCCCTTGAAGACGCAATTATATTTGTTTTAAAACGACCACTGTACACTGTGTGTATCTGGGTCAATTATAACGTGGTATTGTCTGTTGTCTCGATAACATGTAAACAAATTATGTTTGAAGATTTAACCACAGGATACTGTGTATTTCATCATAGACTTACGGGATAGAACATTCTGTTTAAAATGTTAATTTTAGATCAGAAAACAGAAAGATAATATTCTTATCAAAAGAATTTAATTCAATCAGAATCAAAGAAATATATAAAAAATATATAATACTTTATTTATGTTTCTGAAGAAACTAACAATGATTGAAATCAGAATATTTTCAGAGTTTCAATTAAGAAATAAGTATTGTATATGAGTCAAGATACTCTGCTTTGGTATTTTTAAATATTCATTTGTAAAGGAAACATAAAAATTAAATCCAAATAATTTCTTGCATCCTACAAAAAATGTTTATAAACAATAATCATTATATTTCTACGTTAATTATTTCATACCATTTTAGTATTTAGCCGGGTTTTATGAGTACTTATTATTTATTTTTTTGTATTATAATATATCCATAAAATGGAAAGTAAAATAAATTTATTAAATATTTAAATTTTAAACGGTCGTGAACAAAAATACTTGTGTGTTTTCAATTCATAAAGCATGATTTTAATTCCTTGCAGCTCACAACAACCGCAAAAATAATTTACAATAATCACAATAAAATTTAATTACAACCATAATGTTGATTATTTTATACTGTTTTAGTATGGATTTAGAAGTCTTTGCTTATATTTTGTATAGTAATATATTCACATAGTGGAATGTTAGAATTTAAAAGTAGATTCATTCGATAAATAAAATGTCCATCCGTAAATACTTGACGTTCGTGTTTATTGATATTATATATATTCAAAAGAATTTGAAAAAAAAATTACTGACCGGAACGTTAGTTTGTTATAAAATTTTAATTAAATTTTTGTTTGTTTGTTTTAATAGTTTAACCTTATAGCATCTACATATTTGTACTATGGTACGGTTTTGAAAATTGTATTCATTGTGTTGACCAACTATCCTACACGTCTTGATTCATTCACATTATAGATCACATTTCAAAAGCACACTATCGGTTTGCGTTCTCACAAATTTCGGATAACATGTCAATGAATCCTGAGTCAAAACATTTAGTGTAGGCCGTTTGACATTTGAATTCAACTATTAGATTAAGATATGTGATGACGCAAATGTGTATTCTTTTTCTGAGCTTTCTATTTACTATTTCGTGCGCTAAAATACTACTTGCATGCAATACTATTAAATTTACTCGTGAAAGCTTATTTTCGTTTTTGTTATCTAAATTCAGGACATGGCAGAAAGAGCTTTACATATGACTTTCAAACACGATCATTACTAACGGTATTCTAACCTCGAGTTGTTTCTCTTTTGTTTCTTTTTTGAGTCACTGTCCTATTATAAACTTTGACCTTTTCGAAAAGCTAAGGATTGTCTACCCAAGGAATAGATTCCTTAAGTTTGTAATGTATTTAGCCTTTTAACTTTTTTCATTCGAGCGTCACTGATGCTTTTTTTGTAGACTGAACTCGTGTCTGGCGTACATCATTTTAATTCTGGTATCTTTTTATATCTACATACCTTTTTATATATTTTTTTTTTAAGTGTGCACAGGTTTATAAACTTCTGAATTAAGAAATTCTTTGGCAAAACTAAGTTTCCCTGTAGAATGTTTGAATTGATTTAAGTAAAATCAGGAAATCCTTAAAGTTTGAGATGTTTTATGAGACCAAAATAAGTCTCTTCATAAGAGGTCCCAATCAATTGCATGCCACAGGTTTCACCGCATACAACATCTAACATGAGTAAAGACAGCTTCAAATACGAGTCAGATATGATAGATAAAATAAATGCATCCTGAATTCCAGATTATAAAGCAAACTGAGTGCATAAAATATTGCGATAGGTTTGTGCAATTTGCATAAGTCATCTGGTTAGTAGGATTGCCAAAGGGTTATAATCGAAAAAAAAAATGTGCATTCCCAAGTGATAAATATAATAGTCGAGCTTTAAAATAGCTATTCAAATAGAAGCTGTAAATATATACTTTCAACTGACTTCTTCTTTTCACAGTCAATTATTTCAATTCAAAAGCAAACACAAATTCAGCAACAATCTTTTGGTGACCCGGCAGTCAGCGGTCTTAGGTTCATGTATTGCTTTTCTTTTTTTAAAGAAAGCAACTTGTTTGTTAATCTAGAACATTGATTGCGGATATTTTTTACTGCATCTATTTCTCTCTTGTTCATGATAATAAGACAACAATGCCAATATGTTCATTTCAGAGAAGAACTCCAATCAAAGAGCTGATAGCTCTGAGGTGGAAGAAGGTGAATAAAAGGTAACTTGAATTACCATAAAAGCAGCCCCACTAACCCAGCCTGCTTTGTTCCATTATCGTTATGACGTATTTCTTTCCTTCAAACAAGAATGTGTCAAAAGTACATGGATTTCCCATCCGTACAATCATTTTCTATGTTCAGTGGACTGTGAAAATTAGGAAAAATCTTTAATTTGGCAGTAAAATTAGAAAGATCATATCATAAGGAACACATGTGTACTAAGTTTCAAGTTGATTGGATTTCAACTTCATCAAAAACTACCTCGACCATAAACTTTAACCTGAAGCAGGTCAGACGGACAGACCAGAAAACATAATGCCCATAAATGGGGCAAAAAAATAGGACTTGTTACATACCTGCCAAATTTTGAAAGTTCCAATGGGGGTTTTAGTGCAAGACAACAATTTTAAAGGTTACAATTTTTAGCGAGGTATTTTGCTCGATCTGGATTGTCTAGAAAAAGTGTCATCATTAGTATGATGATTGATGAACGTGCATGCCTTTTTCTTAAGTCTGTTTGCATGATTGTATTATTAAATCGGTAGAAAAGAGGAACATGTAGCTAGCAGACCAGGGTTTATTTTCTTGTGTAAGAATATTAGATGCTTGTTGGAATTTCCAATTTTGAATTATGCACAAAGATGGACCTTTAACAGGTTGGGAACAACACTCCAAATGAGGGGTAACCCTCATTGGAAGAACATTACAACCCACTGTAAAAAAATTAGCACCTTTATATTCATATTATTTGATGAAACTTTTCCCCAAGAACCATGCATCTATCAAGTATTAAATGCCAAATGGTCAAAACATGTCAAAAGAATTTTGTGATATTTCTAAACTGGTATCTTCTTTATTAATTTGACCCCTCATTTAGAAAAGTTGTTCCAAATATAATGAATTTTCCCACTTTTGAGTTAAAAATCTTAAACATTTTCTTTCTCTTTTTTCAACAGTAAAATGACCCCTTGTTTTAGGGACAGGTCCTCATTTAAGGGACACCACTCATAATTGGGGAGGGGGGAGGGGGGTCCCAACCTGTTTGTTGGTCTTTGAGGAAAATAGTGCATTGTCCTTTAAATTATTTAATTGAATACAAAAATAAAATATGTTACTATTTATTATCTTTATGGTAGTGCTGCATCATTGAATTTTGTCAATCAGCCATGCTTTTATCCTTAAGCTGTGTAAGAACCTGCTTGCAGATGAAAATTCACTTGCCATGTTCACGATGAAAACAGTACAAGTTCAAAATCTAGCATGTTAGAATAATCTTCAGAGGAAACGTTTTTGATTGGCTTATTAATTGATCATGAGAAACACAGAATTTGATTGGCTGAACACGATTGCCTTACCTTGGGAACAAATTAAGGAACAGATGATTTTCACATCGTGGTTTAGAGTTTTTTAACGATACCCTTAATATTAATATTTTTTAATAAATGCAAGGACGTATTATAAAACGTCCTTGATAAGAGTCAAGAGAATGAACACAGGGCGAACGTACTATAAGAATAAGAATAAGAATATTTTATTTCAAATTAAAGGGCCCTATAAAGAGCTTTCATGACATTACATACAAGTACGTAAGATTAGACATAAATTAGAGACATATACGAGCGAAAGAACACAGGACGAACAGACTAAGGGCGAAGATGTAAACAGGGCGATGTGTCCCGATACCAAATTCACGCATGCATACTACAAATATCTACAGTAAAACATCCGGTTACAAGTAAACAAATAACGTTCATGTAGATGAGATGAAATCTAATAATTTACATAAATAAAAGGGTACATATTTACGATAGTAATTGTTTTTCAATCCTTAATTACAAATTAAATGATTCAGATGCTTATTCATGTGCAAAAATCGGTGTCAGGAATCAGAAGTTGTTATGAAATTGTAATACACAGAAACGAATGCGGCATACGGAGATTTCAATGATTTAGAGTCGGCCCCATTGGCCTTCAGAAGACTTGAAGTCTTCTTCCACCAATAAAGAGCTGAATGGCAATTTTAGTCATGTTTGTTATTTATCTTTCTATAATAATTTTAAGGAAGCTGGCGTGTCATGTTTTGGATTTTTTGTAAGATTTTCGGAATCCTCTGGTTTTATCCATTTGAATGCCTTGAAAAAATTTGCCCGGTGACCCCCATTTTTCTCTTTGAAATTCTTTAACATGTATATTGATAAGACATCTGTAAAAGTCTTATAAAATTTTAATTACTTTTTAACAGGTTTTGAGAACTTTAACTTGTCAATGATAAAGCTATGAAAAGTCAAGAGAGAATATTTTCCCGCCAAAATTTCAATGGCTCATATCTCGAAAACAAGCACGGTGACCTATATATTTTTTTTGCTCTTTGGATTCCTTTATTAAATCTTTATCAATATAAACTAGTGTTTTGAAAAGTTAATTACTTTGAAACTGAGAAGCGAACTCCCTTAAAGCATATATAAACTGTTATAACAGAGATATGTCTAGGTTTTTTTGTAATTATGATACCGCAAATGTTGAAATTAAAATAGCAAAAACACTATAACATGTTAGTTTTGCAAATATTCAAAGTCAATGAACCGTGACTGAAGGTACATGACTAAACAATCTCCATGGAAATTAGATGTGCCAACGCAAATACCATTGACTTATCATAAGTAGTTTTCTTTAAACAAATATTAACACTAATTAATACATGTCAACTAAGCAAAATTTCAAAGTCAATAAATCATAACTGAGGGGTTGGGTAAAATAATCGCCATGGAAATGAGATGTGCCAATGCTTACTTATACAACTGCATACCAAATATCATTGACGGATCCAAAGGAGGGGGGGGGTGTTCAGGGGTTGGAACTGTCACGGAGAAGAAGTTCCTTCATAACATAAGTTCCAAAAGGAAAGAATATTCTGGAATATTATTTCCACAGGAATAAATATTACAGTATATGTTCCTAACGGAATAAATAGTATAGAATATTTGTTCCAACAGGAATAGGTATTATGGCAATGTTTATAATAAAGTTTCCATTGGAACTTCTGTTAGGCTGAACAAATATACGTTGACAGGACCCCTCTTTTTTATGGATGATCAATGCATTTGACTGGGGACATATAGTTGGACCCCCCCCCCCTTTTATTGATATAGGCAGAGGAAAGGCATATAATTTGTTTTCTTACTTTTATCCAATCTTTTTATCCTATCTTATTATTCCTGTAACATGTTTTATTTTTTTCCTACCCTTTGTAATATTTTCAATCACTTAGTATATCCTTTCCTCTTATTCTATTCTATATGTAATCTATAAATTCACTTACTTATCAGTACCAAATAACTACTTGAGTTATGTCCCTTGCAGTTAGTGGTTTATAATGCTATTTTTACATGTAGGAATAAAACAAAGTGTTCAGATGTTTTCAAACACAATATAGTGTAATATGTACAGTAATTCTTAGTTCCATTTTATAATTCTTTATACAAGAGGAATTTTTAGGGGTAGAATATTAATTTTTGACTGTTGCTAGGCTAACTATTTAACTTGCAGAACTGGTTAATTTATTTTCACTTTTGAAATCAATTATTTCCTACATTTTGTGGGACAGAATATTAATTTTCAGATGACAGATGACTTACCATTGAGGAGGGTTTTCTGTAGAAAGCACTGAGGTTGGATGGATATGTAGGGTATGGTCATCTCTAACAGTTTTGTATGTCCCAGTGTAATGAAACTTGGCAGCATTGGCAAAAAATCCTGATGTTATACACTTCCTTAAAGCATCCACATCTTCTGCAAGAAATAAAGAAAAAAGCAAACTGTAATAACTTGCCAAAGTGATTGCTGCTTCCAGTGTAGACGTTTATTCTATCAGTAAAACAAAAGAAAAAGCAAACTGTAATAACCTGCCAAAGTGATTGCTGCTTCCAGTGTAGACGTTTATTCTATCAGTAAAATAAAAGAAAAAAGAACATTGATTAATTGATTGTTGGTGTTTTAATGCCACTTTTAATAGCCATTTTGGGCTATTTTGTGGCGGCCAGTTTTTTTTTGGTGGAGGACGCAGAAGAAAAAAAGGAAAAAAAGAAGAATTTATCTGAGGACATGAAAAAACCCTGCTCAAGTTTCGCAATTTTTCAAGTTGAAAAGGAGTATAACTCTAGAACTGCAAATTCAAACTCTACCTATTATGTATCTTACTAAGCATTGTCTACGAGTTTTATCAAATTTGCATGAGGCAAACTTAAGTTAAAGTGGGGAACCAAAAATAGGACAGAAGGAAGGTCAAACCTAAGGTCAAGGATACACTTAATGCACTGCCTATGGTAGGGGCATAAGAAATATAAAATATTGATCCATGTGCTATTTGTTGATTATGAAGGTTTGAAAAATTCCATGAAGGTTTGACCAAGTTATTCCTGATTCTACTTAGGTTTTGGAAATCATGTAGTTTAAATGATAACAGATACCCTAATAATGATTGAGGCCAAATTTGGTTTAATATTTAATATACAGTGGTTCTCTAAAAGAAGACATTTGTATGTATTGTTTGTAGGGTCATGTTAAACGAAAGTTACAACCCAAGGTCAGCACTACATAAGGACCAATCAAGCCATGTTTTATTTCATTCCATTAAGTGGTTCTCTAAAAGAAGATATTTGTATGTATTGTCCATAGGGTCCGATGTTAAAGTAAGTCCCCTGCTGGTGGCCATCTTGGATGATGAAGTGGCTACAAGGTTGCACTCTGGGCAAGTTAAGCTCATCCAACACTCTGGGAAAGTTATGTTTATCCTGCACTATGGGCAGGTTAGGTTCATCCTGCACCCTAGGCAAGTTATGTTCATCCTGCACTCTGGGCAAGTAATGTTCATTCTGCACTTTGGACAAGTTACCTTCATCCCACACTTTTGGTAAGTTACCTTCATTCAGCAATCTGGGGAAGTTAAATACATCTTGCACTCTGGGCATGATCAAACGTACATAAAAATAGACTGGATAACATTAAGGTTTTTCAAATGCCTCTTTTAAAATATATATGACAATAAAGAGTCTTATTACACTAAATTTCTCACGGACATTATTAACTTATTATCTTCCTTAATTAAAAAAGTAGTTATGTAACATATGTTTTATGATGGAAAATTAATATCATACAAAAATATAACATATGAATAAAATTGTTAATGATTTTTTCACTTTGAAATAATAAGATCTTTGAGTTCAAGCTCCTTAAATCAAACAATTATTTTAATATTTCAACCCCAAGATCTTCTTTTATTGGAATTAAAAAGACTATATTTATTACCAATAACTAAAACAAAACTAGATGCGTTATAGTACGAGACTTTAGCTTGGAGCTAAAGACTTGTCACGCCAAAAGTTATTTTAGTGTTATTCCGGGTGTAAAGTTCCTGACATACCAATGAGAAGTTAATACCCTAATATTACACTCAATTTATTCTTAGAACAAAAATTCCCCTGGTATTTCTGAATCAGAAAACAGAACCTATGGCATTATATTAGCAAGCAAGACATGAAAATGGAATTATGTTAGGAAGCATGACAAGAAAAGGTGAGTAAGTACGATTCCCATCAAATTGTCTATGATAAATTTTACTAAAAAATATGTTGATCTCTGAGGCAACACACACACGATATGAATCTGATCATTGTACACTTACATGTATTTACCAAAATCAGTTTGTAATCATATCAGACATCACAATAAAAAGTGGTGAAAATTATTGCATTCTTGCATGACGGAAAAACAAAATGATGCACGTAAGTACAGTGTAACCTGTCTAATCCCACATCTGAGTATTCCATTACATCCTGCTTTAACCAACTCATTTTCATGGTCCCAAAATATGCCTATCCTTGTAGAAAAAATTGCCTTCAACAATGAGGAAAATTCATACAAATCCATACCTAAAGGTAAAGTCACTTATAAAAGGCCCAACATGAAAAAGATGAAACTAATGGCCTAATTTATAACAAAACAATTTATGAACCAGATGCTCCGCAGGGTGCAGCTTTATACGACCGCAGAGGTCAAACCCTGAACAGTTGGGGCAAGTATGGACACAACATTTAAGCTTGATACAGCAATGAATTTGGATTGTGATTAAATTATTAGTTGACACAACATAGGTTTCTGACAGGACAGAATGAATGTGGTCTTAGAACTAAACTTAAAAACTTAAAAATTTTAAATTGGACATTTACCTATTATGGTCCAATATCCAAAATCAAAATACATGGTTAGATTCAGCAAATCATACAAACCCCAAGAATTCAATTTTTGATTTAATCAAACAAAGTTTAATTTGAGACCCCGATTTGGACCAACTTGAAAACTGGGCCCATAATCACAAATCTAAGTACATGTTTAGATTCAGCATATCAAAGAACCCCAAGAATTCAATTTTTGTTAAAATCAAACTAAGTTTAATTTTGGACCCTTTGGACCTTAATGTAGACCAATTTGAAAACAGGACCAAAAATTAGGAATCTAAATACACGGTTAAATTTGGCATATCAGAGAACCCCAATAATTCGTTTTTGGATGAAATCAAACAAAGTTTAATTTGGACCCTTTTGGCCCCTAATTACTAAACTGTTGGGACCAAAACTCCCCAAATCAATCCCAACCTTCCTTTTGTGGTCATAAACCTTGTGTTAAAATTTCATAGATTTCTTAATTTACTTATACTAAAGTTATTGTTCAAAAACCAAGAAAAAAATGCTTATTTGGGACCTAATTTTTGGGCCCCTTATTCCTAAACTGTTAGGATAAAAACTCCCAAAATCAATCCCAACCTTCCTGTTATGGTCATAAACCTTGTGTTTAAATTTCATAGATTTCTATTAACTTATACTAAAGTTATAGTGCAAAAAACAAATGTCTTCGGACGACGATGACGACGCCAACGTCATACCAATATACGACCAAAAAATTTTGAATTTTTGCGGTGGAATAAAAACAAATGTGACAGATATGAAACAATGACAACCACTAAACTATAGGCTCCTAACTTGGGACAGGTACATACAGAGGGTTAAACATGATTGAAATCTTTAAGAAAAACTAGAGGCTCTAAAGAGCCTGTGTCGCTCACCTTGGTCTATGTGCATATTAAACAAAGGACACAGATGGATTCATGACAAAATTGTGTTTTGCTGATAGTGATGTGTTTGTAGATCTTACTTTACTGAACATTCTTGGTACTTAGAATTTTCTCTATCTATAATAAACTTGGACCTTTAGATACAGTGAAAAATATTTTGTAAAAATTTACAAAAATTTACCAAATTAGTGAAAATTGTTAAAGATTGAATAAAATGGGCAACAACTCCTTAAGGGGTCAACTGACGATTTTGGTCATGTTGACTTATTTCTAGATCTTACTTAGCTGAACATTATTGCTGTTTACAAGTTATCTCTATCTATAACAATATTCAAGATAATAACCAAAAACAGCAAAATTTCCGTAAAATTACTAATTCAGGGGCAGCAACCCAACAACAGGTTATCCAATTTATCTGAAAATTTCAGGGCAGATAGATCTTGACCTGTTACACAATTTTACCCCTGTCAGATTTGCTCTAAATGCTTTGGTTTTTGAGTTATAAGCCCAAAACTGCATTTTACCCCTATGTTCTATTTTTAGCCATGGCGGCCATCTTGGATGGTTGGCCGGGTCACTGGACACATTTTTTAAACAAGATACCCCAATGATGATTTTGGCCTAGTAGTTTCAGAGGAGAAGATGTAAAAGATTACTAAGATTTACGAAAAATGGTTAAAAATTGACTATTAAGGGCAATAACTCCTAAAGGGGTCAACTGACCATTTCGGTCATGTTGACTTATTTGTAAATCTTTTTTTGCTGAACATTATTGCTGTTTACAGTTTATCTCTATCTATAATAATATTCAAGATAATAACAAAAAACAGCAAAATTTCATTAAAATTACTTATTCTGGGGCAGCAACCCAAAACCGGGTTGTTCAATTCATCTGAAAATTTCAGGGCAGGTAGATCTTGACCTGATAAACAAATTTACCTCACGTCAGATTTACTCTAAATGCTTTGGTTTTTGAGTTATAAGCCAAAAACTGCATTTTACCCAAGGTTCTATTTTTAGCCATGGCAGCCATCTTGATTGGATGGCTGGGTCACTGGACACATGTTTCAAACTACATACCCCAAAGATGGTTGTGGCCAAGTTTGGATTGATTTGACCAGGTAGTTTCAGAGAAGAAGATTTTTGTAAAAGATTACTAAGATTTACGAAAAATGGTTAAAAATTGACTATAAAGGGCAATAACTCCTAAAGGGGTCAACTGACCATTTCGGTCATGTTGACTTATTTGTAAATATTACTTTGCTGAACATTATTGCTGTTTACAGTTTATCTCTATCTATAATAATATTCAAGATAATAACCAAAAACAGCAAAATTTCCTTAAAATTACTAATTCAGGGGCAGCAACCCAACAACAGGTTATCTGATTTATCTGAAAATTTCAGGGCAGATAGATCTTGACCTGTTACACAAGTTTACCCCATGTCAGATTTGCTCTAAATGCTTTGGTTTTTGAGTTATAAGCCAAAAACTGCATTTTACCCCTATGTTCTATTTTTAGCCATGGCGGCCATCTTGGATGGTTGGCCGGGTCACCAGACACATTTTTTAAACTAGATACCCCAATGATGATTTTGGCCAAGTTTGGTGTAATTTGGCCCAGTAGTTTCAGAGGAGAAGATTTTTGTAAAAGTTAACGACGCCAGACGACGACGGACGACAGACGACGGACGACGGACGCCAAGTGATGGGAAAAGCTCACTTGGCCCTGTGGGCCAGGTGAGCTAATAACTTGACCACAATATTTATATAATAACACCAAGGATTTGTAAAGTGTTACTATACAAATCCTTGATAACACGGAATTTAAATAGTATGGGTTACTCAATAAACCAGGTGTTTAATTTATTAGTTTAATAAGTGCTAATACCTTGATATCAACAATTACCAGGTGTTTAGTAGATTTAAAGCTCCCAAAATAATTAACCCAATATAAGAGGGTTATAGCTTACCAAGGATGGACATTGGATTTATTAACTTGTTGTTCACAATGTCAAAAAAAACCTCACAGAAATATTTCACAACAAACCCATATGGAAAATACTGAAATCAGAACAAATTTACTTTTTTTTAAATTTTGATTTACAAATGTAAAATGTCAGTTTTGTATAGGAAGAAAAAGAGGGAAGAGTTTTACATTGTAACAATGATTGTTTTTCTTGATAAAAAAAACTAGAGGCTCTAAAGAGCCTGTGTCGCTCACCTTGGTCTATGTGAATATTAAACAAAGGACGCAGATGGATTCATGACAAAATTGTGTTTTGGTGATGGTGATGTGTTTGTAAATCTTACTTTACTGAACATTCTTGCTGCTTACAATTATCTCTATCTATAATGAACTTGGCCCAGTAGTTTCAGAGGAGAAGATTTTTGTAAAAGATTACTAAGATTTACAAAAAATGGTTAAAAATTGACTATAAAGGGCAATAACTCCTAAAGGGGTCAACTGACCATTTTGGTCATGTTGACTTATTTGTAAATCTTACTTTGCTGAACATTATTGCTGTTTACAGTTTATTTCTATCTATAATAATATTCAAGATAATAACCCAAAACAGCAAAATTTCCTTAAAATTACCAATTCAGGGGCAGCAACCCAACAACAGATTGTCCGATTCATCTGAAAATTTCAGGGCAGATGGATCTTGACCTGATAATCAATTTTACTTCATGTCAGATTTGCTCTAAATGCTTTGGTTTTTGAGTTATAAGCCAAAAACTGAATTTTGCCCCTATGTTCTATTTTTAGCTGTGGCGGCCATCTTGGTTGGTTGGCCAGGTCACGCCACACATTTTTTAAACTAGATACACCAATGATGATTATGACCAAGTTTGGTTTAATTTGGCCCAGTGGTTTCAGAGGAGAAGATTTTTGTAAAATTACTAAGATTTACGAACTAGAGGCTCTAAAGAGCCTGTGTCGCTCCCCCGGCGAGAAGAAATTCATGACTTCATGAACTATCATGAATGGTTCGTGAATGTTCATGAATGGTACATGAAAATTCATAAATAATTCATAAATGAAGGTTCATGAATTTAATTCATGAACTGTTCATTAAAAGTATTTTATGAATGTTCATGAAGTTTTGATGAATCACTAGCTGCTCATAAAAATTCATGAAATGTTCATTAAAAGTATTTATGAATGTTCATGAAGTTTTGATGAATCACTAGATGTTCATAAAAATTCATGAAATGTTCATTAAAAGTATTTTATGAATGTTCATGAAGTTTTGATGAATCAGTAGCTGCTCATAAAAATTCATGAAATGTTCATTAAAAGTATTTTATGAATGTTCATGAAGTTTTGATGAATCACGAGCTGATCATTGAAATTCTTGAAATGTTCATCTGTCATATGCATGTGTTATGAATAATAGATGATTTAGTAACTGGTAACACTGCGTGTGGGACTGTCACTGCTGTTACTGGTTTGCTGCAAGAAGGTTTTTTTTACTCTTCCTTTCCCTAAACTGCTAAAGATGTAAATTCTGATTTTCTCCAAGTTCATATATGTGCCTTTCTATTAATTGTCGTCCGGCATATAAATAACTTAGAAAAATATCAGATCAATGATAGATAGGCCCAACGACAGACGTTTCTCAACGTATGTACAATGTAAACAAACCTTGACCTCGTGGTTTTAATCGTACTGAACAGTTCGGCCCTAAAAATACCTTCCAAGTGAGTCCACTTGTTTATTCACATGCACCATGTGCCGTTTAAACTAAAGATTTTTTTTTATTATACTTAATAAAACTGCATATTAATAAATATTTGTTTGCGACACCCTTGATTTATTTTCATACTTCCGTTACGGCACAGATCAACTTCTGGCCGATATTATCTGGGGCGAGATTGTCACAGTCTCAACGTCAGCGTAAGTGCACTCTTGGGTAATACGTCACCAAAATGGAGATTACGCTGATGGAAACACGGAAAAGACATTTCCAGTCAGAAAGATTTCAGATAAGTGCATTACAAATTTAATTTAACATGACAGACATGTGTATATTATTATAAAATATAATTTGTTGAGGAAATATAATTTTTTTATGGTTTCTTTGAGCAAAGCAACATCAGAAAGTCTGAAAGCATATTTGAAAATTTATTTTTAATTATATAAACAAAATGAATAATTGTTTCCACATATGATTATTGGTAGTTACCTAAAATTTATAGTTTTTGAATTGTTTGAATTGTTCTTTTGTGAAAATAATAAGTAGCCAGTTTTTTTAATCTTCAGGGGATAAAAAGGGGGAGGGTTTTGAAATGAATTTGATTCATTAACAGCTTCAGATGTAGTGTATAAACAGGCAACAACATTTCAATTGAATTTTATTGCTTTAAAACATCTAGAACAATTGATTCTTTGTGGATTTTTTTTATACTTTTAGGGGATTGAATGATTAAATATCAAACTGGAGCTGCCAGTTTTGATAGTAAAACAGATTCCGTGGAGATTTTAGTTACATTTATTCAGCGATTCTACTTGGAAGAACAGAGACAACAAAATATTACAGAAAGAAGCAGAAACTTTACATGTATCCTTTTATATTATTATATCTGACGCATAGTTACTTTAGTTTTAATATTGGGTGGGCACAGGTGCAGATCCAGCCATTTTAAAAAAGGTGTGGGGTTCAAACTATGTACTATAAACCCTTTCATATGCATTGATCTTGCTAAAAAAGGGTGGGTTCCAATCCCCCCCAGAATCCTCTCCTTGACAGTAATTTACCCCTGTGAGATGATAATGAATAATTCATGAATATGCATGAACATTTCATGAATTGTTCATGAACAGATTTCATGAACAGTTCATCATATCTTCATGAACATTTGATGAGCAATTCATGAACTGAAAATCGACAGTAATGTTCATGAACTTTAATGTTCATGAACAATTCATGAACAAGAAAGGTTCATGAACATTTAAATGTTCATGAACAACAATGATCATGAACCCTTTCTTGTTCATGAATTGTTCATGAACATTAAAGTTCATGAACATTACTGTCGATTTTCAGTTCATGAATTGTTCATGAAATGTTCATGAAGATATGATGAACTGTTCATGAAATCTGTTCATGAACAGTTCATGAAATGTTCATGCATATTCATGAATTATTCATTATCATCTCACAGGGGTCACCTTGGTCTTGTGCATATTAAACAATGGACACGGATAAATTCATGACATAATTGTGTTTTGGTGATAGTGATGTGTTTGTAGATCTTACTTTACTGAACATTCTTGTTGCTACAATTATCTCTATCTATAATGAACTTGACCCAGTAATTACAGTGGAAAATATTTTCTAAAAATTTACAAAAATTTATGAAAAATATTAAAAATTAACTATAAAGGGCAATAACTCCTTAAGGGGTCAATTGACTATTTTGGTCATGTAAACTTATTTGTAGATCTTATTTTGCTGAACGTTATTGCTGTATACAGTTTATCTCTATCTATAATAATATTCAAGATAATAAAAAAAAAACGGCAAAATTTCCTTAAAATTACCAATTCAGGACAGTAACCTAACAACGGGTTGTCCGATCCATGTGAAAACATTAGGGCAGATAGATCTTGACCTGATAAACAATTAATACCTGTCAGATTTTCTCTTAATGCTTCGGTTTTTGAGTTATAAGCCAAAAACTGCATTTTACCCCTATGTTCTATTATTAGCCGTGGCCGCCATTTTGGTTGATTGGCCAGGTCACGCCACACATTTTTTAAACAAGTTACCCCAATGATGATTGTGGCCAAGTTTAGTTTAATTTGGCCCAGTAGTTTCAGAGAAGAAGATTTTTGTAAAAAATTACTAAGATTTACAAAAAATGGTTAAAAATTGACTATAAAGGGCAATAACTCCTAAAGGAGTCAACTGACCATTTTGGTATGTTGACTTATTTGTAAATCTTACTTTGCTGAACATTATTGCTGTTTACAGTTTATCTGTATCTATAATAATATTCAAGATAATAAACCAAAACAGTAAAATTTCCATAAAATTACCAATTCAGGGGCAGCAACCCAACAACGGGTTGTCCAATTCATCTGAAAATTTCAGGGCAGATAGATCTTGACCTGATAAACAAGTTTACCCCCATGTCAGATTTGCTCTAAATGCTTTGGTTTTTGAGTTATAAGCCAAAAACCGCATTTTACCCCTATGTTCTATTTTTAGCCATGGCGGCCATCTTGGTTGCTTGACCGGGTCACCGGACACATTTTTTAAACTAGATACCCCAATGATGATTGTGGCCAAGTTTGGTAAAATTTGGCCTGGTAGTTTCAGAGGAGAAGATTTTTGTAAAAGTTAACGACGCTGGACGACGCCGCCAGACGCCGGACGCAAAGTGATGGGAGTAGTTCACTTGGCCTTTCGGGCCAGGTGAGCTAAAAAAATAGTCCATATATTTTACAAGTCTAACAAAGGAGGCCATATTACTCCAGAATCCTTTCCTAATCTGCAAGAACCACGTAATAAATGCATTCAGAGGAAACAAAAGAAACTCTATTGAAAAATAAATTGCTGCATATAATGATAGAATAATTGATAGTGTATTGGCTAATAAGCCATTCCATTCAAATGTTCCTGCAATTATTATAGCAAGAAAGAAAAATCAAAGTAGAATGCAATTTGGAATGATGAATTGAGTGGTTAATACAAGTATAAATGTTTATTACATGACTATTCAATACCAGTAATCAAATGCCAAGTATATAGAACTATCAACTCTTTTTCATTAGATAATCACTAAAACACTGAACAGTACTACCTTGGAGTGGAATCGTGGAAGGGTTATGAAGTCATATTACTTCAGTTGACTTTTTTGTACTATCATGAAGTTCTGAGCATTCACTTTTTTTTTATCAGCACATCTCAAATAGAGCTACACTTAAAACAAATCCTTATCCTAAAACAAGCTCTTACCAATATCAAAGACTAACACTAGCTAAGTCAGTAGCCCTAAAAACCTGACTATAACCTAAAGCAGATCAAACTGAAAGTAAGCAAGAGATTTTTTAATGCCAACAATCTTTCTTGATATTTTGGCTTATAATTTTGTTACATGTAATCTAGACAATGACTCTGTAAGACACAGATGATGAAGAAATATACAATCAACCTAAATGTTAATTGTAGTCTATGCTGATGAGTAACTGAGATCTTACATTACCACCAGGGGTGGATCCAGCCATTTTAAAATGGGGGGGGGGTTGTAACTATATGTCCCCATTCAAATGCATTGATCGTCCAAAAAAAGGGGGGTTCCAACTCTAACCCCCGGAACACCCCCCCCCCCCCCCCCCCATTTGACCACAATGATAAATTTTTGATATAAAATTAACTCAACACAAAAATCAATATTGGATCTATAGTCAAAAGTGTTTCAAAGTGATTCAGAAATGAAATGTAGGTCAATTGTTCTGTACTAAACAAGAGAAGCACAATGTCAAATTTTCAGCTGGTAACCACTAAAGGATTTTAGATAATGAATAATACAATGAAAATGAAATGAACAATATTAATATATATATATGTCCAAATATGAGAGGCATAAAAATTAACAGGGGTTTATTAAATCATTTTCACAGAAACAAACTAGAAATAAGAATGTGTCCATAGTACACAGATGCCCACTCGCACTATCAGTTTCTATGTTCAGTGGACCGTAAAATTGGGATTAAAACTCAAGCTTGGCATTAAGATTAGAAATATCATATCATAACGAACATCATGTACTTAGTTTCAAGTTGATTGGACTTCAACTTTATCGAAAACATCCTTGACCAAAAACTTCAACCTGAAGCAGGACAAACGGATGAACAGACAGAGGGAGGAACAGATGCACAGACCAAAAATCAAAAAAACATAATGCCCCTAAGTGGGGCATAAAAGATCCACCCTTACTTTCAATATTCAATATTGATATTGACAGAAAACAATCTGGCAGTCATGACAGGTACTTAACTTGTGTTTCACCAAAACAAGTCAGTTCCATTCCATCTTAGACATCCCTTATTTTGCAATGTTCCCCAAAACTGTTAGGTGACTTACACCCTACAATAACAGTTTGTATAATAAATCTGAGTCATTAAATCTATTATGTAATTGTGGCATTTAAAAATTTACTGGACAAATTAATCAAATACTATTTAAATACAAAACATACCTATCTTGGAATTTCAACACATGAAAATGGTAGGTTTTTACTATTATAAGATCGATTTGTATTCATCATTTAAATTTTAGTTATCTCTTTATATTTTCTCTCAAGGATTTCTTTTAATCCTTTAAATTCACATCAAATTGAATATTTTTTCATAAAACACTTATTTCCTATTTTTTTTTAAATTAATAAAGAAATCATGTGTAAATATTTTCCATTTTTCTGTACTTTGTAATCAGAATATAAGGTAAAAAGACAACATACATAGCGTCAGTAGACAATGTGTAGCATATAAGGTTGTAAAAAAAACTAAGTCTGATCTACATCAAAGATATTAGACGACATTCTGCGCACCACACAAACATCAGTCTTATATTATCTATTGGTTGCAGAGATAATTACAAGCACTTCATGATGTGAACATCACCTGAACAGTTGAAATCTTTTAAATCAGATTATCAATATAAACAGAAATATACAGTAGTACAATCTATATATACATATTAACATAATTAAAACATTAGGTATTTGTCTTTATTTGCTGAGAATAAACATATTTATCCCAATAATGAACTGATAATTCCTGGGGGATTATTTTGTACTAATTTGACTTGGACATAATTAAATACCAATTTGGTAACAATTTACTTGATTTTCATTTTCTCTGCTACAAAAATTCTATTAGAAGTATTTTATAAAATTACACTTATTGATCTGTTTTGTCATAAGTGCAATACTTAAAATTGAAATACACACGACCGCATGCAAGCTATGCTAATAATGCACAATGCAAAAATAAAAACAAAATTGAGAAAGGAAATGGGGAATGTGTCAAGCGAAAATAACCCGACCATAGAGTAGACCACAGCCAAAGGCCACCAATGGGTCTTCAATGTAGTGAGAAACTCCCGCACCTGGAGGCGTCTTTCAGCTGGCCCCTTAAAAAATATGTATTTTAGTACAGTGATAATGGATGTCATACTAAACTCTGAATTTTACACAAGAAACTAAAGTTAAAAATCATACAAGACTAACAAAGGCCAGAGGCTCCTGACTTGGGACAGGCGCAAAATTGCGGTGGGGTTAAACATGTTTATGAGATCTCAACCCTCCCGCAAGTTCATTTGACTGGGTTTGTCTTGTGACAAAATTTTCATTTTCTTCTGAATAATGTGCCTCAGATTAAATATAAAAAAGATGTGGTATGATTGCCAACGAGAAAACTCCACAAGAGACCAAATGAAAAAGAAATTAACAAATATAGGTCACTGTACAACCTTCAACAATGAGCAAAGCCCATACCACATAGTCAGCTATAAAAGGCCCAGAAATGACAAATGTAAAAAATTTAAGGTATTCATTCACAGATTGAACATTTTAATAGAAAATGGTTGATTTTTAGCAGCTTATTAATTTATATTATTATGCAGCAAAAAAAGGAGACAATTCAAATTTATTTCTATGTATTAATTTTTTTTCGGATTGCATAATTTCTTTAAATTTCAATATGATTGAAATTCACAAAACAAGGAATTTGTGTTCCTCAGGTTCACAAATTTTCCTTGACTAATGGCTCTTGAAATTTGTACTCCAAATGGTATTTTAGGTAAATACGCATTGTTAAGCATGATATAATTATATATAAAACATGACAACACTGATCTTTCAGCTGTTATTATTAAGCTGAAGTGGTCTCTTTTGTATCTATTGAAAATATAGCAAGTTTTCAAATAGAAAGATGCTAGTTGATTTGAGTTAAATGAGTAACCGATGCTAGCTGATTTGAGTTAAATGAGTAACCTTATGTTATCATTTTGGAGTAAACCATTTTTACCACAGTATTATAATCGCTTATCAATCTGTTTATAAAAACACCATATAACACTGGTAATAATTGGTCTGTTAATAACATCACCATGATTTAGCCTTTTCGTTTCCATTGTGTAAAACAATGACAAATCAATCAATCAACCAAATTCTAAAAAAAATATCACAGGAGATTTTTTTGAAGCACAAAATGAAAACAAAATAATCAAAGTTTATGTTGGTAGTTAAATAAGGTTTCAAACAAAAATAAATCCATCAAGTAGAAAAACAGACAAATTCAACTTTACAAAAATTGAATAAGGTTTCCCCTACCCAATTAACAGACCAACTTTAAGATTTTTCACTTTAGTAACCTTTAAGTAAACAATAACAATAAATCGTCCTTGGAGTAATCAAATTTGTAAAATGTTATTCATATAAAGTAGAAATCAATTTGGTAAAAAAATCATTAAAAACAGTCCTACTCATTTTACATAATATTTCTAAATGTAATTAAATTCATTTTATCAATTATGCAGTCTTTTGTGGAACAAAGCATGCACACTCATATCATAATCCTTCTATTCTTGAACTTAGGAAACAGGAAGAACTAGTTAATAGCAGGAGAGAGACCCTTGTAGATTTTTCTATAGATGACAAGCTTCACTGACAAAAGTAAATTTTGAAGTCTACAACAGCAGGAATTCAATAGAGAAGGTTTCAGTAAAAAAGGAAATATAAATCTAACCATATATGTATTTTTCTACCTATTTTTTTTTTATCAAGTTTTGTTTTATTACAGGGGTATATATGCTAAAGAAGCAACTAAATCCTTACCTATAAAAAAAAATAAAAAGGCTTTTGGGGATTTAATAAGAGGACACCTGGTTTGGTTACTTTTTAATTATTTTTTTTAGGAGTAAAATTTTATTTAAATTAAGATTTTATCTATTTTATTTTATTTTTGCACAATAGCAGAACTAGGTACAAGAACACATGTTATAAATGTATTGAAAACGTTCCTAATTTGGTTGTCAAATGTGTAATGACCAATGGTCAAAGTTAATAATTATTCACACCTTTCAAAAGGGACACTAAAGGGGTAAATTACTAATACTTTAAATACAGCGATAATAGTTACCTTGTTTTAATGGTTTAAAACGCAAAAATTATGAAAACATTTTTTTTTAAATTTTCAAACATGCATCTAAATAATTAAGATATCAAATTATGCTAAAATAATAACAGTTAAGTTTAAAATGACCGCACAGTAAGAACTGTCATTTTGTCCAAATATGTCAGGCATCAAAACACCAAGGCTGATTATTTTTCTAACACTGATAGACCTACCCGACAGATACATGGTAGATTAACTGATGACAATTCTATGTTTGCTTTATAAACCGTGATTACACTATGACACCACTAGCCCTCCCATATTACAGGCCCTTTGGTCAATATATGTACGTAAATTACTTAATTAAATAAGAAACAGGAGACTTCTCTTAGTTATATCATATCTTGACCACCCTCCGTCTTATCATTTCAATTCCAACATTGTAGGTGATAAGTTGTCAGTATCAGTGAGCTTGGAAACTGACCATTGGACAGAAGTGTGAGTTTGGAGGCTGACCATCAAATAGTGCCAGACAGAGAATATAATAGTAAGTACAAATTAATTCTAATAAAAAAAATCTATTTCAGTTGCTTTAATCAAGCATCAATATCATTTTGTTAGCTTCTTTGTTTATTATCTTCTATTATGTAAACTATAGGTAATATTTTTTTTTCTTAAATCTAAAACTAAAGAATAATAAATCAAGCTTTACTATAGATTATAAATCTATACTAGAAAATTAAAAAGAGTTTGTTGGGATTGTATAATTTATCACCTTTACTCATCCTTATACCATAATAACAGATAGTTGAAAGCTTTCTTAAGAATAAAACATATTGTTTTTTTTGTTTTTTTTTACATCTGTCAAAAAAAAAACATGCCATCTGTTACTACATGTACTACCTGCAATAGATTCTATAAGCTAGTAATCAAGGATTCAAGAACTGTATGAAACTTAAGGCAACTCTTTCTTTTCTTTAACCTTGTATAAAAATAAAATACACAAATGTTCTATAGGGTGTCTTGTCAAAAATAATTTGAATAAAATAATTTTTATCAAGTTTTAAAATTTAAAACTTAAGCATTGTCAATTTGTAATCCTGTACTTTATCTTAAATTTGCATCTTTGATACATTTGATCTCAAATTAAGCATCTATTTAGAGATGATATAACTAGGATTTTTTTTAGGTTATTTCTACATGTTAGTTGTAATACATGTATTGATATGATGGATACACAGTACCTAAATGTTGAAGTCAACTTATATTAATCTATAATTTCATTTCTAATTTTTCTTTTCTATTTTTAACAAAATAAAAGTCAATGTTTAGTACATGTATTTGTAAAAAACTTCAACCTAGCCATTTTTTTGTTGGAAAATGTTTACACGTAATTCATCTTGTTGTCATTTTATTTTTATCAACTTAATCACTTTTTTCTAATATGTCAAAAAAAATACAATTTCCATTATTCTGTAAAAACAAAATTCTTAATGATATTGCTTGCTCTTGGAGAAAAAAATATGCTTACTTTTAAAATTAAAACCACAATCTCTTTTTAATTGTTTTTGTTTGTAATAATTTCTACAAAATTAGATTTCCCCCCACTTTAGGCTACCAGTTTATCATTTTTCATTATTTGCTTGATTTTATTATCAAATATAATATATATTTTTTAAGCCGTTTCCTCACTTTGGTAACAAGTAAATCATTTTCATTTATTTGCAGAGGTTTTATTATCAAATGAAATATATTTTTGAAACCCTTTTAATCATAATTCCGTAATAGCTAGTAATGCAAATAGGATAAGAACATTATTACATCTGAATTAAATTAAGGAAAGGGTTGCAGCATTTATATCATTTCAAAACTCTCACCTATTGGTCTGAGTACACAGTTATCGTCCCTTGATTTTCGTTGTCCACTAATATGGTCCCTAGTGTGGACAGTGTGTTACTTGCCAATCTTTTTTATACCCCTTCCAAATTTATTTCTTCATGTTTTATGTCTCAAATAGCAAGAAGGGGATAGAAATACACTGTGAAAAAAAATGATTCATGAATTTTAAAGTAGTGATTTGGTCCAGCTGAAAAGGGTTAAAAATAAGCATTTCGGAAGCGGTCAAAAGATTTCAAGACCCCCCGAACATAAAATTATCTATATTTTGAGTTAGAGGATGAAGTTTTCTATAATTTTGATTTAATTTGTCCCAAAAGTAGTATACCACACTGTAAAAATATTATTGAGAAAGCGCAGGTGGGATTTTTTTTTTATTTCCATTTATTGTCTAAAAGAAATGCACTACGAAATAACTGTATCTCAACCTTATTGTAGAAAGGTTAAAATGGATTCTTATAAAATATTTACAGATTTTGAACCACTGTTGATAAGTCAATACTTCTAAGATATGTATTTTTTTTTTTTACATACAAAGTTTATTGGTTTTTGTTCCATAAGTTCTGGTCTAACACGGTCACACCATTTTCATGCAAAATACATGTACCCAGTTTGAGGCTGAGAACTGTTGCAGTCAATTGAAAGTTGTTTTGTGAAGATTTTTTCTCAGAGTAGCTAGAAAAGATAGTTTTCCATATGACATGATTTGAGTGTGAGACATATCCCTGGGCTGCATATACTGTCAGTATAGCAAGTAGTTTTGTAAAGTTATTAGTGCAACTAGCAAGTTGACCTCTACCATGGCGGCAAATAATCATCTACTAGTATATACAGAAATTTAATTTTTAATATACACAGAACTTGATATTTAACACACTTCTTAAATTCAAATAAAAAATGCATGATATTTAACACACTTCTTAAATTCAAATAAAAAATGCATGATATTAAACACACTTCTTAAATTCAAATAAAAAATGCATGATATTTAACACACTTCTTAAATTCAAATAAAAAATGCATGAAACAGCAAAACGCCTTCAGTTATTAACTTTTGAACATGGGAAACATATTTTACCATTTTCGTAGAAATTACAGTTTCATTCATATTTTAACTTTCAAGTATTAATTAACATGTGAGATTTTCATAAACAGAAAATGACAATAAATATAGTACTACATAAAAACCTAAATCAACATGATCTTTGCTTGACCTTATTATTTCAAGGATGTGTTAAACACACATCTTCACATTTAATGACCACTTACAGGACAAAAGCCAACATGATTGCATTTAACAACCCATATACCCATGCTAATGAATATGCTAAAAACTGCTGATTAATTATGGTTAAGTACAGTGGTCATTATTGTGGTCAATATTATGTTTGATAACAATGGGTCTTGATTGCCTCTTATCTGGGAGAAAATTGGGTTGAGGGGTGTTGATGTGATGGTTATCATTTGGTCAGTTGATCAAGTTCGTGTTTCAGACATGATTGTGCCAATTTAAATCAAATGACCAAAACTGGAACAACAATATTTACCACTTTTTGACATAATTATTTTTAAAGGTCAAGGTCACAAATTAAATATTATATAACTTTGACCTCTATGAATAAATTTGTATTTGTTACAATTTCTCATACAAATTTTTTCAAAGTAAAACATATTTAAGTTAATGTCCAGTTGGCATTAGGGTATTAAAACTGATGCCAAGAGTTGGCAGACTGCCACGATGCACTCTGCATATCAAAGAGCACTTGCAACAATTCTATGAGTGGTCTGATGAATGCCTAAAACTAGCAGATATCACACAGGGCAACCAGCCCTGATGCTTGTAAAATTTATTTCAAGCCTGCAAGAAATTCTACCGTAGGCTAATATAATCTGAAACTAGAGGCTCTAAAGAGCCTGTGTCGCTCACCTTGGTCTATGTGCATATCAAACAAAGGACACAAATGGATTCATGACAAAATTGTATTTTGGTGATGGTGATGTGTTTGAAGTTCTTACTTTACTGAACGATTTTGCTTCTTACAATATTATCTATAATGAACTTTGCCCATTAGTAACAGAGAACTATATTTGGTAAAAATTTACATAAATTTACCAAATTAATGAAAATTGTTAAAAATTGACTATAAAGGGCAATAACTCCTTAAGGGGTCAATTGACCATTTAGGTCATGTTGACTTATTTGTAGATCTTACTTTGCTGAACATTATTGCTGTTTACAGTTTATCGTTATCTATAATAGTATTCAAGATAACCAAAAACGGCAAAATTTCTTTAAAAATTACCATTTGGAGGGCAGCAACCCAACAACCAGTTGTCCAATTCATCTGAAAAATTCAGGGCAGATAGATATTGACTTGATTAACAATTTAACTTCAGTCAGATTTGCTCTAAATGCTTTGGTTTCATAGTTATAAGCCAAAAACTGCATTTTACCCCTATGTTCTATTTTTAGCCGTGGCGGCCATCTTAGTTGGTTGACCAAGTCATGCCACACATTTTTTAAACTACATACCCCAAAGATGATTGTGGCAAAGTTTGGATTAGTTTGGCCCAGTAGTTTCAGAGGAGAAGATTTTTGTAAAAGATTACTTTAATTTACGAAAAATGGTTAAAAATTTACTATAAAGGGCAATAACTCCTAAACGGGTCAACTGACCATTTTCGTCAAGTTGACTTAATAGTAGATCTTACTTTGCTGAACATTATCGCTGTTTACAGTTTATCTCTATCTATAATAATATTCAAGATAATAACCAAAAACAGCAAAATTTCCTCAAAATTACCAATTCAGGGGCAGCAACCCAACAACGGGTTGACTGATTCAACTGAAAATTTCAGGGCAGATAGATATTGACTTGATTAACAATTTAACTTCGTCAGATTTGCTCTAAATGCTTTGGTTTCATAGTTATAAGCCAAAAACTGCATTTTACCCCTATGTTCTATTTTTAGCCGTGGCGGCCATCTTAGTTGGTTGACCAGGTCACGCCACATATTTTTCAAACTAGATACCCCAAAGATGATTGTGGCCAAGTTTGGATTAATTTGGCCCAGTAGTTTCAGAGGAGAAGATTTTTGTAAAAGATTACTTTAATTTACAAAAAATGGTTAAAAATTGACTATAAAGGGCAATAACTCCTACACAGGTCAACTGACCATTTTGGTCATGTTGACTTATTTGTAGATCTTACTGTGCTAAACATTATTGCTGTTTACAGTTTATCTTTATCTATAATAATATTCAAGATAATAACCAAAAACAGCAAAATTTCCTCAAAATTACCAATTCAGGGGCAGCAACCCAACAACCGATCGACCGATTCATCTGAAAATTTCAGGGCAGATAGATCTTGACCTAATAAACATTTTTATCCCCATGTCAGATTTCCTCAAAATGCTTTGGTTTTTGAGTTATAAGCCAAAAACTGCATTTTACCCCTATGTTCTATTTTTAGCTGTGGCGGCCATCTTGGTTGGTTGACCAGGTCACGCCACACATTTTTTTAACTAGATACCCCAAAGATGATTGTGGCCAAGTTTGGATTAATTTGGCCCAGTAGTTTCAGAGGAGAAGATTTTTGTAAAAGATTACTTTAATTTACAAAAAATGGTTAAAAATTGACTATAAAGGGCAATAACTTCTACACATGTCAACTGACCATTTTGGTCATGTTGACTTATTTGTAGATCTTACTGTGCTGAACATTATTGCTGTTTACAGTTTATCTCTATCTATAATAATATTCAAGATAACAACCAAAAACAGCAAAATTTCCTCAAAATTACCAATTCAGGGGCAGCAACCCAACAACCGATTGACCGATTCATCTGAAAATTTCAGGGCAGATAGATCTTGACCTAATAAACATTTTTATCCCATGTCAGATTTCCTCAAAATGCTTTGGTTTTTGAGTTATAAGCCAAAAACTGCATTTTACCCCTATGTTCTATTTTTAGCCGTGGCGGCCATCTTGGTTGGTTGACCAGGTCACGCCACACATTTTTTAAACTAGATACCCCAAAGATGATTGTGGCCAAGTTTGGATTAATTTGGCCCAGTAGTTTCAGAGGAGAAGATTTTTGTAAAAGATTACTTTAATTTACGAAAAATGGTTAAAAATTGACTATAAAGGGCAATAACTCCTAAACGGGTCAACTGACCATTTTGGTAATGTTGACTTATTTGTAGATCTTACTTTGCTGAACATTATTGCTGTTTACAGTTTATCTCTATCTATAATAATATTCAAGATAATAACCAAAAACAGCAAAATTTCCTCAAAATTACCAATTCAGGGGCAGCAACCCAACAACCGATTGACCGATTCATCTGAAAATTTCAGGGCAGATAGATCTTGACCTGATAAACATTTTTACATCATGTCAGTTTTGCTCTAAATGCTTTGGTTTTTGAGTTATAAGCCAAAAACTGCATTTTACCCCTATGTTCTATTTTTAGCCGTGGCGGCCATCTTGGTTGGTTGACCGGGTCACGCCACACATTTTTTAAACTAGATACCCCAATGATGATTGTGGCCAAGTTTGGTTTGATTTGGCCCAGTAGTTTCAGAGGAGAAGATTTTTGTAAAAGTTAACGACGACGGACAACGACGACGGACGCCGGACGCCAAGTGATGAGAAAAGCTCACTTGGCCCTTTGGGCCAGGTGAGCTAAAAATGTTCTAAAAAATAAGTGTTGGGCCAGTGGCAGCAAAATTTAATCGTTATGACTCAGGCAAGGCAAATTGTCTGTCACTGTCTGTCCATGCCTGTTCTTTCAGTGGTTACTCTAAGATTCCCGTCCTCCAACTTATTTTACAATTTTGTAAAATGGTAACCTTATTGCTGTTGTTGGATGCTGTTATGTGACAGTTTGTTTACATGCATGAAGTCCTGCATGTTTAATGTTTATATATATAGATATGATTGATGTTATATCCCATTATGTCATGTTTAAATAACATTCTGTATGTGCCTCTCCCAAGTCAGGAGCCAGTGGGTGTAATTCAGTGATTGTCGCTTGTTGCTGTATATCAGACCTGTTAGTTTTCAACATTTGTTATTTCAGGTCTTTTTTATCTCTTGCTATGTTGTATGACTTTTGATCATTGTAGAAGGCCAATACAAGTGTCCTATAGTTGCTA
Source organism: Mytilus galloprovincialis (assembly GCF_965363235.1). NCBI lineage: Eukaryota > Metazoa > Mollusca > Bivalvia > Mytilida > Mytilidae > Mytilus > Mytilus galloprovincialis. The sequence goes on from NC_134843.1 coordinate 66,253,279, forward strand.
AATTTTATCTCATTTGGTATCTGGTGGAGAACTGTCTCATTAGCAATCATACTATATCTTCTTATTTTTAGATGGGAAGAATACATTTATATATCAATGATCTTATTTGGTAAAAGATTGAAAAATTAAAATCTGTGACATTAACTTCTGTTGGTCTGGTTGGCAGACTTTATGATGGACCTACTAACCATAGACACAATATCCCTACTTGAAACTGATGTACTAGATAACTCTAAAACGATCAATTTCACAGACACTTCAAGTGAGATTGTTAATTAAAGTCACTGCATCAAGTACTAATGGTAAGACATGTAATCAGACAGGGTCAGATAAATGGGGTTATTGGGTTATCATCTCATTGATGTTTAGACAAATCTCCTTTTTTTTATATTAAAGAATTAGAGGTAAAGTTAAAATTAACAATATTTTATATCCAAAATGTATGTCACTAAGTGACCTTGACATACTGACTCCCTTGTTATAATGTTGCAACTTCATCAAGCAATGTTGACTGTGGCTGTTTTCTATTAGGTCTGTTTGATTTTAGTGACCATATATACTTAAACATATATATGTTGTTTGCTGCTGTTTATCATATGCGTTGATTGTTTATTGTTTTGTACAATTCTTGTATTGTAATGTTGCACCATTGTCCCAGGATTAGGGGAGGGTTGGGTGCCCATTAACATGTTTAACATACTGTATGTGCCTGTCCCAAGTCAGGAGCCTGTAATTCAGTGGTTGACTTTGTTGCTGTGTTACGTAAGCCCTGGTCACAACAAACCCACAAGACATCTATGCAGCTCCACGACATGATTTTTTGTTATATCACGGGTCGTCTGTGATCGTCTTACGACAGACATACAATATTTTGAGCATTGTGGTGCTGTCGTGCGACGAAAATTGGATTTGCACCTTTTTTGTTCTACAATTTTTTTGTCGTGTCACTGTGTTGTGGCTGTCATGAGAATGATTACCCCAGTTGTGGGACTGTCGTGCGATAAACACATTGTAGTGGGTGCCAACATAAACCATTTTAATAAAAAATAATCGTACAACTGTTGCATGATGGTTGTAAGACTATCTCACGACTGTCGCAAGACACTTGTGATACAGTCTCACAAATTACAAATTTTATATGATGCTTGCACAACATTGATTGTCTGTCCTACGACAGTGGTATGTTCGATGTGCAACATATTTTCGTTTTATTTAGAAGAATACAATTCTGCGGGAATAATCCTTTGGAAAAACATACCATCTGCCGTTAAAAGAGGATGGTTATTCTAGCAGAACGATTACGCTTGAACCTACTAAATAGTCACCTTGCTGGAATCCAACAAGAGCAAAATATGGTCCTATGGGCGTTGATTTGAGCACATGAACAGCATAGGAACCAGTGAAACGCCCGACATTGGTGGGTTAAGCTATATTCTAACTGCACCTGATGTTTAGGCAGTATAGTATACTGATGCAAGAGTTGAAGCGGAAATCTGCCGGTGATTTCGTTGGACTCATGCGGAAAAGCCTCAGGCATGTTTCAAGAACTTTTGCTGAGAGTCGACCCTCACATCACTCACCCAATAAATCGGGTCTTCTTTGTATACTAGTAGTTTGGAGTCAAACGTGTGAGTGACCCACGACTGTTTTGCGACAATCATACGACAGTAACACACGCATCTCATGACATAAAAACCTTAAAACATAGCCCACTACAACTCACGATTGTCTCACGACCGACTTGTGACAAACCCACAACAGTACGATTGTTCCCATTGTGGAATCATCGTGGACATGTCGTAGCTGATGTGACCACTCAAAGTAATATTTTGACATTTTGCACGACAGTGCCACAACAACTATTTAAAAGATCTTCCACAACAAAAAATTGTATGATCTGTTGTGACCGGGGCTTAACATATTTGTTTTTTGTTCTTAATTTTATACATATATAATCCCAATAGTTTTCTTGTTTGAAATGTTTACATTTGTCATTTAAGGGCCTTTAAAGGCTGACTATGCTGTATGGGCTTTGCTCATTGTTGAAGGCCGTATGGCAACCTGTAGTTGTTAATTTCTGAGTCATTTGGTCTCTTGTGAAGACTTCTTTCATGAGCTTTCTAAGGAAGGTTCTTCCAGAAACATTGATGTTTTAATGCACATAAATTTTATCATTGTTTTCTCTTACAAGGTGTATGAATTTACTCAGTCAAGATTTCTTTTAGCAGGGCGTATGGATTTCAATGCATATCTTTAATATATATAAACATGTACCAGATTTAAAACCTTGAACAATACGATAAAAAATATTTCTATTTCAGTCACTGCCAAAAAAATCCATGTTAACCTACAAATCCTGCCGGAAACAATATGGTTTATTTCTGCATGTAAATCTTTGAATTTCACCCCCACTTCATTTAACTGATAAACCAAATGTAAACATGTAGATAAAATTACATGTTTTTATCTTAGCTGCTGATATAAGGTAATTGCATTAATTAAGACAGATTTGATTAATTAATAACCCTGTTCTACATGTGATTAATTCTGATGTTGGCTCAAGATGTTGGGGTTCTTAAAGCTTAACAAGTTAAGCCACTAAGCTGTGAATAAGTATAGTTAAACATATACAATATTATATTATCATGTTATTAATAGGAGGGATACGATAACAAACAATAATTAAAATAATAAGGCCATGAAAAACAGTCAACATTATAGTCAAAAAGAAAAGATGACAAAAAGACAAACAACAGTCAACGAAAGAAATTCATCAAAAACTCATGATTGACTCTTAGCAAGCAACACAAACCCCACCCAAAAAAATGTTGAGTTTAAAACAACTAAGACAAGGAAACCATATTATTTTATACACTTTGAATCAGTTTGAATATGAATTGAATATCTTACACTAATTATTTGTTTTAATCAAGTTTCATTCAAAATCGATAGGATCAGCATAGGAAAAAATATATTCTTATCATCTTTTTCTTTGAGGTTAATTCATCAATCAATTTCAAAAATATTTATCAAGTCATCAGTGCAACTTCTTTTTCATTTTTTTCCAGCAACTAACTAATCTTTTAAATATATTGAAATTATAAAATTTCAACAGGGGACAATATTCTTAAACTAGGGGGGACTTGTAAATAAAGGTTATAAAGGTCGTTTATGATACAGAAGTGATGAACTTCTTTGCCTGATTGTTAAAGCTACTTACTACATCCATAATGCAGTTTAATTAATGAATCTCATCACACTTCTGATTTAAACCTCTACTTTTAGATTTCACGACCAATTAAGCTAATGAATTCAACATGATAGGTACTGGAGGGATTTCCAACAAAATATATATTAAGTAATCATTTGTGCTATATTTAGAAAGTTAATTGTTCCTGAAGTATTTAGGAATGTATGTGGTTTCTATTTTTAATTTAAGTGCAGATAATAGTTACATAAAATGATAAAGCTCTTGTTAGATATATGCAACAAAGATGCAGAATAAGATACCAAAGGGAGATTCAAAACTCAGCTTTTCAAAGAGCCACCATACTTATCCAATCAAATGACATTGACAAAGGACTTGGAGATAATATTTCTAATGCCAACTTCCTGATATTGACCAAGATCAGAGACAAATACTAATTAAGGTTTTCAAAACAGTTAATCATCTTAATTTAGCTTTTTATGATAACTTAAACGGATTAATTACATGTACCTTCTAATTATTTCACTCTGATTCTGCAATTTATTGGTCTTGTTTAACACTTACCTGAAAAAGATAATACAAATAGATAATTAAACATGTAATTAACGTTAATGCTTGCAGCCAAAGAAGATCAAATATCATCAAAACACAAAATAAGCTTTCACAGCCTTAAATAGACTTTATTATAAGGTGACCTCCATAATGGCTCAACACTCAAATTCAAAAGACAGAAGCGTATCTGAAGCTCAAAATATACCATATTGATTAAATCACAACAATACCCAGTCAGACACTTGAATGTTAAATTGTTTGTTTAGTGGTGTTTAGTGCCACTTTTAACTGCCTTTGCTACTTCATGGCAGCCATTTTTTTTGGTGAAGGAAGCCAGTGTGATGGGAGAAAGGAAGGAACATTGGCAATCCTCATCATTGAAGATCCTTGTCAAAAATAAACACCAAATCAAGGTATCAAGATTGACAGGCCATTGACCAATGTAGAACTTAACTAAGACCACTTTAAGCCACTTGAAGGCCAATCATAATGAAATGTATGAATGTTACATATCAAATGTTCAAAAAGATATATTTTGACCATGAATATAACACTAGAGCACTATATATATTTCATTCAGTTTTTCACCTTTCGCTCAGAAGAATAAATGTTGACCCTTCAAGATTTTGAAAACAGCGTATGAAATTAGAAAAATAGGACCATTTCTTTCTGAAGATAAGTCTCTTAATAATAGTCTTGGGGAAAAAATCTAGTCACGTCTCTCCATTTCACCAAATTGATGTGATCTGCTCAAAAATATCATCTAGACTATATCTACTATTAAAGATTAAAAAATTTCTAAATCTAGACGGCAGAAAATTATTCTATAATGGTTATATCTTGCCACTAATTGATTATTGTTGTATAGTGTGGAGTAGTTGTAGCAGTGAGGGTTTAAAAAGGATATTAAAATTACAAAAGAGGGCTGCTAGATTAATACTAGAAACAGACCCATTCGCTCCTTCTACACCCTTATTCAAACACTTAAACTGGATGACAGTTGAACAGAGAATAAAATATCATAAGTTAGTGATGACATTTAAGTGCATTAAATGTGATGCCCCATCATATCTTACTAACAAGTTTCATTATGTTTCAGACAGAAATCCATACCCCTTGAGAAATGCTGTTCAAGGAAACCTCATACTCCCTAAACCAAAAACAGAATTGTTCAAAAAATCTTTTATGTATTCTGGACCATTCTTGTGGAATAATTTGCCAATACCGTTAAGAAATATTACCAAATGTTAATTCTTTCAAATACAAAATAACAGATCATTTATTGAAATCAACCTAGCTGTATCAATAATATAAAAAACTGATCACGTCATCATGTTTATTTTTTTCATCACATTTTATCAAGTTGTATTGAACATTATTATCATACTTGACTTTTTATACTAATGTATGCAATGTATATGTTTGCATTTTGTTTGATTTCTCATGTCGAGGGCCTCAGGGAATATTAGTTATATAGCTAACTGTGTAACCCTCTTAAAATAAAGTATTGTTGTTGTTGTTGTTGTTGTTGTTTCACCACATAAATGTACCTCAGCCTTTTTTTCTAATAATAAAGATGCAATGCATTGACTTAAGATACATACAAATATAAAGAACAACAACTGTACAAAATTTTCCTCCAGTCCTAAATCATTATACTTTTGAAATTTTACATCACAAAGTCTTTTTCAAAATTTGTGATTTAAAGTTTTAACTAAAATGTATTTTGCATTTTTCACCCCAAAAAATATTATGTATATAATTTTTTGACATCAGGAATCAATTTGGAATTACATACACTTTATACCTATTTCTCAATCTTCATTTAAATGCTACCCAAGTTTGCATTTTACGAAATGACAAAGGTATTTTAAGTGAGACGTAATTAATACCAGAATTTATAAGTTCTGAACCAGTACATAACTTTCATTACATGCATTGTTTATTTCGTCTCTGGCAGCAGAACATGTGATTGCAAAAAACTTCACATTATATAACTTTACCCTCAAATTGTTTCTAAATATTCTATATATCAAGTTTATACAAATCAAAGTGCCAGTATCTATCAAGTGGATAAGAAGTTAAAGGCCTCTTTAAAAGTTTTTAAGAGTTCATAAATTAGTTATGATAAGTCATATTACCCAGGATCTGGTTGAAGAGAATCATAAAACAGATAGGGTAAATTACTGAATACAGAACAAGGGAGATAAACCTGTCATCTAAATCATCGTTGGGGGTCTGCTCTATCATATCTGTAATTCAGTTTCAAAACTTTACTTGCCAGAGTTTGTTTTCAGATTTGGCATTTGTGATATTTTCCCATGTTACAATAAATAAAAACCTCCAGTTTTAACATATGTGTTAAAAACTAATTGGCACATTCCAAGTTATGTTATGTTAGCCTATTGTTTCTAAATAATCTTAGTTCCTTGGAGTTACAGTAACTTTTAAAAACTTGCAATTAGGTGTGTGACATTAACAGAACCATTTCAAGTGTTAGATTTGGGGGAGTTTTTGTAACCCAATAAACATACTCAGCATATAAAATGAAAGCTCCTTTTAGGAGAACAAAAATGAATTCAAAACACTACTAATTTCAGACTTGGATCTTTCTTTATAAAGATACATAAAAAAGTTTAATCAAATTGAAGCCAAGTCAATTAGAAGGGAAAAAAAGAAACAAAACGCTCTAGCTTATAAGTCATTTCCTCTTTTTGAAGGGAAATCAGTGACAAAGTGGTGTTAGTAGTTTATCTAACAGTATAACTAAATGGGCAACATCAAGGTTATGAAAGGTGCTTTCGACTCTTGATCTTAGTTGTCTAGGATTGACAGTTTTGGGGACAAATATTTAATATTCACAAGGAATGTTTCTAATATGAACTACAGGTACCTACTAAAAACTTTAAACCCTATCTGATCTCTGAACTTTAACCCTATAATATCTGACCTTAACAAAAAATCTACTCAAGACAGAAACTGAAAAAGAAATGACATGAACACAAACCAATTTATAATAATTGCAGGAGTCACAATAAAAACATTAACAAATGTTACCTGTTTTCTTTTCAGATCACAGTTTTGCCCTTATTGTACAGAAATCACAAATCTGTGGTGGACATCTCAATATTTTTCATTTTGCTAAGGTAAGAGTGCAATTCTTTTTAATAAAATTTTAATAATACTTTTTTTTTTAAATTCAAAAAAGATAAAGGCATAGAACCTTAGCTACTTTGTGATATATAGTAAAAGATGACCAACCATGTTTCTTCTAAAAACAGCCCCTGAAAAATTTCTGGAAACATGGCTTCAATACAGACATATTTTTTCAGAAGATGAAAGAAACTTGAATGTGTGTTTTCTTTGTATAAAAAAACTCCTGAGATTTGCTTGTATGCATAATATGAAGAAATTGATCATTTGAATTCTCTTTTCTTATAATCAAAGCACTATAAATGCTGTGAGCAATGCCAATCTGACTTGATAACAAAACAGCAGCAACAATATATATTGTATTGAGAAGGATATGTATTCAACTTGGTAAAAAGTATTTTTCTTTTGCCGATCTTTGGCAACTATTCTTAAATTTGAATACCTGAGATTATATATATATATAACAAACTGAAAAGTGGGAACAAACTTTGATATCAATACATAGCTTGATCTCAATTCAACAAGCATAAGATACTGATAAAATATCATTGAAATTATTTATCAACTGTTTCAATAGCTAATGTATAAAAAGATTAAAAAAAAATAATTATGGAAACATCTTGATGAATTTATGAGCTTCTTTTTGAGATACAAACATCTTAAACAAGAATGTGTCCATAGTACACGGATGCCCCACTCGCACTATCATTTTCTATGTTCAGTGGACCTTGAAATTGGGGTCAAAATTATAATTTGGAATTATAATTAGAAAGATCATATCATAAGGAACATGTGTACTAAGTTTCAAGTTGATGTAACTTTAACTTCATCAAAAACTACCTTGACCAAAAACTTTAACCTGAACTTTGCACTATCATTTTCTATGTTCAGTGGACCATGAAATTGGGATCAAAACTATAATTTGGCATTAAAATTAGAAAGATCATATCATGGGGAACACGTGTACTAAGTTTCAAGTTGATTGGACTTCAACTTCTTCAAAAACTACCTTGACCAAAAACTTTAACCTGAAGCCAACGGACGGACGCACAGACGAACGGAGGCACAGACCAGAAAACATAATGCCCTTCTACTATCGTAGGTGGGGCATAAAAAGATCATATCATAAGCAACAAGTGTACTAGGTTTCAAGTTGATTGGACTTCAGCTTCATCAAAAACTACTGTTACACCTCAATATGAATTAAAAAGACAACATCGAGTTCTTATACAATATTTATATATTGCAAACATGTAACCAACTTTTCACATTGAGTAACAACCTTAAAACTGACCAGAAAATACATTAACTCTGTCTTTATCTTTGAATGTTAAACATGTTAGAATAATCAGAAACTTTTAAGTGTCTTTCAGTGGCGACTTTACGACCATACATAAATAGCACTAATTAATTGCGACAGTTCTATAGAGTTCATTCAGATGCTAAGAAAATATTACTATTTAACGGTTAACAGGTGTCACAGTTAAAGTACTTGTAATGTCTATTACACAAATAATACTAAAATTAGCCTTTTAACATCTCCCTTTTCAAGAGAAAACACTGTTTTCGAAAATTCACTTTAAAATAAAATAAAAGGCGTTGCTCCAATTTACAAAGATGTAATAAAAACAATAAAGCATAACGCTTACAGTCAATCTTTGTTATATTCCTGATAAAGCACCAGCCCTGTTCTTTGATGCCTCGGACGGTAACAAGAAGAGAACTTCACCCCCAGGTTCAAATTCTCTGAACCTTGTATGCTTGTCGTACCAAGCCTTGATCTTTTCTTTAACAATTTCTGGCATAGCTGCCAAACAATTACGTATAGTAATTCCATGTTCAATAACTGAACAGTGTTTCCCACCCTCTCCAGTAGACAATCCACGAAGTATAGCCATCGGACCTCTCACAGGCCATCTATACAACAACTCAAACGGCGCTGAAAAGCCCGTTTCTTCATGCGGAACTTCACGATACCCGCTTAACGCATATGGAACCAATTCATTTCCAGACGAAATGTTACCAATAACAATCTCATCATCTTCGTATATTTTCGTCACTTCCGCGGCATGTTCAACTTTGCTTTCATGTGTATCATTATCAGATTCAATCTCATCTTTGGCGCGCTTGGCTTGTTCTCTGGTTAGAACAAATGTGTTACTAGTTCGCTCTAGTATATCCATTCCCAAAAGTGCTTCGGCGGCCAATTTTGGTACGAGTCCAACTTTAGCGATACCTGTATAATACGGTGTGTCTATGTTAACTACAGCAAGCTTAGCGTAAAACGGTTGTCCAATAGCAGATTGTAGAGTTACATTTTGTCCTTGTAAAATGTTCTTTCTATCCACAAGGTCTTCACGAATTAATGTCATGTCGGTACCGGTGTCTTTCACAAAGCTTACTTGCTTCCCGTTTACTTCTCCTGAAACACAAATAAGTCTATGCCCAACAAGCCGTTTAACCAAATAAGATGCAAGATTTCCTGTTGTCTTGTCCTTTTTTTCACAATCACGTGCATAATGTCCAACAGCTTTACATTTGAAACAACGGTTATTGTCAGTTCTATTTTCATCATTTTGTACATTGTCATTCTTTGTCGGTACTATATAGTCTTCTGCTGCTTCTACTACGGACGCGCTGCCTTTGTTTCTTCTGACCCATTGCGCTTGAACGGGTGAAAGAGCCATCAGGAAAAATTCCTCTTGTAAACTTTTGATCGGATCTTTGTCCTTGGTACATCGATTGAGATTTTGTATAATCCGCGCCATTAAAGCTCTGTAAGTTTCATTGTCAGCTTTTCTAACATTAACTAAGTCAACAAAATATTCATGGGGTCTCTTTCCATATCGATCGATTAGCGCACCTTTCAGATCGTCGTACGAAGTGGACGCTTGTGAAGAAACCTGTCTTGCTTCACCTGTCAACAATGTTCTTAATTGTAAAATCCTAATGTCATTAGACCAATTTGCCTGACCACTTACTGCATCGAATTCCGATAAAAATGTTAAGATGTCATCGAGTTTCGGATCAAATGGTTGTAATTTTACTTTAAATGGTAGTGACTGATATTTATCAGTATTTAAACAGTTTAATCCCTGTAAACGAATTCTTTCTCTTTCGATTTTTAATTTCTCTTTTTCGATTTCTAGTTTTTCCCGTTCGATGACAAGCTTTTCCCTTTCAATATCTAACTCATGTCTATTTGTCTTTCTTGTTGCTTTTTTCGGCGGCGGAGTTTTCGGTCTTTGAAAAACTTCTTCCTCAACTGGCACGTCGCTTTCATCTGCACATTCGGCATCTGTAAATTGCATTAAATTTCTATTTCTTCTTGGTCGATTTTTTGCTATGCTGCTTCCTTCTTGTACACCTTCTTCTGCCATTACGGATAGTATAACTAACTACAATTAATCCTGTGATTAATGGAAATATAACGAAAAAGTGAGTTTAAGGCTATGCTCGATAATTCAAAGTCAACGCTGAATCAACAGCCGGATATATTCCAAAATACGAAATCAATATCCAATAAACTAAACAAAAGTTTCATATCCAATCAATCGCTGAATCACACAGCTGGATATACTATATCCAATCAATCGCTGAATTACACAGCTGGATATACACCGGATTAACGGCAAAAAAATAAAACACTGATAATTCACATCAGCTACATAAGCAATAATCCTACGATAGCACATATATCCTTTAGGAAAATTACGCTTATAATCCACTACAGAATAATTAATAACTTAAATTAATTAATCCCATCCCACCGCTGCCACCATTTATGTTACACCTCAATATGAATTAAAAAGACAACATCGAGTTCTTATACAATATTTATATATTGCAAACATGTAACCAACTTTTCACATTGAGTAACAACCTTAAAACTGACCAGAAAATACATTAACTCTGTCTTTATCTTTGAATGTTAAACATGTTAGAATAATCAGAAACTTTTAAGTGTCTTTCAGTGGCGACTTTACGACCATACATAAATAGCACTAATTAATTGCGACAGTTCTATAGAGTTCATTCAGATGCTAAGAAAATATTACTATTTAACGGTTAACAGGTGTCACAGTTAAAGTACTTGTAATGTCTATTACACAAATAATACTAAAATTAGCCTTTTAACAACTACCTTGACCAAAAACTTTAACCTGAAACTCCCACTTTCATTTTCTATGTTCAGTGGACCCTGAAATTGGGGTCAAAAGTCTAATTTGGCATTAAAATTAGAAAGATCATATCATAAGCAACAAGTGTACTAAGTTTCAAGTTGATTGGACTTCAGCTTCATCAAAAACTACCTTGACCAAAAACTTTAACCTGAACGGACGGACGGACGGACGCACGGACGGTACGACGCACGGACGAACAGAGGCACAGACCAGAAAACATAATGCCCCTCTACTATCGTAGGTGGGGCATAAAAATAGAACTTTGTTGGTAAAAGGGAGAGTTACAAAAATGTTAAATAAATACATTATTAAGAGCAAACATCAATAATTAAAAGGTACATTTAAAATCAATTATAACCATATAACCTATCTGCTCTTATAAAGTCATTAACACAGTGACATTTACATTGTAAGTTATCACAATGGCATTTAATTGTTTAATTTAAACCAAAATGATTTCGCACATGCAATATGCATACATTTATAAATATTTTATTTGACATGCGAAATTGCACTTTATGTACATCCCAATAATGAATCAAATAAATGTTTCTAATCGAATCCTTTAAATTATCTCAAAACATAGAAATTCGATGACAGTTCCATATACAGATTAACTTGAACATTTCCGCTGTAGTTTATGGCGGTACTTATACTCCAGAGAGTAATGCTTCAACGGGTTTTGATAGCAAAATACATCTACATATACTATCTTAATGGTTATTGACAGAAAAATACATGGACATGAAATTGACAGATTATGTAATATGAGATGTTATAGATGTTAATGCATATTTCAGTCAATAGAAAACATTTCAGCCAATAAAAAAACATTTCAGTCAATAGAAAACATCTCTGGTAATCTGTGACAATTATGCCATATTGTTTATTGTTATGAATATAAGAAATGCCCATTAAACATTTAGAAGGCACCATATATAAATATAAAAATAAGATTTGGTATGATGATTGCCAATTAGAAAACTCCCCATCATAGCTAGCCCACTGTACAACTTTCAACAATGAGCAAAACAATACAACATAAAAAGCTGACAAATATAAAGCAATTCAAATGATAAAACTAAAGGCCTGATTTATGTACAAAACATTAAGCCGTCTACTTTTGTTTGCACCTGTCCCAAATCAGGAACCTTATGTTTAGTGGTTTTCATATGTTGATGTGGTTCATAAGTGTTTCTCCTTTTTATATAGATAAGGGGGTTGGTTTTCCTGTTTGAAAGATTTACATTAGTCAATTTTGGGACCCTTTATAGTTTGCTGTTCGGTGTGAGCCAACACTCCATGTTGAAGGCCGTACTTTGAACCTGTAATGGTTTTCTTTTACAAATTGTGGCTTGGATGTAGAGCTGTCTCATAGACACTTATACCACATCTGCTTATATATATATATATATATATATATATATATATATATATATATATATATATATATATATATATATATAAAAATATACAGTAACAAAGGACAACCACTGAATTACGAGCTCTTCAGACTGGCTTAATACCTTCAGGAACAAGAGGTACAAAAATAACAAACAAATCTAAACATATGCTGCAATCAACTTGAATCCATGAATGAACTGCCATGCTTATTCATGGGTTCTGTAGTTACTTTCAGTAAGACGTATGGTATACATGCAAGAATAGAATTTATTATCTAACGATCATCAATAATTGACCTTAAAGCTAAGGTTTTGTGACCAAGTAAAGTGTGTTGTTCTAAAGAAAAAATAAGATTGATCGAAACTCAACTGAGTATTTGAGTATGAGGTAATTTTGAATATTTATTTTTTTCTGTCAGTTTTAGTTGTATGAATAAAAAAAAATATAGTTGTTATAATAGAACTGGATTTCTTTATCAATAATTTAATCTAAGCAAAGTACTAAAGCATGTTTACTAACTTCATAAGAGAGCAAATGCACCAAAACAACATAGTTCTTAATTCTGACATAGCATGTTAAAGTCAATCTAGTATTTCATCAGAATCGGTGTATCGGAAGCAACAAGCATGGAAAATCCCTCAGTTTATAACCATCAAGTAGGTGTACCTTTTTGGAATCTCCAGATTTTTGCAATTTTCTAGACACTTCTTATATATTATTATCAATAAATTCTTTCCTTATATGATGAAATGCCATTTCAGATTCTAAATATAATGATGATTTGAAAATCTAGGCAAAGAAAACTGGATCAACTAATAACAGGATACAAAGTGTCAATATTAAAGCTCTCAAATTACCATTAAACAGTGGTCTGACAGATAACCGGACACTTAATAACGCTTAATGTTAATTTGAGTGTCAGAGTAACTCTCAAGTAATTCCCGTTAGAATCTTCAATAAATCGTTACAAAAGCTGGTAATCTAGTGAAGACAATGATAGGATAAACTTTAACAACCACAGAAATTCCATCGGGACCAGTTCAATAACCACAATACCCCAAAGTAAAGAAACTTATTAATTTTCAATTAAATTTTCATAACACCTGAATGCACAGGTAGTATGGTACAATAAGACCTAGAACTTCTGGTTGTAAAATCTTCAATGTTTTATGTGATGAATATTGTAAAAGAGTCAATAAAAAAGACGCAACTTAATCCATTATCCTTTGCTATTATTCATCAATATAAAGGAGGAAACCATTTGTGTTTGCTGTGTAAATATCATGATTAAACATTTTTTTATAGCCATGACGATATCCTCTTTGGTAATGTATATTTCTGAAAGTTACACTTTTTGCCCCCTTTGCTAAAGAGCAAAGACTTTAAAATTTTTCCTTTTACATGTTTTTTTTATAAGCTAATTGAGAAACCTACTTTTTGAAGCCACACTTTTTTAACTGTAATGATAAGCATCATGTGGTTTGATAACAGATGAAAAGAACACGCAAATAAGTTTTCATAGGTAAAACATTATTTGTTCAAGAAATAAGCTCACGAGAAATATTAAAGCCATCGCAAAAAAAAAGACCATAAAAAAAAATGATCAATTGTTTATTTCAATTCATCTTGAACCATGCTGTTCATCAAAATGTCAACTTTATTCTTGGTCATTTCTTAGATGGTTTATAGTTATGTACACTATCACAAGAAAAACTATGATAAGTGCAAAGCAAAATTTAGACAAGTCTAAAAATTAAAAATTAGCAAAACTTTCACACATGAACTTTATTCTAAGAATACATACATTTTTAAGGACTCATTTCACAAAACAAGTTCAGAATTTTATGCAAAAAATTGATCTCAAAGCTCATAAGTACTTGAAAAGATTTTTCATGAAAATAATTACTGATTTTTTCCAATAAGCTGTTTTTTCCACACCAATCTCACTAACACAAAGTGCACTTAAAAAACAGCTTACATGAAGATATAAATTACAATTTTACAGACACAAAGACCCACTGATCAAAAGATAATGCTTCATATTTCATCATAATTATAATATACATGTTCCCACATCTACTTATTAATCTATCTTCAAAACTCATCAGAATTTCTTCTGTTTTAAACATATGTTTTGAGGAAATAATTAGTCCTGAAAGTTATGTATGAAGTTGTACGAAACAATACTGTTTTTTCTAAAGAGAATGCTGTTTGGAAGTAATGAATCTTAATTTCCTATCATTATTATAGTTTTAAATCAGGTATGTATAATATACATGCACTTTCATAGAGAATGTCTACTGCAGATTTTGTAGTTTTTTCAGTTAAACTTAGATGATTTTTTTTTTATTAAACTTCTACTTTGCATTCAATGACAAGAGGGACTTATTACCAATGCAAAATGAAGACCATAGTAGACCATGGAAACCATTTATTTTACAGTTGACCATGAACAGCCATGTTCTTTTTCAAGCTTTTTATAAATCAATGATCATGGTTAACCATGGTCATGATCCATTTTAACCATGGTCAACTATGGTCATACAGATTAACCATGGTCAACTATGGTCATACAGATTAACCATGGTTAACTATGGTCATACAGATTAACCATGGTTAACTATGGTCAGACAGGTTAACCATGGTCAACTATGGTCATACAGATTAACCCTGGTTAACTATGGTCAGACAGATGAACCATGGTTAACTATGGTCAGACAGATTAAACATGGTTACCTATGGCCAGACAGGTGTTAACCATGGTTAACTATGGTCAGACAGATTAACTATGGCTAACTATATATATGGTCTTTATGACAGATTAACCATGGTTAACTATAGTGGTCATACAGTTTAACCATGGTCAACTATGGTCATACATATATATTAACCATGGTCAACTATGGTCATACATATATATTAACCATGGTCAACTATGGTCATACATATTAACCATGGCCATGATCCAGTTAAACCATGGTCAACTATGGCTTTAGATTATTTTGTAAATTTGTTCATTTGTCAAAAATATTTCAACTTCTCATTCAATGACTGACCCAGCAATGCTGCAAAACATATTTCATTTGTTAAAATTATTTTATTTGTTTGTCAAAAAATATGTGTACCTTAACTTCAATGACTAATACTGCAATGTTACAGAGATTGAAATTAACAGGACCCTGTACTATACCAGACTAGGTAAGGTGAAATGCCTTCCTTGATGCAGTCTGTTACCTTTTGTCACTAGCACATAAAAAATCCAGCTCAGTGTGTTGGTCTTTAAGTACAAACAGGGTGGATATTCATTTTGCATTGACATGTTCTCAACCTAAATATATATTAAATTTGGTGCTGGATGTAAAAACAACCATTTCCATGAGGGTATTGAAAATAAAAGTTTTGTCTCAATACTTTAGTTCTAAGTTGAACATCCTCAACATAAAGGCAAAGGGATAAAAGGAATCACAATTGTTTTAGGCACCTGGTTAGTGCACAAGGAATTAAAGTTTTATTACCTGTACTCATCTGAACCATTTGAAAACAGAAAACAAATTAAAGATTTGCACTGAACTAGACTTAGGGGGATTATAAGCTTGACATTTAATAAATACACTTGATGACCATAGATGACCTGGGTCCCGTAGATGATCATGACTTGTGTATTTTTTTGTGTTGTAAGGTTGGTATCTTTGCTTCATGTATTCCCATATACTCCTTTTATCAATTAGGTGTCACAGAATAACAAAAATAGATCATACAAATAATTTTGTGTTCTTTATGGAAAACAAATTGTTGCATTTATAGTAAATGCTAACATTTAAACTTGAAAAGTGCTATAAAAAGTGATTTAGTTACACAACACAACTGTCTAATGATTTCTGTTTAAAAAAAGATTGTTTTGCAAAAATATGAGGAGAGTGTCAATCTCTATGATATGAGATTAAAACCAGATGCTCCGGAGGGTGCAGCTTTATACGACTGCAGAGGTCTAACCCTGAACAGTTGGGGCAAGTATGGACACAACATTTAAGCTTGATACAGCTCTGAATTTGGATTGCGATTAAATAGTTGACACAACATAGGTTTCTGACACAGAATGAACGCAGTCTAAGAACTTAAACTAAAAAACTTAAAAATTTTAAATTGGACATTTACCTATTATGGTTCAATATCCAAAATCTAAATACATGGTTAGATTCAGCATATCATAGAGCCCCAAGAATTCAATTTTTGATGAAATCAAATAATGTTCAATTTTAGATCCTTTGGACCTTAATGTAGACCAATTTGAAAACGGGACAATACTGTACAATTGAATGTTTCTTGCTATTACGCAAAACTGTGCAATTGAAAATTTCTTGCTATTGGGCAATACTGTGCAATCGAAGATTTCTTGCTATTATTGTGCAATTGAATATTTCTTGCTATTTCGCAATACTGTGGAATTGAAAATTTCTTGCTAATTGCACAATACTTAATATAATAATTTTGAACTCCGATTTGGACCAACTTGAAAACTGGGCCCATAATAAAAATCTAAGTACATGTTTAGATACAGCATATCAAAGAACCCCAAACATTCAATTTTTGTTAAAATCAAGCTAAGTTTAATTTTGGACCCTTTGGACCTTAATGTAGACCAATTTGAAAACAGGACCAAAAATTAAGAATCTGAATACAGGGTTAGATTTGGCATATCAAAGAACCCCAATAATTCATTTTTTGATGAAATCAAACAAAGTTGTAATTTTGGACCCTTTTGACCCACACTGGTAATATTTCCCTCACTGTTTATCACCTTCCTAACCACTTATATAATGTGTTTTGTTTTTTGCTCCATACCTGAACCACATTCAGCTTATTCTACCCACTTTTGTTAATTAAAGTTTCCTCTGACAGTTCTATCAAAACAGATCTTATCTGCCTGAGGTTATGGAACCACTCATTGTAAATATGAAATAGATTGAGTACCATAGAGTAACACTGGGTGTGATGTCACACTTTAGAGTGCCAACATTATGAGCATAAACAAAGCTTAATAAACTCATTATTCTTGTTTTCATTTCAATTAAGGCATTAGGTTTACTGTTTTAACCCATTCAAACTAAATGCAATAAATTAATACATGTACATTTAAAATTTGATTATAGGATTGTTAGCATTTAAACATGGTTTTGTGAAAGAGTGTTCCCCTCTAGTGGGGGAGTTTGTGGGTTTGAACTCCCAGCTGGATAAAACTAAAAAATTTAAAAAAGGAATTTGCGGCTTCTCGCTTAAAGCAGATATTATGGAGCAAGTACAGTCTCAGTCAGAATAATGTGTTGGGTAAGGGTTGCATGTCTTAATACTATTTTATGATATAAAACATATTTTGTGGGTGCATTTAAAAATGACCTGATTTTTTTTGTATCATATTTGAAAAGCTGCATCCTTTTCCTAAATTAAAATGTGCATACCATAAATCTTTCAATATTTATATTTATTGACAAGGAAGTGTTAAAACATCAAAGAAATGTGTTATAAGCGCATATAACCAGCTGTTTTTAACCATCAAAATTATATTTATGATTATTGATAATTTTTAAGTGGAATATTTGCTTTTTCAAGATAAAAGTGCAAATTTTGAAAGCTGACATTGCAAAAGCATACCAAGATGCCAGATTAACACCTACAAATCAATACGTATACTTGTCATTGCCAAATTCTTCATTTTTGACCAAAGTATATATGATAGCAAAAATGAACATGAAAAAAATATATTTAAAAAAGGACAAAACAACAAGTCAAATATTAGTATTAATTCAATGGGGCAATGAATTATTAGAAGTCTCTTAAATCAGCTCAAATGCATCATTAACGCATGAAATATTTTCCCCTGAACATTAAACAACCAACATACAATCAATCATTTAGGCAAGTTTATTGCTCAACTGCTTATTACTATTACTAATGATGAGGAACATTTATAAGATTCATCAATATTTAAATACATTAGAAAAACTGCTTCAGAACATTGCTTCTTATCCAAGTCTCTCAGTTTTAAAAATCCTTTTATTCTATTTCATTTAAATTGATATTTTGATCAAGTTCTAGGAAATTACCTGTTGTATAAAGATTTTTACAGAAACATACCAAAAGCATATGAAGCCTAAATGTTTAAACCTGAGCTAATCATTTCTACATTTAATAATTACATAACTTGACCCTGTTTCTCCCTTATATCTAAAAAATATGTATGGTGATATTAACCATTTTTAATGAAAGACCTAAGGGTCTTTTGATTTTGTGTCCTTGTTATGAAGTCAAGCTAGGTCAAAGTTAAATTTGATGTTCTAGATATCGACCTTTGCTGTTACTTCTTATTGATACATGATAAATTCATAGGGTCTTTTACATTAATTGGGTTTCAGAAATTTACTATAAAGGGCAATAACTCCGTAATGGGTGACTTGACAATTTTGGTCATCTTGACTTATTTGTAGATCTTACTTTGCTGAACATTATTGCAGTTTACAGTTTATCTCTATCTATAATAATATTTTTTTTTGCAAAATAATGTCCACTTTATGTATCAATATATGAAAATTGATGTTAGCAGCCTGGTTCACTGATTACTGTGGACTTCTAACATTGAATGAACTTAAAGTAGGAGTTTCAAGCTGCCAAGTTTTGAATATAAATATTATTTCAAAATAGGCGGCAGTGGGGGTAGAGTAATATGTCAAAATATGTCACTAACCACTCACATTTGAAAGTCCCGATAGACTTATCAATCAATAACAGTGATTGCCAGGAAATTGTTCTAATGCACTTAACTGCATAAGACAAACAAAAGTACAACATTTGAAGTTGGGCAACTATAGATCTCTAAGTGCCTTCAACAATACTTTCACTAAAAACTAAGTTTAGTAATTGCATATCTTTCAAAATTAGAATATATATTACCCTGCCCGAGTCCAAAAAATAATCTTGAATAGTTGCTGAGTCAGGTTAACTCTAATTCTATGTCTAAAGCAATTCGCAGCAAAATTAAAAATATGGTGCACTTTAAAGAAATGCCAGTATAACCCTTTTTATACAAATAATTTAAAGAAACTACATGTATAATCAAAATATTTCCAAAGCAGCATACATAGGTGGATCCAGGGGCGCCCTTTTTGTGGGAAAAATTTGGCTGATTATATAGGGAATCACTGAAGCATGAATGGAGCGCCCCCTCCCCCCCTTAGGTCAGTCAGCGGTCCCCCCTTATAAAAAGTTCTGGATCCACCACTGGCATATTACCTTACTGTACTCATTAGCCATTACATAATGAACCTATTGTGAGCCTATAAGCAGCAATGATACAACCTACTATTATGAATACATTTGATTGATAATACTGTTTGTCCTGGTAGGATATCAAAACTTTCAATCAAATTTAACTTAATTCTTAATGATAGTGTTTAATGCTTTGATTGAAATACATGTACACATCAGCATCAATTATTAGACAACTTCTTATAATATCTAATTTAAGTATAGAATTTTGAAATAAATTGAAGAAATTAATTGTTTCAACATTTTGAAGGTTTCTCCCTTTTATTTAATATGAACTTGAAAATGATTAAAACGATTTAATATAATTTTTGTTCATTTATAAGCACTTTCATAATCTGCAACCCCTGCAAGGAATTCAAGAACTGTTCTTAAAATGTTGAAGAGCTGTTCTTAAAGACCCAAGTATTTTAATCTAAGAGAGGTTATAAGAAATTGATCTTGGTGCATAATTATTACATATTTGTGTTTTTTAAATTGAGGACCAAAAAGACAGGGCTTGCTTTTAACAGCTCAATCATGTATGTTATATTTTTTAAAATGTCACCTAGCAACCATAAATTATTTTCTTATTTGGCTGTTGGTTTTCTTGTTTAACAATTTCTCATGCAAGGGTCTTTTATGGCTTATTATACGGTATGAGTTTTGGTCATTGCTGAAGGCTGTACGATGATGACCTTCAGATGCTTACGCCTTAATCATTTGGACTCTGGTAAATTGTTGTCTCATTTGCAATCATACTATCTTCTTATTCTCTTATAAAGACAAGGGCACTTTGCATAATTTAAAGCAAAGTTACATTAGGTTTTCAATATAAATGAGAAGTTCAGAACTATGTCAAGTAACCCTTATTTGTACTCTTACAATTCTAATTAATTCAAGGTCTAGAATTTCTACAAAGGTTTCTTTTTCAGATAGAACTGCAGCCAGTCATTCAAGTTGCAGACATATCAAATAAGCAGATATACAAATAGTTCAATAATTTTCTATTTCATAACTTGTTTACTGAAGAAAATTTAGTCAGACACAGGAAAAGTTAAAGACCAAATGCCTTTTATTACAGTCAGACATGTATATTAAAGTCACTAAATGAAAATGTTAAAAATGACTTTTATATAGAGTGCTTTTTTTTTTAACTTTAAAAATTTTAAATGACCACAATAATTACATAACATAGATGTTTAAGTCCAAGTATAACTCAACTTCCATGTAGGACTGCAACAATTCAAAATATGGTGGCATACAAATCTATCATGTGACCTAAACTATTGCATGACCTCTAAAATTATGTACATTGCCCGTATGTGTCCTTTACATTAAACTTGATAAAGATTGAATTCGTCTTCTTAATCATTCCTATGTCAATAAGTACATTTGGCATTCAGTGTGCACCAATCTTGGTTATGTATATCAGAGGTCAAGGTCAAATGGAAAAACTCAGAAAAAGATAGTAGGCAACAGAGAGTCCAACTTTAAAATCAAATCTGAATGACAGTAAGTTGTTACGCATCTTCACCTAAAGAGGACATTGTAGCCCAGTTCTAAGATTTAAAGTCAAGGTCAGTAAACATCGCAATAATTGAAAACAGCCATTCTAAATATATATCATCGATATTTTAAATCATTGTCAACCAATGTGTCAACACCGAAATGGACAACAACATTAAAGTAGCAGAATTTGATGAAATACATTGGGCCATTCCAGTTAATATCTGCTAAAGGGTGATGGATGGTCCTTTCTGAGGGGTGTAAAATTTATACATCTTAGGGGTGAAATTTGGGTTTTTTCATCTGACACGTACACTCATACGCAAAAATTTCTGAGGGTCTTGCAGTAGTAAATAATTAAAAATAATTACATCTTAGGGGTTACAAAAATTACCTATTTCAGATCTTAGGGGTGCTTTGGAATGAAGACAGTTTCTTATCATGCATTATCTGGTATTGCATTTAAAATTCTGATGGGTACAATCCTTGCAGTAAAAAATTCTGATAGGTCAATTTTTCCCATGAAAGCCCATCCACCCAATATGAACAGAAACTCTACATCTGATAGGTAGTTTTTCATGATGTTTTTTTCTGATAGGTATGAAAAAAAATCTCCCCATCCATCCCCACCTGTTAGAAATTAACTGGAATGGCCCATTTGATGTAATAAATATCTTAAAGTCATGAACTCGTAGATTGTTATTTTCTACATAATCTTATTTTTAACCTTTTAGTAACCATGTACTTTTCCATTTCATTTCTTTGAAGCCTTTAAAATTGAATTTATCCATTACGGATATTTACAGGACTTTCACTTCAGTGGTTGTGTCGGAATGTCAACGACAAGTTTGATTCTTTAATCTTGAAAAAGCGATCATTCCTCTAAAAAAAAATCTGTAGGCATTAGAAATAATGAAATAATTAGGTTTGACAGAAACGATACATGTACTTGATTAACCAAATTGTCAATGTTTATTTCATTAATTAGCAATTATAGAACACTCAAACTTAAATAAACTGACAATATAGGAAATTATTTGACTGTTAAGGAAAATCTGATCGATGGCAAATATAGTTAGTGAAGTATCAACTAAATAATAATAAGGTTTGGCAGTAATGTCTATGACCTCTAGGGGATTTTAAAACATTGTTTATTGTAAAAGAGAGTGGGAAGGTACACAATATTAATACGATGGACATAGGTTGCACTTAAAAGACACCCTCATCATATAGAGATGTTGAAATTCCTTAGGTAGTTCCTAGACAAGTACAGTAACTCAGACCAATAGACCAGTTTAAACACAGAACAATCATTGTTTGGTGATTTGTAATCTGACATTGCTCTGACATCTAATGGTTTTCGATCATTAAGGGCAATTTTGGACATGGGGATAGCAGTAGATCCACAAGATAATTTTTCCTGTAAATAAATATATGCTTATGATAAAAAAAAAATGTTCGTACCATTTGTACCATCCATCAATTACTTAATTTAAGCTGTACGGTCATCAAAATTTGGAGTATGATTATTGAACTCAAGAGTCTCAGTCGTTTTGAGCATAGATTTTAATCTCCAGAGTACTATATAAAGTTAGAAGACAGTAGACCCAAGTTTTTCAGTTTTTTACAGAAACTTTACGAGGGTTTTGTTTTTCTTTCAAAGACATGCATGGACTGACTTTTTTCTTTTTGTATCAAAGTGACAAAAGTAGTACAGACAGAAAAAAACTTTTAAGATAAGACAAAGTTTGCCATTTCTTCATATTTTGTAATTGTGTAAATAGCATTAATTAACAAAACATTTGTTATGTAACTGAACATGTACAGATTGAAAAGGTATCAATCAGTTCATGTAAGAAACAATTTCATGCAGTTATTAAAATTATCATAACAACTGTCATAATAAAACTATGATAGCATATGGTAAATTGATTAATCTATATACTTGATATTAGTAATTTGACAGATCCAATACAAATATCTGATTCTCTTTTTAACAAATAGAGATCAAAACAGGTTATACATTGAGAATAAAGCATTGACCTACGGAATTAGTTTCCACCTAATCTACTTATCCTAGAAACAGTTGTTGCAGGGTTAAAAACTCATATTAAATCTTTGGATGAGTTTATTATTACCTGTGACTTCTGATGCTCAGATAAATCTGGTATTTATTATAACTCTTGGTAAATTAAGGAGGATATAGGGTAGGATGTTTTTAGGAATAGGAATATTCATACCACACCAGGAAGTTCAGTATACTAATAACTCTAGGCAGGGGAAAAGATTAGTGGAACCCGTTAGTAAACCACAGGCTACTAGATCTTGGGCCCTACATCTAACAGAACATGCCTATATCATGCTTCTGTGTATCCTTTCATATTTTGGAAAGTTGGGTCCCTAAATTGGAAAGGTTATTCTCTTTACGTGCTTGGTGGTTAATCCTGGTGATTAAAGACAGCAGGTCGTTTGACTTTCTAATTTTAAATGGACCTCATAATATCCTGAGTAAACAAATATATTTGGGTGTTTTACATGTGAATACACATGTATGTAGTAATATTGTTTTAATCATTGACTTTAATCTATATGATGGGTTTCTTTGCCTGACTAATTGGTGTGGAACCATAATTTAAGTACTATTAGACAGTGCACGACAGTCCCAAGTAAATGTATATTAACCTCCAGAAAAATAATTTGACATTTGTCAAAATGTGTTCTCGCAAAATCAGAACCCATTATGTGCAGAATTTGCATTAAAAATCAATCAATCAATCTTTGAACAATTTATTCAAAACCAGATTTCATTTTTTATTTTTCTGGAGGGTCATATACATTTACATGGGACTGTCGTGCACTGTCCCAGAGTAATAAAATTCAGGTTCCGACCTATTTCATGATGATTACTTGGTCCACTTAATTACATCTGAAAAAGAGCTATTTCTGGAGAAAAGCAAATATATTGTACTAAAAACACCATACAAAAATTAAAAACCAATTCTTCAGAGAACAATTGAAGGTCTTTCCACCTCGATAATAAGAATGAAATTTAAAAAACGATGTTAGAAAATGTCACTCCTTGTTGATGTTATTTGGTTCTTCAAATTGATATAAAAAATAAGACTAATAGGTATATATATGCAGAAGACTTGAAATTATTTTTAGCAAAGGTCAAAAAATCTTGAATGTCAAATTGACCTTTGACCTTGACCTCAATTTCAAGGTCATATGTCAGGGATCTCAAATCAAAAGACCCCAGGTCAATCATTTGTATGGTTGTGAAGAAATACTGATTTCAAATACATAAGGGGAGAAAACTCCTATAAGGGTTAACCAAAACACTTCGACTGAAATAGATTGAAGTTGCGCCTTTTTGTAAACAGCAATTTGGCAAACAAATCATATCATTTACTGTAACAGTTTCTTTTGAATAACTATAACAAGCAAAATTCAAAATTTATAACATGACCCTGACCTTTGACCTTGATCTCAATTTCAAGGTCATAGGTCAGTGAACACAAAACGGAAGACAGGAGGTCAATCACTTGTATGGTTGTGGAGAAAACTCCTATAAGGGTTAACCAAAACACTTTGACTGAAATAGGTTGAAGTTGCGCCTTATTGTAAACAGTTATTTAGCAAACACATCATATCATTTACTGTCACAGTTTCTGTGGTATAACGACAACACGCAAAATTCAAAATTTAGAACATGACCTTGACCTTTGACCTTGACCTCATTTTCCTTCAAATGGACCAAGGACTTCATATCAAAAGACTGTAGGCCTCTACGACTTATAACGTATGAATTGATCCAACAAATCGCCTATCTTAAATTTTCAAAGGGAAATAACTCCCTTAAGATGTCTTCCGATCACTAAAGTCAAAATAATTCAAATCATTCTCAAAAGTAGACGACCAATTTGGTGAAAACAGTTTGCTAAAATCTTTTACGGTTTTAGAGATATAGCGATAACAAGAAAAAGGGGACGCAGGGAGATAACTCCTATAAGAATAAGTGTTTGGTCACACAGGGTGAGTTTCGAAACCCCCATTACTGTACAACATCATTGGCCAAAAAATCCATTCTATATGTTGTAAGACAAAAAAGCATCTCAGACGGCAGAAGAAAAAAAAAAAAAAAAAAAAAATAATCAGAAGAAAAACAAAAGGTCTTTCCACGAAAAGTGGAAAGACCTAATAAGGAAATATGATTGCCAATGAGACAACAATCCACAAGAGACCAATGGACAGGATATTTAACTAGTCAATATTATGAATAAACAAGATTGTTTTGGTACAAATAAGTATTTTGTAAAGTACATTGGCCTGATTTAGGATACAGTTAGTTAGATAATATATTATTATATTTCACAGTTTACAATAATTAAGTAGTTAAGGAAAAAGTACTTCCAAACTCTTCAGAGATTTCACAGGTCTTTTGATCAGTTGTACAACTCAGTTTACTATGCTATCAACAAACACGTTCAATGCAAATAAATTTGATGAAAATAAAAAGATTTCAATAAAAAATTTCCCTGATGTTTTGACTTTCAGGGTATCAAAATACATTTTCAATATAACCATGTTTTAATATACCCTTATTCAGCGCTATCACCGTATTATTCGTTGAAAATGATATAAACACCTCTCAGGGGATGTAACCTGAGGTTTCACAGAAAAAAGATGTTATTGTTAAATGGTAAATATGTAGTCATTTCTGGGCCTTTCTTAGCTGACTATGTCGTATGGTTTTACTCGTTGTTAAAGAACATGTAGTGACCTTTAGTTGTTAATTTCTGTGTCATGTGGTCTCTGGAGAGTTGTCTCATTTCTCATTGGCAATCAATTACAAGTCATCTTCCTATTTTTAATTAGCAGTTTTATTTACAATTTTATGCCAAAATCCCTCCCCTCTCCCCATCGCAACCTGTTTTCTCCATTGTATATAGACAAATCAGTTTTTATTTAGTGGTAACTTCAAATATATCGATCAGGATATATACAACAGACAACAATAAATAGGCTAGGGTCACTAAGTAGACTGTGGACACAGTCAATGATACAGCTAAAAAATTCATGTAAATAATTTGATATTTATATTCAGTGTGCACGATTTCTGATTTCATTTACGTCATCCAGTTTCAAAAAAGTCGTCATATTCATATAATGAAGCTAATCTTTCTTTAAGTATCATCTCAATTTAATTAACAACAACTGTGACATTCAAAAATGCTACAAGTGACCACTGATTCCCATCGGCCTAGGTTAAATGACCACTGATTCCCATTAGCCTGGGTTAAGTGACCACATAATTCTATCAAGTACTTTCACAATAATCTGAGAACCAAAAAATGACCTAGTCAAGTGACCACTACATGTAGATAAGTACTATAAATTGAGAAGAAAAATCTACCAAATAAGTAAACAGTAAACAATAATTGTGAACTTCAAGTACTCCCTGTAGTACATTTTAATATGGATCTTTGTCTATTTTTTAGCTGTGTCACTGAATGTCTTTAAAGCCTCCTATGATATTAACCAATTTCTGCCTCCTAAAAGAAGTGCCTTCTCAGTGAGTGTCTAGACTCAAAGGACAAATGTTTTCATAATTATTTTTTTTTTATCTAATAACTTTAAAGTTATCAAACGATGATTGAACTTGGAAGACTGATATGACGGAAGTGTTTCCTACTAAAATACATATTATTGGAATAAAAATGAATATATTACATTATGTCATCTGATGCAAGTCACATTATTCGCAATAACAAATAAAAAGTAAATTAATTTCTAAAAATTCAGTTTTTCAGTTCATCAATTCCATGTAAATATATAAATAAATGGATCAAAACATTATTATTCATCTTTCTGTAACAGTTACCTTTGGAGTTCAACAACCCATGATAAACCAGTTATATAATTAACTACGTAATTATTACTCCTGTACCGTTTACTTATAAATATCAATGCTGTAAAACTAAGTCAAAATTTCTCCTGCTAAGTTCTTTTGTGTTAAAGAAAGTTAATAATGGGGTACTCATGAAATGATTCCATTTAAATCATAATGCCCCCAGTAAATAATTATGGGGATCATTTTGTAACAGTTCACAGTAAATAATATATGGGTTTTTTTTTTGCAACCATTCTCAGTAAATGGTAGTTTGTAGAAGTGCTTAAAGAAAATAATAAAGGGTTAACAGTAATAATGCAGAAGTGTTTCCCCATTAAAATGTTAACCAGTGCTTCAAGCAATAGAAAAAGAAGATAGTCTGAACAAATAAATACTTTATTAAGTGTAAACCAGCGAGTATCTCAAGCTTAATTAAACAGTTCACCCTTTAAACATGACCGAAATCTGTTTTTCAAATATTTATATTAGAAGTCAAACTCATAGTACATGTCACCACTACATCTAGTGAGAAAAAAAAATCTTCACTCGAAACATCAAATTTTTCACCTATTCAAAATTTCATTTGAAAAAGTGCAGGCTATTTCGTATTCATATATTTAAATATTTAAGTTTAAAAGCTAAAGGTTTGAAAAATATTGAATGAACGAGTCAATCGGTGATGAAAGCAGTTTTTCTTAGGATGATATGCCGGCAAAACATTTTTCAATGATCCGCTATGATGAACCATCATCAGACACTTTTATCCTGATATTACAATGGCAAAATCAGAGGATAATTGAATTTTGATCAATGAAGAACTCAAATTAAGCAAATAATATGTAGAAAATCAACTAGTCTGGAGAGTTTAAATGTACTAAAGATAAAAGAAAAGGGATATCCTCTTCTTACTAATTTTAGTAAAGGATAAAGGTGCTTTTCCATAAATAAATAAAGAATAAAACACCTAAATAAATGTACTCTCAAAAGTAAAAGAAGGTTTATAGTTATACACTGAAGTCATGTTTACTTCCTGCACAAGTTCAGAGCATCGACTAACACTGCTTGTTTAATTGACCACAAAACAATGAAACAAATTTAATTATCCTACAAATTTCAAGCCCTTAATTCTTCTTCCTGAACACAGAAAATCAATAGATCAAAAGATCAATCTGAACAAACAAGAATTCATCAATTTGTCCTTATTATCTCATTAATTTTTCAAATAATAGGAAAAACACAGCACAACTTATAACTATAACAAAAACTGATTTGAACAATTCTACTCCTGATTACACCTTATCCAATAGAAAACTTAACAATTGATGGTAATAGCTCTCTGATGTCATCTTAACCTGCTGTGAGAGATAGATAATCACCAATATTATAATGATCACTTTTCGTCTAATCAATGACAATTGGAGGCAGAACTATAGTGTAAAGAAAACACCCCCTCTTCCTCCTCATATAATCAAGGCTTTTTCACCTGAGCTTTACATAATTAAGACTAGCTTTCACAAATAAGTGCATTAATTGATTATAAATAATAATTTTCCATACAACATACCTTTGGATTTTAAAAAATATCAGCTGTGCTCAAGAACAAACAATTATTTGTATTCACAAAGATTTCTTTTTCATAACATGTGAATAAATTCAAAGGTAAGTTACTTATCTTTTTACTTATAAAGAGTATTTTTTCTGAAAAACCTAAAATTTGAAACTACGTACGTATCTTAAATAATTTTTCTTTTTTTCTTTCAATTTCTTATTTCAGTGTTTTTATTTATTAACTGATTGTACAAGTATTACTTTATTCCCTCTAGATATATATTTCTGAATAAAGAGAAATGCTATTATATTGACAATGCATAACAGAAAAATAATTGTTTAATTGCGGTATATTATACTTTAATGTACGTCTAATCAATTATAAATATAATGTTATGTTGAAACTTAAAAGCTGTATTTTATACACTTAATTTCTCATGGCAAAAAGGGGGAAGGTTAATATAAGTGTATAGGGGTAAGCATAAAGTCCCCAGTCCTTTGGAATCATTTCAGTTAATTAAAAAATGAATTCTACTTTTTTTAATAACAATCTTTATATCATTTCACGATGACTTTTGAATCCTTTGCTTCAGTCAAATTCTGACTACCTTATAAAAAAATTTCGAAATCAAACAATGGCTCTTTGAAATTAAATATTTAAAGTAATAAATAGATTTCTAATCGTGATAACATACACTTGTGTATATACGGTACATAAAAATGTACCATAATGACACAGACTTTTTAATTTATTTTGAAAAATTAAATTACTGTATTCCCACAAGTCAAATTGTGACAAACAATAGCAAATCAGTTATAATATAAGTGGATAGTTCCTCCTAATGAGAGTTTCCCCATTAAAAATGTCAACCTGCTTCCATTAACAAGGATTCAGAAGGAGTACATATGGACTGAACTAACATATATACTGCAGTAAGTGTGAACTTATCTTTAGTTTAGGTTGACTTCAGTAAGCACAAGTTAATGGCCAATTCCCTTTAAAAAGATAAAGTTACATTATGTCTCATTTAAAAGGAGCTCTGTGATATACTAGTATATAACTGAGACTGCATTGTTATTCATTCACACAACTTCACCAAATATAACATATATGTATTCAGCTCAAAATCATTGAAATGTGTCTAGTGCTCTGGTGATCTCCTGAAATACCCCCAACCCCTTATTGTAAGAGTTAGCATCTTTGACAATCTTAATTTTTCTGTTTGAGCATTATTGTCTTTTAACTTTTCCCCCTTTCCTCAATAGAATTTGGTTTTTTGCATACTTGATTCGCATAGGATTTTAAAAATAATATGCTGAAATCTGCTTTTAAAGTATAATTACACCTTATGTAAGAATCCGGGGTTTTGATTGGTTAATAGCCAGTGTATTTTTCACCAATTTATTGTTATCAAATGAATATCGTTCATTTTTAACGCCGCCGGGGTATTTGCCAAAAGGATATGCCTTTTTTACCCTCTCTGCCGTGGTATTTGCCAAAAAATACTCTATCCGACTGGACGCTTGTAACGTCACGATCATCAATGCGTTTTAGTACATTAACATTCGGTGTAATTAAACAGATATATCATGTTATTGAGGGGTATTTGCGAAAAATACCAGTCTTGAGAATGAATTTCCCTCGCCTTACGGCTCGTGAAATTTAACATTCTCTCGACTGGTATTTTTCGTAAATACCCCTCCTTAACATGATATATCTGTTCATTAACGCATTGCGAAAAACAAATATTTCATCAAATAAATTGAAGTCAGATATTCTTATGAATATCCTTTTCATATTGGATTTAAATTTTATTAGTCTGATGCAGACATTTCGTAGTCAAAAGTGTTAAAACTGACGTACTACACATGCGTCATTATGGAGTAAAGGGGGTGGCGTCAAAAGCGGTGTCATTATGGAGGAAAGGGTTAACCGCCTATTAATTTGACTCTTTCCTTTCGACAGATTTTTTAATGGCATGCGTAGTTAAAGATCCTTTGGGGTGAATATGTAGGTCAAGATGTCCAAAATTTAAAAAACTAAATCCGTTCAGTGATATTCTGTTTATACATATCTTTATCTACCAAAAACATTTGGTGCTAATGATAAATCTAAAGTAGTCTCTAGTAAATTAATTTCATTCTAACAGTCTTTAAAGACCATATTTAAACCTCAAAATGGTTGTTTTTTTCAATTGATTGTGCCGAATTCACTGTGAGGAACTGATTGCTTCCAATAGTCATATTGTCCAAACAAGTCAGAAAAATTGCATTCTTGACCAGCTGTGTGAATTTAAGTCCAAACCTGACATTTAACTTGGGGTTTCCATTATCATAGTTCATCGCAAAATTTATATAAAGAAAATTCATTAAACACAAAAAAAGAAAATACCAACCTTAGCTTGTAAAATGGCCTCAAATGAAAATTTTGACATAAATCAATTTTACAGCATTGATAATCATGACTACTGAACCTTAAACCAATTCCCAACAAGAGTATGCCCAAACAGCTGCAGTCTGCTTTAAAACATAAAGACAGTTCAAAACCAAAAGGGTACAAGTAGTTATTAATTCTGTTATCATTGAATCTGTAAGTTTGTCCTGTAACAGATGTAGTAGTCATAGTACAATGATCCTGTCTACATGACAAGTATAATCAACCTAAACATGAACATAGTAACTTTCTGATATACATGCAATAGATCAATGCCATTCACATTTTTTCTCTGTGTTATTGAAGTAGTGACAAAGCCATTGTTGAATACTACAGTGTCTATAGCACCCAATTATTGTATAATTTTAAGAAAATGTGGGGCATAAGACAGCAAACCAATATGAATTAAACCAATGGACAAATAAAATGACATTTTTGAAGCTCTGCATCAAATTGCTGAATAAAATAAGTAAAAGATTGTTATACTCTTAGAAACTTAATTTAGCAATAAAAAAATAAACATTTAAATAACATGAAAATGAATATAAATTCAAAAAGACCATAAGCTGTTTCAATTTCACCTTTAATTAGGCCTGGACCTTTTATAGCTTACTTTTTGGTATTAATTTTGCTCATTGTTGAAGGCTGTGACTGAAAGCTGCTTCCATTCAGTTTCTTTTACTGGGTTTTGGTAGATAATTTGTTCATGTTTACAATCAACTTTTATTGAGAAAAAAAAAAAACACTTTTGTGTTTTGAACAGGTACAATGAAATACAGAAATCTACATTTGCTTCTGACATCCCTCTAGTTAAAAAATGAAATAAACTCAATGAAGTTTATATATATATAATATTACATTTCTCTGTACATTTTTTTACAGACCTGAAGCTCTTTAAGGCAACCATGATGAAAAACTAATGTCAACAGCCCAATATTTTATATAGACCATGCAAGCATTAAGGAACATATCTCCAATTCTGAAAATAACAACTTTGTTTCCCCAGGTTTAGAATTTTTAAAATTGGACGTCTTTTACAGAAGAAAATTCGACTAATAAAACAAAACTGACCAATTGAACAAGAAAGAGGGTTATGAGATCTTAAGTATGTGAATAGTTTTTTTGTTAAAGAAATCATTAATAGTTTAAAAATACAACTTTTCTAGGAAAATAAAATTGTTTAATAGTTTTCATAATAAAGGAACATGAAGGAACATCACACGCAGCACTGAGGTTCTATAGAATCTTACACATTAATCATACTTTATTAATTAACCCAGAAAGATTACATGCCACTTGTGTAAAATAAATAGTTCTGTAATATTAGCAAATTAAAGATTTGTATTGGTACAGTAAGATAAATTAACAGAATGTTAATATTAGAATCATTAGTCACAAGAGAGAAATTCGACTTAAGCATGAAAACTCTCATTGCAGAAAACCACTCTACTTTACATAAATATTCTTACAGTTAATCAATTTTATGGAAATTGTTGCAAAACCTAATGACTGCTTACTCACCCACCCACCTTTTATCCCAATCTCCCTTCCAGGAAAAAACAAGAGTGTCCCTATGTAACACGTATGCCACACTCACACTATCATTTTCTATGTTCAGTGGACCGTGAAATTGGTGTAAAACTTTAATTTGGCATTAAAATTAGAAATATCATATCATAGTAAATAAGGAAACATGTGTACTAAGTTTCAAGTTGATTGGTCACTTCCAACTTCATCAAAAACTACCTTGACCTAAAACTTTAACCTGAAGCGGGACGGACGGACAAATGAACGGATGGATAGACGCATGAAAGGACGCACAGACCAGAAAACATAATGCCCCTCTACTATCAAAGGTGGGCATAAAAATAATTTAAAAACACAAATCAATTTCATTTTCTGGAGACATCCCCTGCGTGACTTTATGATTATCCATCATCCCTAAGATTTCACTTATTAAATACTTCCAGTTATTTTATTGAATTAAAATGCTTTCAAGCTGTTTAATTTCATATAAACCATTACATTTAATATCTGGCATGCTTCTGATCAAGGATATTTTGTAAACATGCTTTTTATGCTAATTTTGATCAACTTTCATTGCATAATCCCGTTTTCATCTTCAATTCCTCAAAACAGATTTTGATTGCATTTAGATTAAAAAACATCATTAATAAAAATTCAATGTAAATGAATATATCTAACTCTCAATTACATTAATAATCTGCCTAAAACCAAACATAAAATTGTCTAATGCTAATAGTTTGCACTTAATTCATATTCACTGCTGTAAAACAGAAATTATATCTTTCTACATGCCAATTAAAGGCAGATGGTCCTCCCTTTAACTAATGTCTCTTATAGCAGTTCTATATCTAACTGAATTCTCTATTTGTACTTATATTATTGTAACTCATCATATTGTCAATCTTAACTGTCAAACACACTTGGAGTACCCGTACTGTTATAATTAGCAGCTTTTTATGACTGAAATTTATCAATTTATACAGACTTCTGTTGCACAACTGTGTTTGACAGGATTGGTGATTTGTGGGATATGCTGAAGTTTGCATTTCCATGAAGCAAGTACATTCTAATTCAGGTAGATGATTTAGGAAACCAAAACCTAAAATAACTCTTTCATGATGAGCATATTTTTTTTTCCTGCCCAGATAAGAGTTCAAATCCCACTAGGTATAGTTACAATGGAGCTAATAATTAATCCTACAATTACAGTACTAATACCCCAATTATTTCCCAAAATAAAAGAGTGCAATTCATGGAAATTACACCTTTACAGTATCAAGTAACAGTGAAATAAAATGAAGGGCAAAAGATGGGCACTCAACTTGATGTTTTGTATCAAATAGCATATTTTGAGACAAAGAAACACATTAAAGGTTTATATCACTTTTAATGAGCTATTCCTTCATGAACCATTTTCAGTTCAAGGTAACAATGGTTTAAGAAAGTTCAAGGTCATGGCTACTGGTTCTTGGGTGAGTTCAAGGTTATGGTTAAAAAAACTACTTGTCTTCATTAAGGATTAAAATATTTAATAAAATCTAAGAATAAATTATATTAAAGAATCTAAAAAAACTAGCCATATCTAATAAAAGTGGATGTCTATTTGAACTATCTAATTGTTACCTCATAAGTTTTATGATTGCACCAGCAGCTGAGTGCCTGAATGACCTGACTAAAAAGTCTATTATTTACCTTATAACCACCACAACAAGACCACATCATATTTAACTGTCTGTGTTTAAAGAGAATTAATATTTAGTCACTGGAGTAAAATTCCCTCCAATTACATGACTATTGATGATCTGATAGATTTGTGATATTAATATTTACTCAATATTAATTTTGAAAATGACATTTGGGATTCATGTTTCAATGAAAATCAAACAAGAAAAATGAAATAGCATATTGCATTTCTAGAAAAAAGTTGGCGAATCAGTGAGTGACGTCAAAGTATAACCCAGTTCAGTAGTCACTATTAAATTCATTGTTCTTGTGTCCTAAAGTAAAAAAAAATTAAATTAAAATGAATCCAAACTTACAGATGTGAGAGAGAAAAGAAAATCAGTATATGCGATTTAATAAATACAAAAATATAAACAAAGAATGAAATTGACACTTCTGTGGTATTTTATAACCTCATTTTATGATACAATGAACATATTGACGTAGCTACCCCACATCTCCTTTTATAAATAATTCTTACTTCACAGAAAATCATAGCAAATCACGATACATTTTTAGACTATGCTTTTGTACGAGCAATAATACTTCATTCAAGTATTAAATCACCCAGATCGATTGATCAATTTATAACGGTAAGAAAGGGTTTACTATTGATAAAACAATCAGTTTACAATACTTAAAAAAACAAACTATAAATTACCTCAATTTTTTTTTCTAAAATAGACCAATTTCTCACATTCTTCGCCTACCATAAACTTTTAAATGTCAGTTAAGGAGTTAAACATAGAAATGTCTTCTCTTCAGTGGGTAAGATCTTCAATCATTAAACTACTAACTATCAACTTTCAAAGAAAAAGAAACTATTTGGCATCAATTAACCAGGTTATTCCTGCAATATCTGGAAGAACTTATTTTGTACAAAACAAAGCATAAGATTTTTTTTTTAATTTCACTTTTTTTAATCTATTGGTAATTTGTGTAGGTTTCTAGCAATGATTTGATTAGCCATACTCAATATCTCAACTCTTATCTCATTCCTTTACATTAAATAATATCAATAACAGTACCATCTTTACATACATGTACATCTCATATCAAATTTCATCAAGAGCAAAAAAAAAATGATATTTTTTTATTTCATTTTTTTTTATAAGAGTTATCCCCTGTTATTTTATACTTTGTAACACCATTTCTGGAAACACTTTACAAAACAATGGCACAGCTAGTTTACCGGCTAGACATCGACTATAATTGTGTCAGCTAAGATCTGCCCCTTTCTACTTTGCTTTGTCCCATATGCAGAATTCCAGGAAAGAAAACTGCTGTCAATTCTACAAAATCAGATCATGTGAAAATGTAGAATTTCCAAGATATCATGCATGCACATGTAAGATATGACAACGACCTTAACATCAATCACACTTATAAACCTGCTTTTTAGTAAATAAACAAATGAATCATTCAATAACTAAAATAAATCTAAACTTTAATTACTGAAATGTGATTTTAAATTTGGATTTTTTTTAATCATTATAACATAGACGCGTTTGATGTAACAAGCTCATACATAAATATTGCAATATAATCTTGTTTTTACATAATTAAATGAATAAAAGAGAGAAAAGCCCAATAGCTCATTATAAATTGGTTTCCTTTGATTTTTTCGATGATTAAAAAACATTCAAGGTAAGGTACAAACATTATATAACATTATTGATTCCGTTTGAGGGTTAGAATACAAGATAAAAGAATAAGCCAACAAAAGGACCTATTTTGATATCCCAAAATCATTTAAGTAAAGCCAGGATTGTCAATACTCAACTATGAGCAGACTGGAAATCGCTAACAGTGTTTAATATTCAGTGTCATGTTTAGAATGAGGATAAAGGGATGGTACAAATTGTCTTTGAAAAGAACTAATGCACCAGTGAGTGGCACCCATTCCCATTCCTGACTCCAAGCTTATTGCTAAATTAGGTGAATGTTTCTATTGTTGTTTTATTCATAAGCATTGGATGTGATAGATGATAGGTATGACTACTATTCCCGAAGTTAAAGCACAAAGTCAAACTTCTTGTTCTATAACTTTGATTATTGAACCATGAAAATGAGGTTAAGGTCAGGTGATGCCTGTCAAAGACATGTGCACTATGATTCTAAAGTATAGATAGTTGACCTACATTTTACCCATTTCAAATGAAACTTTGATCTTATCCTGAAAATTTAATGTTGATCTTGGATAAGGAGTATGGTTGAGGTCAAATGACTTCTGTCAGATGAACACAGTACATACACCTTACAACCATTCTATATAGCAAAATTAGTACCGGTACTTAAGAAATTTTAAACCAAAACAAACAAAAGCAAAAAAGCTTTAATTTTGATAAGTCATTTTCCATAACCATGAAAATATGATCAAGGTATACTAACATCTGGCAGTCAAAACCTCAAACAATAAGCCATGCATATGCCGTATTATACACGTACCAGAGTACCATAGTCCATAGAAATAAATAATTGTAAAATAATTTTTGTTCAGACTCGCTATTAATCTTAGCTGAATAGAAAGACTAATGTTTCTTAACCTCTGTTGACTGCATATATATGCAAATGACTTTTCCTTAACCACAAGTCTATGCTCAAACCAATTACCTATTACAATATACAACTGTCATCCCTGCACTTGATATGCTTAATCAATAAACAACTGCAGAAACAGACTGATTAGGGAACCAGATTATCATAAAACAGATGTTAGAGAACAAACTTCCTATTACATGTCAGTGGGTTGTTTTGTAAGACATCACTGTTACGTAATTATAACAGGTGAAACTCTTCTCCTTTTTACACTCCTTACTGTAACACAAACAGATACAGAGAGAAAATTTAAATGTGTCAAGCGAGGTATGGGATTTATATTGTCACAGTTACAGATTACAAAGTTTACAGTATTGACTGTCAATGAAGCCAATACAAAATTGGCAAATTCCTATCTTATCACAGTACTGACAGCTTTAGTAATTGTCACCTATCTTATCACAGTACTGACAGCTTTAGTAATTGTCAAAGTCCTATCACTGTGACAGAGTCAACATTGTTCCTAATCAGATATAACTGACAAATTCAAAGTCTTTGTCACATTTCATGTCATACAGATGTCACATTTCATGTCACACAGATGTCACATTTCATGTCACACAGAACTGACAAATCTGAATGATTTTCACATTTTTCTTCTCAATATTTCTATCCTGTAAGAGAAGTAGTGATTGTGCTATAAATATTGTCTAGGCATTTACCTGTCACAATCATAATTGAGTATCCTACAAAATCATAGGATGGGCTTAGATTGGTTCATAGAATGAAATTCAAAACAGTGTGGCTGTGGCCATTGATTGACACATTAAATTCATCCATTGACTGGGACAATTTAGGTGAACGTTTGTATGTAACGACCACTGCTCACTATGTACTTTTTAAAGACACTTAAACTATGGGGTCACCAAAGGTTCTCAACACCTTAATAAAGTAATTCGAAAAATTAATCAGAAATAACACGATGTTTTGATTTATATCAATTGTATAAATCAAAACATAAAGGTTATTCCTGATTAATTTTTCGAATTATTTTATAATTTAAGGCGTTAAGAAACCTTTGGTGACCCCACAGTTTAAATGTCTATCGTAGGTACGTCGTGAACAGTGGTCGTTACAGACAAACGTTCACGTAATTTGTCCCAGTCAATGGATGAATTTAATGTGTCATTCAATGGCCACAGCCACACTGTTTTGAATTTCATTCTAATATCCCCCAACTTTGGTTGGTATTTGGTGGGTATTACATGTTCTTGAGGTTCAATTGTAACTAGAATGGTTCACATTCCAAATTAGACTTGTTACATTTATCAGTGTCATTGTAATGCAAACCAAATTCACAGAATATTTTTAACAAAGTTGTAGCCACTGAATTAATTGAAATGTTTGATTTTGTTCATAATCAGATACTACGCCACATATTGAAAGGTTTTTCATATGATTCAGTTAGGAATTTATAAAATGTTGCACTGGTTCAACAAATGAACAATCTAAAAGGAGATATGAAAGTTGATCCTTCATCAGTATGTGTCAATAATTCTGTCACATTAAAGTTCACTGATTGACAAGTGTTGAAATTCAAAACTTATGGTAATGAAATAAAGGTAAACAAAGAGAGTGATCAATAAAACAAAATATTGAACATTTTTGTGTTGTTTTTTTTTTTTGGTTGCTTAAAAGACTGTTCATATTTTTTTTTTTCCACATCAGCTGTTAAATTAAAAAAAAATGTATTAAAATCCTTCTGTTTCAAACAGTCACAGATAAAGCATGTACAATTTAGTAATGATCCATGAAAACAGTTGTATGGTTATGGCTTCTTAAATTTCAGCATTGTTCTTTTACATGTTAAACTTTTCATTCTTCTTTATAATCAATTTTCCAGCTGCAAGTCAATTCATTTAAATACAATGTAAGTGTTCATTAATAATTTGCTAAAATAATGTTGGTGTAGGACAGAGAGGGGTTACCATCTAGATTGGTCAGTATTTCAGTTGACAAGAATGCCCTACTCCATCATTTTATAAGAACATCGAATAATTCTACTAAAAATAAATGAAGTATAGTTTTGGTTTGCAGACTATATTTAGTCTTCAATCAGATATGATGAAAACATTTTATTTACATGTATAAATAGATGATAGATTGCTGTGAACCTATAAAAGTGTGGAATAATTCTAAAAGTAATAACACTTCCCCACCAATCTTGACAAATATATGTACTTTTACTTAAAACAGTGAATGAAAATATATTTATCTGTCCATCTGTACATCAATGATGTCTTGACTGGTCTAACATCTTTATTACATTTATGTGGGAGAGAGTTAATTTTCTTCAAGTCTTTTTCAAGACAGTTTGTTTCCTAGAAAAGAGATTTGTTTGGACTCATACTGTTAGATGACAACTATTTACAGTTACCAGTTTGTTTTTTCCTCCTTGTATAATTAAATAAGAAAATGGCAAGGTCTAACACTGGTAGGATTCTAATTTGAAGAAAACAAATGTTTGACTTTGGCTCGTTTGTCTTCTTAACTTGATCAAGTATGGATTTATTCTTGTTTGTTTTATTTATTGAGTTTATTTTAACAATACATTCTGTTTTATACTGCTTGTTTAGAAAATAAAAATGTAAGCAGTTAAAATGTATCACCAGTCTACAAAATGTTTTCAAGCAAATAGTTTGCAAGATGTTTAGAAGTCCATCATAAGTTAGCACAACTCCCATCTTCAAAGACAACTTCACAACAATTAAAGTATGCCATGGACCTAAAACATGTCTCCTTCAGTTCTTCCAGCATAAGATTAAAGACAACAACTGTAGAAAAAAAATCTTATCCACATGAAATCTCAATATAATAGAGCAAATCTGTTTAATAAATTTGATTCAATTGTTTGTATCAATCAAATCAATGCAAACTTATAAGGTTTTGTGTTGACAATTGAATGTCATTCAAGCTAATGTTTTGCTTTTTTGAAACTCCAGTCAATCTGATAAAAAGGGGGGGGGACAATTTCTGTTATGACATTAGTTTATAAAGCGTTATGTTCCCTTCATATCATAAATTACAGAAGTTGCAAGATTTTGCATCAACAAACTTTGTGACAAGTACCATGTTTTTCTATGTTTATTCGATCTGAATAAAAATATGATACAAAGGTGTCAACACCATGAAAAGAAATTGTGTCAAGTTTCATGCAAACTGTAGGCGTTTTTGTATTGACTAACTTTTGCAATGGACAGATGGATGTAGAGGACAAACACAATCTGTCTGCCCACATATGTGGGGGAGATATACTTATTACAAGGTCAAAGACATTGCATAGATAAAGCATAAATAAATGATGATTGACCTTCTCATTTTAAGTTCATTGTTTTATATAGTAGGAAGTAAGGAGTATTAAAACTAGAATTTCAATCAACCGTAATGCAAAACTTTCATGCATAATTTGTCCAGGGATTCTAGATTACTATGATAATATTCTGTTCATGTCTTATTTTCAACTTTTGAAACGATGAAGTGTTCTGTAGAATGCAGTTATTTTCTTTTAATAAAGTTGTACAATACATCGCACACTGAGTCCAGGATATTAAAAACAGCTCTTTACCCCATTGAACATCCTTGGAAATTGTCATTGAGGGAATTTCATCTGCGTCACTCATTATTTCTCTTTTTGTTTTGACAATAAAATTTTCCAATCAATTGATTTGAAACATTGTCAGTTTCTGAAATTAAAGTGATATAACTTGTTTGACAAAGATGAATTCGATAAGAGAAAAGGCCGGAAATCAGATTGTCTTCTCTTCAATGATATCTACTGTTAGTTATATGAAGGACTTCAGTAATCCTTTACTTTGTCACGAAACATTTTCTTGCATGTTTTATCATATTTTTCTCAATTAATGTTAAGTGTTTGAAACTTGTTACAAACGATACCTTAATAAACTAATATCAATACTGACAATAGCATCAATTATAAAATATCAAGGTTGCATGTGATTCTATTAATGGACAAAACTTTCTTTCTTATCCGATATTAAGTGCACAATAAGTGATCAACTATATTGTATTGTCAAAATCATATGCAAAACTCATTTAATGACTAAATAGTATGAGGCAAGAAAGTTTTGGGGCTCTAGGCTACATGATGCATTTGAATTTTCAAATTATATTTCCAAGATGTAATGTCATTCACATAATGTCTATAATAGACATTTGAAAATTTACAGTATACAAATTACAATAATTTTAAAGTCATTATAGAAGACTCGGACCTCGACTTAATAATAATAATTCATTTCAAAACTTTTTTAAGATTACAGGTTGTGATCAAATGGGTGTTTTAAAGTTCAAAATATCTTTATTTCAATTCGGTTTTTTTCCCATGTTTTATGGATAACCCATCTTTCCTTCTTAGACCTTACCCTGTGTTGTTCCTCCCATTAACTCATGACTGTTGATTGAGGTCCCTTAAATTGTTTTTTCCCACTTCTTTATTATTTTTGTTGTTGTTGATGGGTTACTGTCTCATTGATTAATGCCACACATCAACTTTTATTCCAATATAAAGAATTTTTCAAATTTGTTCAACCATGTCTACAATAATATTCATCAAAATTTTAACATTTGTTTTAATGATGACAAATTGTGAATCCAAATTTAGAAGCCATTAATATTATGATATTACAATATAATAAATAGTTACAGATGGGATATCACTTTAATTTAAATGTTCCATCATTACATGTAAACATGTAATATTTATGCACTTTTGAACAAAAATTAAAAGTTGTGCAAGATGTTATAGTATCGACACTTTAGAGCAGAAATAGCATCATTGATGCTTCTGTGACACATAAACATGTGGAAATCCATCAAAATCTGTGGCAAAATATCATTTTTGGGGGAAAGCTGTTGTTGTGCAAGATGTTATAGTATCGACACTTTAGAGCAGAAATAGCATCATTGATGCTTCTGTGACACATAAACATGTGGAAATCCATCAAAATCTGTGGCAAAATATCATTTTTTTTGGAAAGCTGTTGTTCATATCTAAATATAAATGACAAGATCATTAAATAAAGTTATTTGATAGATTTATAATTCAATTTCCCTTTCAGACCAAAAATTAGATTTATTTATAACAACATGTTTGAAAAAAAAAAAAAAGAAAATTACTGAAAAATCAAGATTATTTGAACTAATATAAAATAATGTTCACAATATCAAAAACAGAAATTGAGATAAAGAAAACTTATGCATACAACATTATAAGAAACATTAATATCATAGTTTCATCCTTATCAAAATTTCTATTCATTTAGACTGCCTAATAAGGACACTGTAATCAGATGTATAATTAAGAGTGTTCAAAAGTATTGGACACTTCTATCACTTTCAGGAACAAAATCAAGAATTAATGCTGAGTGTGCTGTTTCGCTGACTTTAACCCCTCATATCCTTTTACTAATTTAGCCAATTAATTACTGAATGTGACATTTTCTCTGCATTTAAAGGAATCATAGCTCAAAAGCTCACACCTATTTTGATGGTTTTCTTTAATCATGTCATCAGCAGCTGTGCCATGTTTTACTGACAGGACATGCCACTGACATTTCCTCATGTGAAGTCCATACTTTTCTAGTTAGAAATTATTCTGGAGTTGCCAATACCATAATATAATATACGACTATGGTTGGGAGTAGTTAATCATGAATATAAAAATAAAATGTGATATGATTGCCAATATAAAAACTATCCAGCAGAGTCCAAATGACATAATTGTAAACAAATATAGGTCAATGTATGGCCTTTAACAATGAGCAAAACCCACACTATATTAGTCAGCTATAAAGGGCCAAGAAAAGACAAAATAGGAAACAGTTCAAAGGAGAAAAACAACCAGCTGATTTTTGACAAAGTCAATCTGCTAAGGAGAACTTATGTTTTCATCTTGCAAAGTCCAATGTTATGTACCTTGGTAAATTTAATAATAACCTTATATCTTAAATCGTTCATCTTTTGAAAATAAAAATCCTACATTCTTTATACAGACATATATCTAAATGCATATATACAATTATATTTCAATTTAAATATCAAATAAATAACTATTCATTCACATTTAATAACCAAAAAAAATACACCAAAGATAAATATATACCAATCTATACGTAGAATTGAATTGCGCAACTTCACCAAGTTGAACTTGAACTGATGAAAACCAGACTCCTATTTAACGTAGGTAGGACTACGACCAAATTAAAAATAAATGTCATGGCTAACTATTATACTACTTAAACTATTTTTTGTCTCATCAATTATGTATGTTTCAATCAGGATTTTCCTTTTAAATATATAATTGGACATTAAGTCCTGAACACAATTTATTTAAGACATGATTCCTTCATTAACCCCACTTTTTTCCTTTGTTAATATATATAAATGTACATGTGGTATTTCACTGAATAGGTACTGCTACTATTATTCAATATAAATATATGGAGAGGTGGTTTGATTGCAAATGAAACATGTACAGCTATCCTCAGCCCCAGTATAACCCTTGTTCAAATGACATGGAAGTAGGAAAGCAATCATAGGTCACCATACAGCC
Source organism: Mytilus galloprovincialis (assembly GCF_965363235.1). NCBI lineage: Eukaryota > Metazoa > Mollusca > Bivalvia > Mytilida > Mytilidae > Mytilus > Mytilus galloprovincialis. Next base: position 66,296,878 of record NC_134843.1, read on the forward strand.
TTTTAAACAATGAGAAAATCCATTCCATATAGTAAAATGGGAATTATGGAAATTTGATAGTAGGGGCAGAGCATGGTGTCGTTTAATGAACATTAAATTTCTTGTTCAGTGCTTTATTTAAAAATGTTTACTCATTTACTCCTAAAAACATTACAAGTCAAACATTACATATTATATGCACTGGTTAACATTCTAATGATAATTAATATTTATTCAACTAATGTTCAATTCTTATTCAGGAATCATTATTTACATTTTATAGATTTCATAATTAAATAGATGTTATTGCACCAAAATACGACCTGATATTTTATTGGTTAATATGAGATAATGGTAAACATTTCACTTTAAATAATTCTTCATGAGTTTGTCTTCCCGAAGAACCAGTAGAACTTATGATTGTAAACGTTATAAAAACAACAGTAATGCATTTGTACATGCACTAAAGCATGGAGGCCTTTAAGAATAGGATATTAAATGCAAAAATTTGCAATTCCCCTGAAAATATGCGCTTTTTAGTTTTCAGAAGATTACCAAAAAAAATTACCAATATATTTTATCTAAAAAACAACAACATCTGAATACTAGGTTCTCTCAATGAAACCAGACAACAAACACAATATCTAGAAAGAAATTATGGCACACTGGTTTTGAAAAACAATGAAGTATGATCAAGAATTCAATCTAAACTATAGTCACACATCCTCTTAATTAACAGTCAACACAACATAATTCAACTATGTCTTTCCCAAAAATACAAATCATTCGGTTATCAATTTCAATAAAATCCAAAGTAAGAGATATATATTTTGTCCAAGATAAACAAGTCATATCTACCATGGATAAATAACAATGAATAATGACCAAAATTCCAAAATAGAGATGTATTTTAAAATCTAGTAAAGTTAAATAACAATAAAAGTGTCTAAGGCATTATTTTGTGTCTCTGAAATAAGACTACTATCATGAGATATTTGTAAATGACTTAAAAAAATGAAGTCTATGTCATACATCAAGCTTACATTTTAAAACCCACATTTCACATTTAAGTCTTAAGAATGTGTTAAGCAAATAAAACCATATCTCATTTGAGACGTAAGCAAAGTCATCAAATTTGTGACTAACCCTTTATTGATTGCAGTATTTTACAAAAAGGGATTACATGCCTTTTGACTAAATCCTTGATTCCTTATACTACTCACTATAAAAAGTCTAAAACACCCCCTTGCACAGGATGCATAAAGCGACCGGCGGCTCACAGAGCCCCGTTATATACTAGATCATTATAGGAAAGAGGCAGGGTCATTAAAACAAGTAACTGCCTTTAAAAGATGCACCAATAAACTATTTGATATAGATTTAAAGAAAAAAAAGAAAAAAAATCTGATAAAAAAAAAATTGGGTGTAGTGTTACTAAGGCGTCTACACACCCTCCCTGAATCTACAATTGTGTAATTCTGTGTGTTATGAACTCATGTAAATGTCCAAAAAGTCACAGGAAAAAATAAATTTTCACTGACAATTAATGAGATATTGGTGCATCTGTTTAAAACTGCACATACATCACAATACTCAAACTAAATAAATAAAACAATAAACAGTGAATAAGTTTAATAAACAGAACACATTCCAGATGTGACTGGCTACATAGTCTAACTAGTTTATGTAATTAAATTAAGAATGCCATTTACTATCTGTTAGAAAAAGCCAGGTAACTTTTTAAATGGGTTCATGTAACATTCTTACAGCAATTCGGATAATTAAGCATGTAATTCTAATCTGCTGCCTGCTATTTTGTGGCAATTTTTTTTTGCAGAGGAAATTAAGTTATATAAACAAACATACCTTAAGCCTAGCACATAATTTAACATGAAAGATTATTAAAGAATAAACAAGTCTGTTATGTTCTTTCAGCTGCAGAAGTTAAGGTAAATCTAGGTTTAATGGATATTGAAGCTTTGTTCCTCCCTTGTTGCTTTTAAAGATGCAATCGTAGGTAAATGTACCATCAGGAAACTCAGATAGCAACAGGAGTTTAATTACTTTGAGTTAAAAGATTTATGTTGAAATTACAAATAAAATGCTGAGCTTGCTTATTTAAAATTCTATGTTATGTAGAACATTTGTCAGAACTTTGAGAGTTCTCAGATGTAGACTGAATTTCACATATACAATCTAAAATACAATGTGACAAAGACATCTTAAATGAAATGCAATACTGAAAAGAAAATCACAAGTATTTTATCTATTGTATTACAGCTACTAACTTATATATCAGTTTTTAATAACTTTTAACATGTGAATGCAAAGTCTGAGGCTTGACAGTTGTTTTGCATAATACTTGAATGTGTGAAACACATCAGTAAAAAATAGTCTTGTCAGAACAATTAACGTGTATGATACCTGATGATTTTTGCAATATAAGTCAACACAGTAAACAGAAGAAAAAAACAAAACTTTGCAAGATTGCAGACATTGGCAATTTTTGCATTTTTATTCAATGCATTTATGTGTCTAAAATGACAAAACAAGAATCACATCACTTGTACAATGTACCAATGCAGCCAAGGGAAATGAAGATCAAATTTCAAATTCTGTTTTTTTTTTATCCTGACAACAAATGTAATATAACAAAACAGAAAAACTACAGCTTTCAGCATATGGCAGGGACATACATAAAATACTTTGGAAAGTCCTTCATCATAATTTTGTAGGCAAAGTTTGTGGTATGAGAGCACAGTTCGCTACAGTCTGCAATACATGTAGTACCTTTTAAACCTAATACTTTGAAACACATTACTGATAATTTTGTTTTCTATTTACAGATTTGAGATGATATTCAAAGGATACCATTGACTAAATAGAGGATAATTCCACCATTATTGAAAATGCTGAACGCAACTTTAACTAGTCCTTTAGACATTGTTACCCCTCTGTACCAGTTCATATCAGAGGCTAATGATACACATCATGTCATGGGAAACTTCACAACACCATCTATAGTCAGTAATGAAACTGTCTGGGTACCAGATATAGCACTGGCTCTCAAAGTTGGCAAAATATGCTATAAATACATTGGACCAATTATCTGTGCAATAGGCATCTTGTGCAACATTATGAACCTATTAGTTTTGACGCAGCGTCAACTCAAAGAGTCCCCATATACATATTTAACTGGACTAGCTCTGACTGATTTGGGAGCACTTACATTTTCATTCATTTTCATGGTAGGTTCTTACCAGAGAAAAGAATACTTCTGGAAGTTTTATGATGCCTATATTTATCTTCCATTGGTTAATGTGTGTACCAATTCCAGCGTCTGGATTACAGTGGTTCTAACTATTGAACGTTTTCTCTTTGTACGGTATCCACTGTGGGCAAAGGCCATGTGTGATAGAGCCAGTGCAAAAATGAAAAATGCATTAATTATTAGCATTATGTTTGTCATAAACATTCCACACTTTCTCTTATTGAGAGTAGAACCAATAGCAAACACAACAGATCAGTACACCAGAGTTTCTACTGATTTCAGACACAGTGAGCACTACTACAGAATCCGCTGGTTCTATAGCATCATCATTCACTTTGTTCCACTTATAATTCTCAGCACAGCCAATGCCTATCTTGTCTATGCCGTAATGAGGGCACGGAAAGAAAGAGAAATCCTACAGATCCGTAACAACAAGGAGGCCACATGGTACAGAGAACAGGTCAGACTCACTGTAACTCTTATCAGTATAGTCTGCCTCTTTATCGTCTGTATAATACCATCAGCATTCTCAAATAAAAGAATTGCATATGCATTGTTTGGCGGGGACCAACCATTAAGTCACTTTGCTATGTCAAACTTTTACTTAATTCTGCAATACGTAGCCAACGTTCTTGTCTGGTGTAATTTGTCCTTGAACTTTGTATTTTACTGTGCCATCAACAAGAAGTTTCGTTATGTTATGCGTTGGATGGTACAACGTTGGATCAAGAACCTACGGAGAAGAAACGGCAACGTCTTGCTTCTGGTCAACTTCAAATCTGGACATTCCATTACTCGCAACAGCAGTAGCCAGACAAACAGCATTACAATGACGTCAAAGACAAACCCACCAGATTTACTGTTAAAGACGGACAGAAGCAACCATAACGGCAACCATAAAACAGCACTCATAGAAGATTGCGAAAAGGAAACAGAAAATGAAGCCTAGGAAAAACAAACATTGAGGCGATTATCATTTCATTTGCTTACTGTGAAAGATTTCTTCAGGGAGTGAGACTTTAAAGTTGCTATATTTTCTATTTACCTCTTAAATTTGTGATACTGTTGTTTGTTGCATTTAAAATTAGCTTTTGTTTCAAGAATCTGGAGTAACCTATATTGTTGAATTGTTACACAAAATGGAATTATTAAGTTTTAAAAAAGTATGCATAAGAAGCATTTTTGTTATATACAACAATAATCACTTATAACGTGGATTTCCTGGGTACTAATTCTCGTGATAACTTCAAATTTCATGGATTGTCAAAGTTTCCATACAAGCTTATTGGAAATTGGTACTTTGAATAATTTAATTCTTGGTTTAGCTTTACAGCAAAACAAAACAATTGGTATCCACAAATATCTAATAACAAATCCAAAGTACATCAGTAACACTGAAGAAAACAAAGCTAAGATGTAATATATATGTGTATTTGCCTGCAATGAAGATTGTATGCCAGATATCTCCTTATGGGACTTTAAAGTTTTCCTTTGATTTTAACCTTACACTCTATGTTATTACCTCATTTTAGGTTTTCTTCTTTAAGCTTTATTGAAAATAATGAGATAGAAAAATTGTCAAAATTTTCAAGTAAAAATTCATTGAGACTATATCTAAAATTATCTGTGGCTGGATGTAAACAAAAGGAAAATGTTTATTTTGCAGAAAGTTATGGCTGTGTTAATGCTAGTACACTCAATAGTTCATTTAACTTTCAAATGAACAACTTTAATCTTTAGTATGGGAACAGTTTGGGAGAAATTAAAGAACATTACAATTAAGTTATGTTTGATCTATTTCCATGCACAAATAAAATTTCAACCCTTGGTAAGAATTTTAATAAAAATAACGCTGAATTTTTTTTCGTTCCATCCTGTATCCCCTTGAATCAATAGTTTTGTTCAACTTATAATTCAAGGGAAATAAATCTAACTTTTTCAAGTTAATAATTCAAAAAAAAAAAAAATTCCCTGAGTAATTTTTTGGTTCACAACAGTGCAATTAAAAAAAATCTTGAATACAAATGATTAAAAAATATATAGTTTTTATATTGATTTCATTGCAGTAAAAATCTGTAAAATACTATATATTCCAATGAGAAAACTTGGAATCTCAACCACACAAAAGCTATTGCCCTCTCCTTATGTATAAATGTAAACAAAATTTAACTGGCATTCAGCAAACTCTGTTTTAATATGAATATATCAAGAATAAAGGCAAATATAATTAAAAAACATTTTTTTTAAATTTGATTTGAAAGAATGATTACTTCTACACTGAACTTGATTTTTATAAATTAAAAAAAAAAAACCATCAGTTAATATTCACTTATGCAAGGATTTACTGATTATCTTCTACTCATGCCTATATAAGATTCATAAATACAATGTCAGCCTGCACGGTTAGCCACTAGTCCGATGCCCCAGACTAGTAAAATTTTATTCGGACTAGTAAGTTTTTGAAAAATTTTGTTTGGGCCAATAAGAAAAATGTCAGAATATCGGTCTTCGGACTAGTAGTTGAAAATGTTTTTGGTGCAGACTGTATGTGCTGTTGTATGACTCTTTGTACATTTTCCCTTTGATTTCAGTGTGAGAAGTTATGTCTCTTTACTACATGTACTACATAAACTGTAAATAGAAAAATGAAAAAAAAGTCGGGTTCTTTTCGTATTGTTTTTGTTTAAATAAATTGGACACAAAAATTGAACTTCTCATCTAAAATAAGCTTTCAATATTTACATCTGACCACTAAATACAATGTCACTGTTATAGACCATATTATATGTACATATAGTTTATATATAGATATTTAAATATTGTCATTTTAAACTTCAGTCCCTGTGATACAACTATATAATGTGATCATGTTGTAAATAAATGTCCATCCTACCAATGAAGTGTTCACTGTTATTTATTTTTAAATATCGGGCAACTAGCTGTTTGCCAACTTCATACACAGTTCCAAAGCTTTATCAGAGAGGGACACTTATATTTGAGCACAGGCTTTATACAGTGAAATTTAAAAAATCATCATTATACACAACCTATGATAGTAGTGGGGCATTGTGTTGTTTAGTCTGTGTGTCTGTCTGCCCGTTCCACATCAGGTTAAAATATTTGTTTACAGAAGTTCATGGTAACATACATCAACTGAAAACAGAGAGCATATATATTCCTGAAGAAATGACTGTTTAAAATTTATGCCAAGAAACTCATCATAGATAAATAAACTCAAATTAAGGTATTTTGTTGTCACATCCACTTGGAATTTAAAACACATGACATGTTCATTATAAAACTTAATAAATATGTCAATAAAGATTTTGATTCAATTGTATGAATAGTTAAATGTTGTATGATTTCCATAGAGACAATTGTCCACCAGAGACCAAATGATGTAATACATTTTGTAGTTGAAACTATAGTTCATGGCCTTCAACAATGAGCAAAAACAATAACAAAAGACCCATAAGGACAATTTTGCATCTGTTGCAAGTCCTGAGCCTCTGGCCTTTGTTAGTCTTGTATGATTTTAAGTTCATTTATATGTTTTGGAGTTTAGTATGGCATCCATAACATTGTATCATTTTATTATTACAGATTTTTGTTTAGGGGCCTGTTGAAGCACACCTCCAGGTGTGGAATTTTCTTGCTGTGTTGAAGACCCACTAGTGGCCTTCAGCTGTTTTCTGCTCTTTGGTCAGGTTGTTGTCTCTTTCCATTCTCAATTACAAAAGTAAAACACTTCAAACAAAAATTCCAGGTGTATGGAAAACAAACAACAATGGAACGAAAAATAAAATCTGCTATACAGCTACAATCAACAACCACTAAATAACAGGCTCCTGATATAGGAAAAACACTTACAAAATATGGTAACAGCTTTTATGAGATCTACACTTACATCATGTATAATTTTATAAGATCTACTAATGAGATCTACACTTACATCATAATTGATATCATGAGATCTCTCCATGTTCTAATGAGATCAACACTTACATCATAAAAGTTCTCTTGAGACCTAAATTCATCAATGATTATCTCTTGAGATCTACACTTACATCATGGATGATCTCTTGAGATCTACACTTACATTATTGGATGTTCTTATGAGATCTACACTATTATCATGAATGTTTTTATGATATCCACACTTACATCATAGATATTCTCATAAGATCTACACTTACATCATTGGATGTTCTTATGAGATCAAAACTTACATCATGAATGTTCGAGATCTACACTAACATCATTGGATGTTCTCATGATCTACACTTACATCATGGATGTTCTTATGAGATCTACACTTGTATCATGAATGATCTCTTGAGATCTACACTTACATCATAGATATTCTCATGAGATCCACCCTTATATCATGGATGTTCTGAGATCTCCCCATGTTCTAATGAGATCAACACTTACATCATGAATGTTTTCTTGAGATCTACACTTACATCATGTATGTTCTCTTGAGATCCACTCTTACATCATGGATGTTTAAATGAGATCTACACTTACATCATAATTGATATCATGAGATCTACACTTACATCATGGATGTTCTGTGATCCCAATGTTCTAATGAGATCAACACTTACATCATGAATGCTTTCTTGAGATCTACACTTACATCATGTATGTTCTCTTGAGATCTACACTTACATCATGTATGTTCTCTTGAGATCCACTCTTACATCATGGATGTTTAAATGAGATCTACACTTACATCATAATTGATATCATGAGATCTACACTTACATCATGGATGTACTGTGATATCAATGTTCTAATGAGATCAACACTTACATCATGAATGTTTTCTTGAGATCTACACTTACATCATGTATGTTCTCTTGAGATCCACACTTACATCATGGATGTTTTAATGAGATTCACCTTTACATCAATCGATTTTTTAATGAGATCCACACTTACATCATAATTGATATCATGAGATCTACACTTACATCATGGATGTTCTGTGATCCCCATGTTCTAATGAGATCAACACTTACATCATGAATGTTCTCTTGAGATCAACACTTACATCATGGATGTTCTCTTGAGATCTACACTTACATCATGTATGTTCTCTTAAGATCTACACTTACATCATGGATGTTCTCTTAGGATCTACACTTACATCATATATGTTCTATTGAGATATACACTTACATCATGGATGTTCTAATGAGATCTACATTTACATAATAATTGATATTATGAGATCTACACTTACATCATGGATGTTCTGTGATCCCCATGTTCTAATGAGATCAACACTTACATCATGTATGTTCTCTTAAGATCTACACTTACATCATGTATGTTCTCTTGAGATCTACACTTACATCATGTATGTTCTCTTGAGATATACACTTACATCATGAATGTTTTCTTGAGATCTACACTTACATCATGTATGTTCTCTTGAGATCCACCCTTACATCATGGATGTTCTAATGAGATCCACCCTTACATCATAATTGATATCATGAGATCTACATTCACATCATGAATGTTCTTAGATCTCCCCATGTTCTAATGAGATCAACAATTACATCATGAATGTTCTCTTGAGATCTACATACATCAAAAATGATCTCTTGAGATCTACACTTACATCATAAATGATCTCTTCAGATCTACACTTACATCATTGCATGTTCTTAAGAGATCTACACTTACATCCTGGATGTTCTAATGAGATCTACTCTTACATCATTGGATGTTTTCATGAGATCTCCTTACATCATTGGATGTTCTCTTGAGATCCACCCTTACATCATGGATGTTCTAATGAGATCCACCCTTATATCATGGATGTTCTGAGATCTCCCCATGTTCTAATGAGATCAACACTTACATCATGAATGTTTTCTTGAGATCTACACTTACATCATGTATGTTCTTTTGAGATCCACTCTTACATCATGGATGTTTTAATGAGATCTACACTTACATCATAATTGATATCATGAGATCTACACTTACATCATGGATGTACTGTGATATCAATGTTCTAATGAGATCAACACTTACATCATGTATGTTTTCTTAAGATCTACACTTACATCATATATGTTCTCTTGAGATCCACCCTTACATCATGGATGTTTTAATGAGATTCACCCTTACATCAATGGATTTTTTAATGAGATCCACACTTACATCATAATTGATATCATGAGATCTACACTTACATCGTGGATGTTGTGTGATCCCCATGTTCTAATGAGATCAACACTTACATCATGAATGTTTTCTTGAGATCTACACTTACATCATGTATGTTCTCTTGAGATCCACCCTAACATCATGGATGTTCTAATGAGATCTACATTTACATAATAATTGATATTATGAGATCTACACTTACATCATGGATGTTCTGTGATCCCCATGTTCTAATGAAATCAACACTTACATCATGTATGTTCTCTTAAGATCTACACTTACATCATGGATGTTCTCTTGAGATCTACACTTACATCATGTATGTTCTCTTAAGATCTACACTTACATCATGAATGTTTTCTTGAGATCTACACTTACATCATGTATGTTCTCTTGAGATCCACCCTTACATCATGCATGTTCTGTGATCCCCATGTTCTAATGAGATCAACACTTACATCATGGATGTTTTCTTGAGATCTACACTTACATCATGTATGTTCTCTTGAGATCCACTCTTACATCATGGATGTTTAAATGAGATCTACACTTACATCATAATTGATATCATGAGATCTACACTTACATCATGGATGTACTGTGATATCAATGTTCTAATGAGATCAACACTTACATCATGAATGTTTTCTTGAGATCTACACTTACATCATGTATGTTCTCTTGAGATCCACTCTTACATCATGGATGTTTAAATGAGATCTACACTTACATCATAATTGATATCATGAGATCTACACTTACATCATGGATGTACTGTGATATCAATGTTCTAATGAGATCAACACTTACATCATGAATGTTTTCTTGAGATCTACACTTACATCATGTATGTTCTCTTGAGATCCACACTTACATCATGGATGTTTTAATGAGATTCACCTTTACATCAATCGATTTTTTAATGAGATCCACACTTACATCATAATTGATATCATGAGATCTACACTTACATCATGGATGTTCTGTGATCCCCATGTTCTAATGAGATCAACACTTACATCATGAATGTTCTCTTGAGATCTACACTTACATCATGGATGTTCTCTTGAGATCTACACTTACATCATGTATGTTCTCTTAAGATCTACACTTACATCATGGATGTTCTCTTAGGATCTACACTTACATCATATATGTTCTATTGAGATATACACTTACATCATGGATGTTCTAATGAGATCTACATTTACATCATAATTGATATTATGAGATCTACACTTACATCATGGATGTTCTGTGATCCCCATGTTCTAATGAGATCAACACTTACATCATGTATGTTCTCTTAAGATCTACACTTACATCATGTATGTTCTCTTGAGATCTACACTTACATCATGTATGTTCTCTTGAGATATACACTTACATCATGAATGTTTTCTTGAGATCTACACTTACATCATGGATGTACTGTGATATCAATGTTCTAATGAGATCTACACTTACATCATGAATGTTTTCTTGAGATCTACACTTACATCATGTAAGTTCTCTTGAGATCCACCCTTACATCATGGATGTTCTAATGAGATCCACCCTTACATCATAATTGATATCATGAGATCTACACTTACATCATGAATGTTCTTAGATCTCCCCATGTTTTAATGAGATTAACAATTACATCATGAATGTTCTCTTGAGATCTACATACATCAAAAATGATCTCTTGAGATCCACACTTACATCATGAATGATCTCTTCAGATCTACACTTCCATCATTGCATGTTCTTAAGAGATCTACACTTACATCCTGGATGTTCTAATGAGATCTACTCTTACATCATTGGATGTTTTCATGAGATCTCCTTACATCATTGGATGTTATCTTGAGATTCACACTTACATCATAATGGATATCACAAAGTCTACACTTACATCATGGATGATTTCTTTGAGATCTACACTTACATCATGGATGTTCTAATGAGATCCACACTTATATCATGGATTGTCTCTTGAGATATACCCTTACATCATGGGGGTATATGAGATATACATTAATACCACCGATGCCACTATGGATGTTCTAGTGAGATCAACACTACATTTTTAAAGGTACTTACATCATAGATGTTCTCATATCTATCCTTACATCATTGGTATTATTATTATAACTACATGTACAATGATGTTCACAAAAGATCATCTCTTACAGCATGCATGTTCTCTTGAGAGCTACACTTATATCATGGATGATCTCTTTGAGATCTACACTTACATCACGGATGTTCTCATGAGATCTACACTAACATCATAACTGATATCATGAGATCTAGCCATACATCATGGATGTTCTCATGAGATCTACCCTTGTATCATTGAATGTTCTATTGAGATCTACACTTACATCATAGATGTTCTCTTGAAATCGATCCTTCTATCATTGATGTTCTCTGGATATCTACACTTACATCATAAATGTTCTAATGAGATCTACCCCTGTATAATTGGCTGTTCTATTGAGATCTACCATTGTATCATTGGATGTTCTATTGAGATCTACACTTACATCATAGATGTTCTCTTGAAATCGACCCTTCTGTCATTGATGTTCTCTGGATATCTACACTTACATCTATGATGTACTAATGAAATCCACCCTTACATCATGGATGTTCTAATGAGATCAACACTTACATCATTATTGATATCATGAGATCTACACTTACATCATGGATGTTCTGATATTTCCCCATGTTCTCATGAGATCAACACTTATATCAAGAATGTTTTCTTTAGATCTACACTTACACCACAGCTGTTCTCATGAGATCTACACTTTTATCATGAATGTTTTCTTTAGATCTACACTTTTATCATGAATGTTTTCTTTAGATCTACACTTTTATCATGAATGTTTTCTTTAGATCTACACTTTTATCATGAATGTTCTCATGAGATCTACACTTACATCATGGGTGTTCTTTTGAGATCTACACTTACATCATGGATATTCTTATATCTCCCCATGTTCTCATGAGATCCACACTTATATCACGAATGTTTTCTTTAGATCTACACTTACACCACAGCTGTTCTCATGAGATCTACACTTTTATCATGAATGTTTTCTTTAGATCTACACTTTTATCATGAATGTTTTCTTTAGATCTACACTTATATCACGAATGTTTTCTTTAGATCTACACTTACATCACAGCTGTTCTCATGAGATCTACACTTACATCATGGATGTTCTTTTGAGATCTACACTTACATCAAAGATGTTCTCATGAGATCTACACTTACATCAAAGATGTTCTCATGAGATCTACACTTACATCATCTGGCAAGAATTACACTTGTGAGAGCACAAATTTCAATGCAATTAATTACATTATAATTTATATTTCCAAGGAACATAACTATATGACTTAGGACAATTAAAAATATTGATCTAAACAAACATATCATCTTAATTTGAATAAAAAAAATTTTGATTTCATTTATTATCAATATTCAATAGCTTTTGCTCAAAACACAAAAGAGGGTAAAAAAATATTTCCTAATTTAAGGGCAATCACTCCAACAAAGAGTGACAGTCTACTTACTTTATTGGCAACAAGCAAACATTTTACAAAAATTGACTTGTAATTACAATTTGCTTTGTTGTTGATAATTTTTGTGATTTAAGTGACTATTAATCTATTACTGTAAATTTAGAAACTATTACGTGCGTTTTTTTTGCAATTTAGTCATTTGAGACTAAGATGCAATTCTAATTTTTTGCGATATTGAGAAAAATCCTGTTAACTCACAAAAAAAAATTCAGTATACACATTTAGATTAATGCAATTACAACTGTTTCATTTTTTGCAATAATAAAAACATTGCAACAATTTCTGAATTTACAACAGTATAATTTTTAACATATAAGGCAAAACACAAAACAAATATGGTAAAAATCTTCATCAAAGGGCAATATTTCCAATCAGGAGGGGCTGAATGATTTCTCCATATTGTCTTAATTATTGAAACTAGATACCCCAATGATGATTGTGGCCTAGTTGGTGAATTTAGGCCAGTTAGTTTCAAAAAAGATTTTTGAAAAAATTGACTTAGACGATGATGGAAGACGATAGCCGAGTGATGAAAAAAGCTCACTTGGCCCTATGGGCAAGGGGAGCTAAAAAATCAATATATAAAAGGATTTTGGTTGTAAAAGTTACAATAAAGCTTGTTGTCACTAACTGGAAAAAAAAACCTGGTTGTAAGTACACCACGACACAGCAACAACACATAATCTATTCTAAAGGAATGATAAATGATTTTTAAGATGCTATTTAACTTGTATATAATATTACATGTCTTTTTATTATCAATAGCTAAACATGTAAATAAAAAATGATTGAAAGATGAATTGCTTCTGTTGTAAAGAGAGGAAACAACATATCAGAATATTAATCTTTTGGTGGAGGGGGGAATATGCCATAAGTATACTGACATGTTTAGTTTGATTAGAATAATACTGATATATGTTTGATATGGGGAAAGGTCCCACAGCTGGCAGTGATAGGTTGAATGATAGCCTAGAATTGAAATAATAAAGGTTATAGAGTCCTTAAAGAATTCAATATCGCATACAAACACAAATTATCATGTTCTTTTTCACATTCATCAGCATCATTAATAGATTAATTAGTAAAAAAAACAGGGTTTTAACATACAAGATACTTAATCTCAATGTGCTTTGACGTCAAACAAGATCTATTCAATAGCCATCTATTTCCGACACATTTTTCTAAATGGATGTCTAAAAAAAATAAACTTCATGACAATTCGTAATTAAAGTTGATTTTCCTCAATAAACAATCGAGAAATAGTTTATAAATCGTCTTGTTTGAACCAGTCTCTCTCTCATTAAAGTCTTTTATCCCCGATCAAATATTACTCTACAAGAATCATTCATTGGAAAATGCATTGCAAATAAATAAGTGTTTTGAATGTACCTCATCGTCCCTGAAGAGAGACAAAACGAGCTGATAATTACACATTCTGTTGTTAAGTTACGATCCCAAGAGTGAAGGAACCAAAATTGACCAATATTACAGAATCAATATATAGCATTTTAAAAATAACTTGAACTACAAGATGAGCAAATCTGAATATCTTAACCTCATTTTTTATTATGCTAATTTATGGAAAATAATTATTAACACAGGGTTTGTCAATTGAAGAACTGAAGGACAATTTAGGTCTTCCATTCATACAATAAACTTAATCAGATGCAAAAAAATTGAAAATTTCATTTCAGTCAAACTACCATAAAAGAACATTCGTTTATCATAAAATTTGCTAAGTCGAATTAGGGCTCTAAAAATAATATAAAAAAAGTCAAGTGGAACATTAAATTCAATAAATCTTTAACTTTTAATTTTTCAAAACTACATAATAAGTAGATAAATATTTAAAAAGTAGGCCATAAAAAAGTCAAGTTGACATTAAATTCAATAAATTTTTAACTATTAATTCTTCAAAACTATATAATAATTAAGTGCGATAAATATTTAAAAAGTAAGCCATAAAAAAGTCTTCATTCTCTGTTCTAATATTTTTTTGTGGTGTCTTGTGTTTGAATTTGATTGACATTGGACACCAGGGGGAAATTCAAACAATTATAAGATGATCTTGACCAAGTTTAGTGTCACTCGGCTGATAGAATGTTTAAAACCTGTTGTATTTCTTATACAGAACAACACACATTTACCAATGTATGCCAACTCACTAGCTACCACCAGTTATAACCTTCAAACAAAATATCATACAAACACACACTAATAATAAGTAATTAGCACATTTTATAGTCATTATGCTAGTTAAAATGTAACATAAATCGGCCATGACACTTTCATCTTAAACAGAAAAAAGAAAACTCGACTGTTCTGTTTTTGATAAACTGCTTAGCATTACATGCAATATAATACTGCAACTCGTATTAGGAGGATTTGAAGAATGAATCAAAATACCTTTCTACTAATGAAAATGAACATTGAAAAAATGTCTCTGTATTCATTCTGAAATTTAAAATCAAAATTGCTTATCATTGTGTATGGTCCTATTTGTCCTAAAAACTAAAATATCTTAAAATCATGTGATTTCTGCAAGGACCATAACTCCTGAACAGCAAAAGAGAAAATTACGGAATGCGATGTCCATTTTGTAATTTTTTCAAAGCGCTATAGTTGAGCCCTTCTCAAGTTATGGCAAACTACCCCAAATAAAGTGAAACAGCTAAGAGCTTCCACTCACTCACTGTCCCACTCATTGTATAACCCCAACCAGATATTCTGTAGGAAAACCAAGCTAAGAATACACCAATGCACTGGATGAAAGAGTTAGTATAACAATGAGAAAAAACTAGAGGCTCTAAAGAGCCTGTGTCGCTCACCTTGGTCTATGTGCATATTAAACAAAGGACACAAATGGATTCATGACAAAATTGTATTTTGGTGATGGTGATGTGTTTGAAGTTCTTACTTTACTGAACGATTTTGCTTCTTACAATTATATCTATAATGAACTTTGCCCATTAGTAACAGAGAACTATATTTGGTAAAAATTTACATAAATTTACCAAATTAATGAAAATTGTTAAAAATTGACTATAAAGGGCAATAACTCCTTAAGGGGTCAATTGACCATTTAGGTCATGTTGACTTATTTGTAGATCTTACTTTGCTGAACATTATTGCTGTTTACAGTTTATCGCTATCTATAATAGTATTCAAGATAACCAAAAACGGCAAAATTTCTTTAAAAATTACCAATTGGAGGGCAGCAACCCAACAACCAGTTGTCCAATTCATCAGAAAAATTCAGGGCAGATAGATATTGACTTGATTAACAATTAAACTTCTTGTCAGATTTGCTCTAGATGCTTTGGTTTCATAGTTATAAGCCAAAAACTGCATTTTACCCCTATGTTCTATTTTTAGCCGTGGCGGCCATCTTGGTTGAATGGCCAGGTCATCGGACACATTTTTCAAACTAGATACCCCAAAGATGATTGTGGCCTAGTAGTTTCAGTGGAGATTTTGTAAAAGATTACTTAGATTTATGAAAAATGGTTAAAGATTGACTATAAAGGGCAATAACTCCTAAAGGGGTCAACTGACCATTTTGGTCATGTTGACTTATTTGTAGATCTTCCTTTGCTGAACATTATTGCTGTTTACAATTCATCTCTATCTATAATAATATTCAAGATAATAACCAAAAACAGCAAAATTTCCTCAAAATTACCAATTCAGGGGCAGCAACCCAACCGATTGACTGATTCATCTGAAAATTTCAGGGCAGATAGATCTTGACCTGATAAACATTTTTATCCCATGTCAGATTTCCTCAAAATGCTTTGGTTTTTGAGTTATAAGCCAAAAACTGCATTTTACCCCTATGTTCTATTTTTAGCGGTGGCGGCCATCTTGGTTGGTTGACCAGGTCACGCCACACATTTTTTTAACTAGATACCCCAAAGATGATTGTGGCCAAGTTTGGATTAATTTGGCCCAGTAGTTTCAGAGGAGAAGATTTTTGTAAAAGATTACTTTAATTTACGAAAAATGGTTAAAAATTGACTATAAAGGGCAATAACTCCTAAACGGGTCAACTGACCATTTTGGTCATGTTGACTTATTTGTAGATCTTACTTTGCTGAACATTATTGCTGTTTACAGTTTATCTCTATCTATAATAATATTCAAGATAATAACCAAAAACAGCAAAATTTCCTCAAAATTACCAATTCAGGGGCAGCAACCCAACAACCGATTGACCGATTCATCTGAAAATTTCAGGGCAGATAGATCTTGACCTGATAACCATTTTTATCCCACGTCAGATTTCCTCAAAATGCTTTGGTTTTTGAGTTATAAGCCAAAAACTGCATTTTACCCCTTTGTTCTATTTTTAGCCGTGGCGGCCATCTTGGTTGGTTGACCAGGTCACGCCACACATTTTTTAAACTAGATACCCCAAAGATGATTGTGGCCAAGTTTGGATTAATTTGGCCCAGTAGTTTCAGAGGAGAAGATTTTTGTAAAAGATTACTTTAATTTACGAAAAATGGTTAAAAATTGACTATAAAGGGCAATAACTCCTAAACGGGTCAACTGACCATTTTGGTCATGTTGACTTATTTGTAGATCTTACTTTGCTGAACATTATTGCTGTTTACAGTTTATCTCTATCTATAATAATATTCAAGATAATAACCAAAAACAGCAAAATTTCCTCAAAATTACCAATTCAGGGGCAGCAACCAAACAACCGATTGACCGATTCATCTGAAAATTTCAGGGGAGATAGATCTTGACCTGATAAACATTTTTACCCCATGTCAGATTTGCTCTAAATGCTTTGGTTTTTGAGTTATAAGCCAAAAACTGCATTTTACCCCTATGTTCTATTTTTAGCCGTGGCGGCCATCTTGGTCGGTTGACCGGGTCACGCCACACATTTTTTAAACTAGATACCCCAATGATGATTGTGGCCAAGTTTGGTTTGATTTGGCCCAGTAGTTTCAGAGGAGAAGATTTTTGTAAAAGTTAACGACGACGGACGACGGACGACGACGGACGACGACGACGGACGCCGGACGCCAAGTGATGAGAAAAGCTCACTTGGCCCTTCGGGCCAGGTGAGCTAAAAATTATATAATCCTTCAGTAATAGACAGTGTGAACACATTTTTATTGCCTTTTTAATATAACAATCAAATCCGTTTTCATGTTTTAAATATTATTATTGTTAATAAACATTCTGATCAGCACTGCATTAAGTAATATAAAACTGATTCCAGTTTAAGTTTTCAGTAAATATACGACATCTGATTGCTTATTCTAGTATCTTGTCTGGTTGTCTACAATGACAATTTCCGATGATGGAAATGGACGGACAGGAAGTAATAGGAATCAGATTAAATGTTTTATGTTTAGGTAATGACACAAAGAACACTTGATCTGACTTCAAATGGAACAATTACTGTTTTTTGTCGTGTAATATGGAATTGTCATGCAAATCAATGGGATAGTTAGTGGATCCTGGTGTAATATCTCAAGTTCCTTTAGTACTCATAGTTCGTGAAAAAAAATGAAAAATGTCTGAAGCATTTACCTTCATCAGGAACCTGATCAAAGCCAAATAGTAAAAAGACATGGATGTTTAAGAATGGAAACAATTGTAGAGCTATATAACCAGAAGAAATCTAAAAATAATTGCCAAATTTGAGACTGACAGTATGTTGACCTCTAGATGTCATGAGTTCTTTTTGTGTCTTTTGGTGGCTATCTTGTTCAGGCTATATTATATTTGTCTATAAGAAAGGTGACTTGGGCATGTTTTAATTTTGTATAAAGTATTTGGCCAGTTAATCTACTTTCCTTTAGGTAAGGCATTTTTCCTGCATTTATTTTTAAGTCATCATTCTGCTGTTATACTAACTTAAAAGAACTAAGTCACAGGCACTCGTCTCTCTAAAAAATTTTTTACTTTATACTTTTAATATTACTGTGAGTACATAAATTAGGCCGTTAGTTTTCTCATTTGAATTGTCTGACATTTGTCATTTGGGGCCTTTTATAGCTGACTATGCAGTATGGGCATTGCTCATTGTTCAAGGCCATATTATGAACTTTAGTTATTTTAATTTCTGTGTCATTTGGTCTCTTTTTGAAGAGTTGTCTCATTGGCAATCATACCACTTCTTATTTTTTATATGTATTAGAATTTTTTTTCAAAGATAAGTGCCAGTGTACCAAGAACATCAATGTAACAGTACGAGAAAGCATGACTTTTTTTTATCAAAGAATAAAGTAATATGAAACAAGACAGTTACAGCTCATTGCAATCAACTGAAAAACTCATTTCTACAACTAATGTTTCAAAATATTAGTTCAGCGGACTTAAACATGTCAAAAAATCGACTGCGTAGTCTATGAAATCATTGACATGAACATTTTTTTAAGAACAACGCATAAAAAACTATTTGAAAGGATTCAAATCTGCAGATGTTTCACAATTTTCCAGCCGTTTGCCTTGGACTTTTGGAGACAGGATGCTGTCTAACTACCAATATAGATAAGCAATTATAATATAGAAAAGTTGAATGGTTATATAAAAGTACACCCATGATTAATATTCTTCTGTCATATATATATAGTTATAAATATTGATGACAGCAAATCAGAATGCCATAATAAAAGTCTGATTTTTATTTCATTTTTGTTCGGACTGAGTGCATGAACTAAAATAACATTGTCCAAGTTCTAAGACAATTTTTTGTCTCTGCAGCATAAAGTGAGAAGATGTGGTATGATTGCCAATGAGACAACTATCCAGCAGAGTAAGAAGCATATCTTTCAAATTTCTGATTTTCAAATGGGACATTTTCCAAATTTGAAAATTTGAAAATCATAAGATTAGTTAAGAATTTCAAGAATGCACTTCGACAACATAAAAATAATTAAGTAATGATAAATGTATTAAAGGAATTAAACCGTCAACTAATTATACAATTGCATGTGTATTGTCATTAAAAGACCACCTCAAGACTTCATTACAAAGAAAATATCTTCACACACAATAACGGATATGAGGAAACAGCGTTCACGTCATTATTGTCAAATTTATATTCTTTTAATTCAAATTGATATTTTTATTCAAAGCTGGGAAATTAATGGATTATATTTCCAGGTTCGGAAATTATTTCATAGCCATTAATGAATTAATACATTTTCAAAGTCCTATGACATTTGAGATGCAAACATGTAAATTGACATTTATTGCGTCTGGTAGTTTTTTGGATGGTTTTCTAATAATCAGTAAAAGTACAGAGATTTCTTTTACATCTTGAATATGGATTACGTTTTCATTCATATGCATTAATACTCTACTATCCACATACTAAGAAAGATTTTGAGGATTAAAAGATGAAAAGACGGGAGGTTTAGGTTAATGTTAATGGGACACTTAAGTCACTGAGTCTAGTAATTTTTGTTCATCCATTATATGTATGTCTACAAATTATGTTCTCCCTAATTTTAAAAGAACAAGAGGACAAAATTGTCAGTCCGCATCTTAAAGAACAGCCCATTATAAGTGCCTTCGTTACTTACTTCACTCAAATTACTATCTTTAAAAAGAGGGATAAACAATTCAGTTACAAGCAAAAGAATGCAAATGAGAGATATGGTATATTAATTCATGACACACAAAAATCCAGCACACACACACTCACTTGATAAACAAAATTAAATAAACATTACTTTTAATACTGGTCTTCATCTTACAAGACTGCGCTGAAGCTGTCAACACCCAATCAAAAGCTCACAACTCACTGCCATTGTTTGAGCAAAATTCTTGGTTTAATGTT
This sequence comes from Mytilus galloprovincialis, assembly GCF_965363235.1. Classification (NCBI taxonomy): domain Eukaryota; kingdom Metazoa; phylum Mollusca; class Bivalvia; order Mytilida; family Mytilidae; genus Mytilus; species Mytilus galloprovincialis. The sequence goes on from NC_134843.1 coordinate 66,317,712, forward strand.
CTTGCTAAATCTGAGGATTTTTAAAAGAACACAGACGTATGTGGGGTAATACCAACACATGACATAACATCATTTAGCAACTTTCACTTTTAATGCATGGTCTGAAGAGCTACAAAAAATAAGAGCTTATTTTTGGCAATGTATTGTTAAAATAGTATCTGATCAGAAATTTGTTTTTAGGCCTGAAAGAACAAGACACCCAAATTTGCAATATCTGAAATGTCTAGCCATACAAATAAATATAAAAAGGGAGTAGTCTAGTCCATTTAAGACTATTGGATCTAAAATCTGATAAGACAATCCAGGAATATACTCCAGATTGCAGACATATAAGATTATAGCACTTCATAATGACAAATTGTTAATAATTAAAACAGAAAATCATAAAACCATAAATAGAAGACGTAAGACAATTTACAAGACAATTATTTTAATCATGAACATCTTCAATTATGAAAAATGTATCTTTCTAATGCTATCTCATTTATTTTATAACATTTTTATGGCAACTACACCCTTTAAGTCATATCACAATTACGTCTTTTGAAATTGAAACGCTCTGTTTCAGTTGACATTTATGTACATGGAATCTATAAGAAATATAAAAAAAGTCTAGTATCAGATTAGAGGCTTAACAGCATTGTAATCGGATCCATTTGCATTACCATTTCATATTACAAAACTTCAGATTCAACCGTTCTTAAAACCATTATATGTAAATTGTCTGATAAAACATCCACACCCTTGGCTGGGTGATTTCACTCCATCACTTGGAATAAAAGCAAGATGTTACGTTCGATTTTTATTATTGCATAAGTGATTATTTCATTCATGTACAGGACGAGAACAATTAGAAAGATCCTGCTAAGTAGGGGTCCACCAGGTTAATTAAAGTGAGAAAAATAAACAGCCACTGGAAAATGAGGGTATTTCAGATAAGAGACAGAAGATTTGTTGTGCAGAGACAAGTATTTTTTACTATGCACAAAGAGCATGGCACTTTCTCTACTGTTGTGTCACATTTTTACTGCTGAATGTCCATGATTTAGCCTAGAAATCTGGGATTCTCCACAAATAAATGTGTAAGTTATAAGATTGTACAAATGTAAAAAAAAGCAACCGTTAACTCTAAAAAAAATTGTTAGACAACACTGATCAGCTCAGATATCATACCATAGCAAACCATTGTCAAATAAAGTCTCAATTACCATATAACTCCTCTTAAAAAAGTCAGTAACCTTATTACAGTAACAATAATAAATTCTGAGTTTATTTATTTATTATATTCCATTGCACATACCAAATCTTCTTCAATGACAATAACAAAACAATAATTTGTAATAACATCTTCTCCATAAAACCATTTATAAATCTTCTCATTTTATCAGTGATATCTGGGAATGATCACAATCTATATGGGTATCAGAATTATGGATGATATACAGCCAATAAAACTAGAATTATATTATTGAGATGACCTCAAAGAAAGTGACAAATGATTGTCTATTTCCTTGTTAATTTTATCTAAGAAATCTGTTTAGTCTTTTCTTATGCCTTACAGGAAAAAAACAATTTGTGTCCATCCAATTGCCTTATTGACATCCAGAAAATGTTATTTTGCTTGAATATGTAGGTTAATAGTACATGATTGTGGTTTGTCTACATAATAGCTTACTTATGTCTTGAACCAATATCAAAATAAATTCATAAAATCGTTCCAAAAAGAATGTCTTATTTGTCCAACATTCCAATGACCTCTTTTACTACTGAAGGACTTCAATCTACTGGCATGTTAACTGCTATAAGAATTTGAAAGGAAATTTGATTTATTACATTATAGTTTATACAAGACAAAATTACCTATTGACCTTCAAATTAAAAGCTATTTTACCACCCCTATATCTTTGATCTGTTTAAGTTGCACACCATTCAGCAATGGAAACTCAAGTTATAATCTTGAAACATTAAATATTTTTGGAAAGAGTGACCGTGACTTTTGGTCTATTAACCCAAATATCAATCAGTTTCTTCCCCTTCCATCTTTTCAAGTTTAGTTACAATCTAAGAATCTTAACCATTTGTTTCTGACACATGTATACAGGGATGAAAGGTCAAGGAAAAGCAATTACACTCCACCTCCACCACACAGGAATTTTTCAGGAACAGAAAACTAGCTCATTGCAGAATTTAGTCACCAAGGTAAGTACAATATGTTACCTTTTTTAAAATAAAGCCTAGCTTTACAATTTACAATTTGTCTCTCCTAAACAAATTCATTAAACTAGTTATTTGTAATAAAGAGTTTGTTTATTTGTTTAATATATTTCACTGCACATAATCCATTTACTTCCGAACATAACTATAGTATTAATGAATGGGTGTTTTTTAATAATGGCCCTGTTATATGTCCAAGGTCTGTTATAATGGTTGAGGAAGTCTGCAATGGCCCGAGGCAACGCCGAGGGCCATTACAGACATCCGAGGCCATTATTACTGACCGAGGACATATAACAGAGCCATTATAAAAACACCCATTTCTTAATACATTTATTAACCAACTGAATAAAAGTGTATGTGTTAATATACCAAATATCCAAGATATTAAGTTAACAGAAGTTATGTGTTGAAAAACAGAAGGAACAGTGATCCCTATATATGGTTTTTTAATGTTGGTTGCTGGTTACTAAATTAAATAAAATACAAAAAAGTATTATATTCTTTACAACTTAATTTTATTAACTTTATTAAAAACCCTAACTGTGCTTTATACAAACAAACCGGGCATTAATACAGGGCCATTACAGAAAAACAGGGCTATTACAGAAAAAACAGGGCCATTACAGCAAAACAGGACCATTACAGAAAAACAGGGCCATTACAGAAAAAACAGGGCCATTACAGAAAATATGTTATTTTTAATAACCAGTCATTTTTGGCAATAATGTACTTAGTTGGTTAATAAAAGACAATAATTTGTAATAACATCTTCTCCAGAAAAGCATTTATAAATTTTTATAGTTCATCAGTGATTATCTGGAAAGGTCACAATTTATATGAGAATCAGAATTATAGATGATACACAGCCAATAAAAAGGGAATTATAGAGATGACCGCCAAGAAAGTGACAAATAATTCTCTGCTTCCTTGTAAATTTCATCTCAGAAATTTGCTTATCCTTGTGCTGATGTCTTCAAGGAAGTAAAAAAACAAATTAGTGTATGGACAATAACCTTATTTACACCATGAAATGAAACTTTCCAAATATATTATCAAGGCTAATGGTGCTTAATAAGGTTGTGGTTTGTCTACGTAATTTGTGGTATAACCAACAATAAAAAATTGGGTCATATACATAGTTGATAGGCTTTTGTTCAATTTTAGTTCATTTACACATTTTTAAGTTTAGTTTGATGTCTATTTTTACTGAAGTAGTACATATTTTTCTTTTGGGGCCAGCTTAATCCTGCCTCCAGGTGCAGGATTTTCTCATTGAGTTTAGGACCCATTGGTGGCCTTCATGTTTTTTCTGCTCTTTGGTTGGGTTGTTGTCTTTTTTAAAACACATGACCCCATTTCCATTCTCAATTTTAATTTGGTTTGAAATATCAAAGGCAAATTAATATAATTGGAAATGGTACAAGTATTTGTTATGCTATAATTATTGGAGCATCCAGTATGGTAAGGTGATACATACTGGTTAAACTACTAATTAGAAAAACTACTTAATGAAAAATATAACCTCCCTTGAGATTTTTGTTAACAAAGATAAATTACGAAAAAAACAACAGTAATACTCGTAATTGTGAATCTACAATCAGTGGTTGATTCTAATAGCAAATTATATTCCAGTGCTGACATTATAATCACACTTAAATAATTTGCTCCTTAATTTGTGACAATTATAAATAAAAAGAAAACATCTTTTTTGTTTACATGTATATCGTAAATGTATTAAATCATCATCTACAAGTTAGATGGTCTGGTCCAGTGCTGTTTACTACTGTTTCTATATCTGTTTTCTCAGAAAATAAAGGTAATGTTGGTGGTTCAAGTTGTCTCAAAACCATCTGTTGTAGTCTGTTTAATGATTTTTTGTAATTCTTGAGTTTTCTAATGGCATAATTTTGACATTTATGGCTCAAGGGTATCATCAGTTCAGAAGTCAGTGCTTTAAAAAATATATTTTTCTATAATTAAGAAATAATTCATGGGGGATGGAATATATCGTGATTTTACCACGGGTTGGCCCTTAAAGACAAATATTTTACCCTGAGCGATAGTGAGGGGTACAATATCTACATAAAGGGACAACCCGTGGTAAAATCACGATACATTCCATCCCCCATGAATTATTTCGATTCTAATAAGACAAATACGGCTATTGTTTTGGATCGAAGCGCTCTAGGTGGAGGCAAATATTTGCCGTTCCCATAAATAAACAAACTATTAAATTGGTGTTAACGAACGGAGCAAACTGAATTAGTGACATGCTTAAAGTTTTTACAATAAAGTATTTAGATAGTTTTGGGTGAATTTAAATTAGAATTTACTTATAATGTCTTATATGTTAAAAATAAATCGGCTTATACCATATTAATAATCGTTTGTTTACACTTCCTTGTTGTGATGATTTTTGTTTTGGAAAGCGTGTAATTTCCCGTAAAATGCTCATATTCTTACGTCATCGTTCTATGACGTCGGGTATCTCATTCATAAAAAGCATATGACGTGGGAGTACGATTGGAACAGCCTGACAATATATTCATATTTTACCACGGGTGTGTACTCAAAGCTTTTGAAGGACGTCATGTTAGAATTGATGAATTAAAAAATATCCCTGTGGTAAAATTAGCCTTATAAAAATTTGGCTATTATTTTTAGGTTCATATTGGTCGTATGGCTCCTACATGTTTCTGTATGAAATTAAGAAGATTTTGTATAATTGCCATTGAGACAACTCTCCATCAGAGACCAAATGATATAAGAGTTAACTATAGGTCTTCAACACCGAGCAAAAAACATAACCTCATAGTCAGCTATAAAGTCTCCAAAATGACAAATGTAAAACAATTGAAATGAGAAAACTTAAATAAACCTGATTTATGCATGTTATGTACAAAGAAATGAAAAAACAAACAAATATGATGTACAGCAATCTAGGATCATTACTGAATTTCAGGATTCTGTATTGACCAATGAACCATGAAAATGTGGTCATTGGGTAAATTCAAACCTGTCAGACTGACATGTACACTTTACAAACATTTTATACACCAAATGTAGTAGACCTATTGCTTACAGTTTCTTATCAACAGATCTCATCAAGTAATTTAAACATGAATCACTGATACTTAAAATTAGGTCAAGGTCAGATGAACCCTTTCTGACAGACATGTAGAGTCAATTTTCAGTTGTACTGGTCGTATAACTTTTAATCCTCATCATAAAATGCTTACAGAGTTAACCCAGTTGAACCAAAATGCTGCAATAAAATAAATCCAACACTCATATTATAAAAATTCTACATGACTAACTATTCGCAATTATCCATATACGAGGAAAAATTTTGTTTCAGAGTCAAGCATCATTATACAATTTCTCCTTAAATTGTAACACATTACATTTCAATGAAACACAAAAGCCTTATTACTTCCTTGTTCCAATTGGCATACAACAAAATATTACACCCATTGCTGAAGTACCATTCAACTATTTCCAAGTTTTAATTGCCAAATATTATCTTTTCAACATCATTTTACCACAACCAGATATGGATGAAAATCTTGTTATTACATAATATAGTATAAAATACAAAACATTTTCTCCCTCTTCAATATGTTTTTAGCATATGGTCCCATTTTTTTAAAATCCAATTGTTGTACATTGTACCAGAATAGTTTTGATAAATTCTAAAATACTTTTAATTTTCATTTATCTATTGATGTATATACTGAAATGTCTTTTCTTTAGAAAAAAAGTTAGGTTACTTCCTGATTTAGTTCACATTAGGAAATAGATAAGTTTTTGTTGTAGTGTAATACTATTTTTTGTTTGTTAATTTGATGAAAATACAGTCCTTTTTTCTTTTTTATTTCCATTCATACTAATGACCAAGAAATTCTTTAGATATTATCTATACAGTATATGACAGGTGGAAAAAAGGAAAGAAGAAAATAAAAATAGAAATTGGATCATATTATATACATAACTTAATCTAAGAAATATAAGTTATTTCAACTGTGAATAAAAGAAGATGAAGGGTATACAGATAGAACAACAAGACAGTATCACAAACAACAAAAATAACCAAAGACATCAACAGGGCAGCAAATAACAAAACGTCTTCAATAGGCGGTATACATGCAATATAGACGATATTTATCAGTGCTGTGTAGAGTAGAATTTAAATTTTCCCAATTGGTAGAGTTGTAATATTTGTTGTTAAAAATTATTTCTTTTAATAAGCTTTGTTTATGTAAAGAATATAGATTTACATATCAGGCTTGAAAAAAAATCATTTCATAATATTCTGACATTCTAGATCTAATAATATTCCTTTTAGACCTTCTATATCAGGATAAAAGATGTCATGTTATCTCAATTCTTCAATAACCACAATCCAATTTAACATTTCTTCAGGTTTCTTTAAAAAGCCTTAAAAGAAATACAAGTGTCTTATTTAAACCAGTTCAATTTTATTTTTTTATTTGGTTCCTAATTTGTCATGTTAGTTATATATATAGAATGACAGAAAATGTATGTCTAATTGACTGATAATTAAAGTACACTTGCAACCTGACTATTAACGTTTTAAAAGAAGCTCTTTTGCTTTGCAGATACTTGCATAACTGATGTTTTATATAAATAATAAGATGTGGTATGAGTGGCTGAATGAGACTCTCCATCCAAGTCACAAAAAGATAACAATTAAAGGTCAAAGTATGGCCTTCAACACAGATGCTCATACCAAACAACAATCTATAAAGGGACCCACTAAACTGACTTGATTTATGTTATGACTGGTCTTTAAGATGACTAGTTTCCTAAACTTTCTGCTGCAATGCTTTAATTGCACTAAAAATGCATTTACTCTAATTATATGTTTTAATATTTTTAAACATGACTTTTGGGTTGCAATTCTGAATTGACACTGAATGGCGATAAATGTTTTAAAGTACTCATATTCATGCAACATGTCATATGTAACATGCAAGGAAACACAAAATATCAGATTTGCTTTTAACTTTTATAAGTATTGCTGCACACATCTTTCAACAGATATTGTATATATTATTCCTGCCTTTTTTAGCTTTATCATTTCCAAGAGATTCTGATAACTATGGAATTTGCTGATTGGTTGTTTAGGACTCATCTGGTAAGGAGATAACTCTGCTTTGAACTAGATGTTAGGATTCTGAATAAGATTGTTTAACTTGTAGTACAGCAAGAAGACATCTTGCTGGATGCAGGGGCGGATCCAGCCATTTTAATAAACAGCTGCGCCATGAGCGCATGATACGCCCGACGTCTTGTGTGGAAGTTTTATGCAATAATCATAAATAGTTTCTGAGGAAGTTTTAAGCAATAACCATTTATTGTTTTTGAGACACAGCGGGACATGTGAAACTCCCCCCCCCCCTTTTTTACAAAATACTCAATAACTCAAAAATGAAATTTCGAATCATCACCAAAAAGTATACAGATCTTAAGATTAATATAACAAAGAAGTGTGTAAAGTTTTAAGCGATAATCATAAATCGTTTTTGAGATACGGCACGACATGTAAAAAAACTCTCCCCCTTTTTTACAAAATACTCAATAACTCAAAAATGAAATTTAGAATCATCACCAAAAAGTATACAGATCTTAAGATTAATATAACAAAGAAGTGTGTAAAGTTTTAAGCAATAATCATAAATCGTTTTTGAGATACGGCGCGACATGTAAAAATAAACAGCTGCGCCATGAGCTCATGATACGCCCGACGTCTTGTGTGGAAGTTTTATGCAATAATCATAAATAGTTTCTGAGAAAGTTTTATGCAATTACCATTTATTGCTTTTGAGACACGGCGGGACATGCGAAACCCCCCCCCACCCCACCCTGTTTTTTTTTTACAAATATCACTAAAATAAAATTTTGAATCAAACCAAAAAGTATACAGATCTTTAGAATAATATAACAAAGAAGTGTGTACAGTTTCAAGCAATAATCATAAATTGTTTTTGAGATACAGCGCGACATGTAAAAAAAAAAACTCCCCTTTTTTACAAAATACTCAATACCTCAAAAATAAAATTTTGAGTCATCACCAAAAAGTATACAGATCTTTAGATTAATATAAAAAAGAAGTGTGTAAAGTTTTAAGCAATAATCATAAATCGTTTTTGAGATACAGCACGACATGTAAAAAAAACCCTCCCCCTTTTTTACAAAATACTCAATAACTCAAAAATGAAATTTTGAATCATCACCAAAAAGTATACAGATCTTTAGATTAATATAACAAAGAAGTGTGTAAAGTTTTAAGCAATAATCATAAATCGTTTTTGAGATACGGCGCGACATGTAAAAAAAACCCTCCCCCTTTTTTACAAAATACTCAATAACTCAAAAATTAAATTTTGAATCATCACCAAAAAGTATACAGATATTAAGATTAATATAACTAAGAAGTGTGTAAAGTTTTAAGCAATAATCAAGAATCGTTTTTGAGATACAGTGCGACATGTGAAAAAAAACACACCCCTGTTTTAGTTACAAAGTGCCGTAACTCAAAAAGTTTAAATCTTATTTTCACCAAAAAGTATACAGATCATTTAACCATCATAAAGAACAACTATATTAAGTTTCATGAAATTTAGATAAGTCGTTCTCAAGTTACGGTGCGACATGTTTACGCCGGACAGACAGACGGACGGACGGACAGACAGACAGACAGACAGACAGACAGACAGACAGACAGACAGACAGACAGACGGACGGACGGACGGACGGACACCGGACATTTGTATACCATAATACGTCCCTTGACGGGCGTATAAAAACCCTCCCCCTTTTTTACAAAATACTCAAAAACTCAAAAATGAAATTTTGAATCATCACCAAAAAGTATACAGATATTAAGATTAATATAACTAAGAAGTGTGTAAAGTTTTAAGCAATAATCAAGAAACGTTTTTGACATACGGTGCGACATGTGAAAAAAAACACACCCCTGTTTTAGTTACAAAGTGCCGTAACTCAAAAAGTTTAAATCTTATTTTCAACAAAAATTATACAGATCATTTGACCATCATAAAAAACAACTATATTAAGTTTCATGAAATTTGGATAAGTCGTTCTCAAGTTACGGTGCGACATGTTTACGCCGGACAGACGGACGGACAGACCGACAGACACCGGACATTTGTATACCATAATACATCCCGTCAAATGGGGGGTTCCCAACCCAGGACAAAGGGAGGTTCCAACTATATGTTCCCATTCAAATGCCCCCCGAATCCGCCAATGTGCTGTTTAATGTTAGTTGTATTTTAACCTGCACTTATCAATATCATAAGTTTTATATATTTATTATAAACATGTACTGTTGTCATATATTAGTTTGCACTAGATTCCCCTAACAAATATTTTTTTTTTAAATATTGAATTAATAGAATAAATTCCCCCAATCATCCATATTTTGTTTATCTAAACTATAACTGCTTTCATTTCAAAATAAATTCATCAAAGTTCACTTTATAGTTATATATGGTGTAAATTAACTGTTTACATAACAAATGTCACCTAAAGCAATTAATGATTTTTTTTAACAATTTTACCAACAAACTTTTACTTCATGATATGCAGACGAGTGGAAAATCTCTAACCAAATTAATTATCTGAACCTATAAATAATAAGAAACAGTTTTTAAAGAATTAAAACTTATTTCATATCATTTTTTTCAAAAGCTGAAAAAGCACAACAAACAGGTATAACAGCTAGTGAAAACAAAAAGTATGCAAGATTTTGTACGTCTATACAAATCCGTCCCGATTGGCATCAAACTCCACAAAGTTTGGCATAATTAACTTAACAAATGAATTACATAATTGATTACAATTCGTTACAATTGTTGTACTTTAAACAAAGCCACAGACAATTTTCTACTGTAAACTTGGGAAGTCTGGTGGAGGTTATATAATGTGATTGTCAAAGATTGCTTCTAACTCCATATATCTATAAGCAAACAATGTCAGAGTGAAATATCAACATTAATTCAGTTATGCAGATACGAATAACAAGTAACAAAACTCTAGTCATGTGGTAATCTACAACAATTACATGGAGTACGTGTTGTCATTACGTTAGCATGTATACTTGTCAGGGTTTATTGATGGTCACAGACATATTCTTTACTTGCTGTATTCTTGATATGTAGATGAAGATCTCAAAATTTTAGGAAATAGTTTGACCGACATGATTTATTTATTATTGCTTAGCAGAATGGGTGGTAATGTTTTATTTACAGCTGACAAGTTATATTCACATGTGATGTGTGTCTGCAACTTTTATTCCACGTATATTCAGATCTGGAGCTCAAATTCATCATGTTTTGTGGTATAATCAGGGAAAAAGCAATTTGAAAACTAAAATTTTCACTTTTCATTCATTGTTTAACGAATGGCTTATTCTATTTCTCATTTGCCTATGCACAAACTTCATAATGTGAGCAGTTTCTTGAAAATGTACCATCTTTTTTTCAATCTTATCAAGAACTTTCATTAAAATTTTAGGCCTTGTTGAAACCTAAATTGCTAAGGCATAAATCTAAAGTTTAATGACCTGTTTCACCTATCCAATTTTGTTATTTATTTACATGTTATAAAAAAAAAAATTGATTTTGAGGGCTAAGTTCATCAAGAGCACTTATAACCTATGATCTACCCACAGAATGTATACAGTCCTGTTTATAACAACTTTAACAAAATAAACATAATTAAAAAATAAAAATAATTCTAGTAACTTATTCATGTTAAACTAATAATTATCTCATCAGTACCGTCACAATTAGGTAAACTGAACATAACAACTTCTGATGCATGTTGGCAGAGAAACTAAGGTAGGACGGATTCTTTGAAAATTGGTTCACTAATGGGTCAAAACGTACAAAATCGTAACAAAAATCTGTTTTAAATGAGAAAGAATATACATATGCATGACATACTGTGGTATTTATTAAGAATTATATACATTCTTCTCTAAGAATTTAAGTTTTAAAAGTGCCGACACCTGTGTGGGTTTCTGCTTATTAACAAAATTATTGATCACAGGTTGGTGATGTACTTTAAAGATATGAATTGTCAGTGCTTTCTTTAAAGAATACCTGACAAATATCAACAAGCAGGAAATGGTGGCAAATACTAACTCTATACACTATAATAGCATTACAGAGAATGCAAACTGATTTGAAAGCAAAGGACTCCCATGGAACATTATTAAAACCATGTTTATTGCAAAACCAAAAATTGTTCAAAATTAAAGACAACTTTACAAAAAAAAATTTAAAGCAGAAAAGAATTTACTAATTTAATTGAAAATGGCTAAAGGTAAAAGGAATGTTACTTTCATCTTTTTTAAGATTCACTTAAATTCTATCTATTTAGAAGCAATCAAGCTTTGTATGCCCCTCCTTTGGGCACTATGTTTTCGGTCTGGGTGTCTGAACTTTGTTTGTCCATCCATCTGTCCCGCTTCAGGTTAAAGTTTTTGATCAAGGTAGTTTTTGATGAAGTTGAAGTCCAATCAACTTGAAACTTAGAAGACATGTTCCCTATGATATGATCTTTATAATTATGTACTACAAAAACACATTCTTGCTTTACCTGTAATTCAGGATGAGGATTAATACACAAGTGAACTTTTTTTTTACTATGACCAATTTTAACAACATATAAAAACTTTAGATTTATTCTATTTTCTACAAAAAACATACAAATTATACCACCGTTTTTCCTCATAATTATCATTTTCTGACAGTTTTGTTATCAATCACAAGTGATTTTATAATATCTTGCATAATTTTCAGTGCAGATAAATAATATAGACAGAAATACCCCATCTGCCATGTAACTATGGAAGAAGTTCTGATTTCTACTATTTAAGAGGCACTACATTAACATTTATCAGTATTCTCTCAATCCTTAATGATAAAATAGAACCCAGAGCAGGTCAAAAAGTACTATAACAAAAAGTTAAACTGCTAATATCATACTAGGAATTTGATTGAAAATATAATCCAAATCAAAAACATAACTGTTAAAATATCATAATATTGCATGATCGCACCTACATTTATTTCATTAATCTAATACAGCTGCATGAGTTCTTGTGGTCAAATTAGTACATTTACAATAAGTTTCTTGTCAATGAAGATGTTGAAACTTGAGTGACCTTGATCTTGAAATAGCTTAGGGTGCATCACTCCTTGTTTTCAAACCAATTCACAAAGTGTTATACCCCTTATCGCTATTTATCCAACATGACAGGACATCACAATTAAATGAATTTTGACGTCACAAAGCAAAATGATTGTTGTATGACGTCAATAGTTCCAGTGTCACAGATTAACAAATGGTGATAAGGTCATATTGACAAGATGCAAGGTACATTTCTCTTCAGAGAAACCACTGTAACTCGTTATCATGAGACAAGCTACATGTGTACTCCTTTGTACATACAATGTCTTGAATAGTTATGACTGGACATGAATGGACAAACAAGACAAGGTAGCATAAACAACAAATTATAAGAATAACTCAAGAAGTCAGCCTTGTATTAAATATCTATATATTGTAATTCAGTACAGGTGCTTATTTTTTCAAATTTTATTTTGTGATTTCCAGGGTGAATTAAATCTGTGTGCAAGTATCCACATGAACCTGATTTTTCCTGAAAGACTAGATAAATGCCAGGGGATATTTTCAAAATTCTATCATAATACACCCATTTACAGAATGGTAAAACCATCACAATAATTCCCCCTTTACAGGTTAACTGGTTTATATTCACACTTTACAGGTTAACTGGTTTAAATTCCCACTTTACAGGTTAACTAGTTTAAATTCCCACTTTACAGGTTAACTAGTTTAAATTCCCCCTTTACAGGTTAACTAGTTTAAATTCCCCCTTTACAGGTTAACTGGTTTAAATTCCCCCTTTACAGGTTAACTGGTTTAAATTCACACTTTACAGGTAAACTAGTTTAAATTCCCCCTTTACAGGTTAACTGGTTTAAATTCCCCCTTTACAGGTTAACTGGTTTAAATTCCCCCTTTACAGGTTAACTGGTTTAAATTCCCCCTTTACAGTTTACAGGTTAACTGGTTTAAATTCCCCCTTTACAGGTTAACTGGTTTAAATTCCCACTTTACAGGTTAACTGGTTTAAATTTCCCCTTTACAGGTTAACTAGTTTAAATTCCCCCTTTACAGGTCAACTAGTTTAAATTCCCCCTTTACAGGTTAACTAGTTTAAATTCCCCCTTTACAGGTTAACTAGTTTAAATTCCCCCTTTACAGGTTAACTAGTTTAAATTCCCCCTTTACAGGTTAACTAGTTTAAATTCCCACTCTAGTTTAAATTCCCCCTTTACAGGTTAACTAGTTTAAATTCCCCCTTTACAGGTTAACTAGTTTAAATTCCCCCTTTACAGGTTAACTAGTTTAAATTCCCCCTTTACAGGTTAACTAGTTTAAATTCCCACTTTACAGGTTAACTAGTTTAAATTTTCCTAGATATATTTGAACAAATGTATGGTATGAAAAATACCCTAATACAGCAGCTTGACAGTAAGATTTACATGCTTTTCACCTACACAACTTTGGTTACAACACCTGATATTTTCTATAAAAGCTGTTAACAAAAATGAAATAATGCAAGAAAAATAATGTACGCCTGTATATATTTTTTGCATGTCTGATATATGCAAACAATTGGTAAAGGGCCTACAAACTGCTCTATATTTGCATGCTGGTAAAGGGCCTACAAACTGCTCTATCTTTTTTTCAGACTGATTGCAGAGGAGTGAAAAATGTTGAAAACAACACAAAGTTCCATTGAATAAATAGACATGATATATAACTTACTTATTTTTAAGCTTCATAAACTTCACCATATAAATAAAAAAAATCTTGAAAATACATTAGTGAGACTGGTAGGGTTATTAGATAAATATACCTGCATCAGTTGTCCAGGTACAAATTATATATGAGGAATAGTAAGTCTGTTCAAATAAACACTATCTTAGTTAGCTTCATAGTACAATGTACTAATTCCAGTAGACATGGATGTACTTTAGGTCTTGGTTTATAGTTAGTACTTACACAGTAGATGAATGAAAGAATAAATGAAGGGATAGTATAACATGACGGACAGACAGCATCATACATCTTCTATCACATAAAATAGAAAGGATTGTCTTGTTTGTTCTACCACTTTGTTATGTTTGTTAGAGTCTCAATAGCTCATTTCTTTACTGCCTTACACCAGTTAATAAAACCCAATTCTCATTGAACATTTCTAAAGCTTATGATCTTAAAATACAAAATTATTACTGTGCATATACCTAAATGTCAATTTCTAGAATTGGAATGGTAGGAATATTTCTGATCTACAATGGAACTTGTTTTATACATGTTCTTAAAAATTTACACAAGCAAATGACTAAATATTTGTATAAGCTAGTCAGTTTGAAGAGATGATTTCAAATTACAACTTAGAAAAAATATTTTGGCGAATAGTTTTAATAATTTTTAGGACAATATAAAAAAGAAGATGTGGTATGATTGCCAATGAGACAACTATCCACAAAAGACCAAAATGACACAGACATTAACAACTATAGGTCACTGTAAGTCATTTAACATGTTTAAGAATGAAAAGTAAGATTAAATAAGAAATGTGTTTTTTTTTCTGTCTGTAATGATGTTAGCACTGTACATGCTGTATGACTATTACCAACAATTTATTAGTACATGTGATGTGACTGTTTCCCCGTCTGTGTGTTATGCCATATAAAAAGTGTTTCTTGTTGACAGCAGTCTGTACCAAATTTATTCACATCATGACTAGACTAATGTTTTACATTCAATGTATGATGTAGTTAATTTACTTTTGATGAAAATCTACGTGTCTTTTATGGTTTTATTGTACTGTTGGGAGGTGTTGTCTCATTGCATGACTTTCATATATATCCTTTCTACTATTCATAGGTATCTATGATCAAATAAAAACAGTACACAACAGATTCAAAACACATGCTGCAGAGCACTAATTTTACAAATTTCATCAATTAATCTGCAACAACAAGTGCAGCTAGTATAAGTTCTAACAAAACATTAAAGCTACATGGAATAATTTAACAAATTTTATAAATCCATCTGCCGAGACATATGTGTCTTACTCACACTGTTAAGACAATAAAAGTACCCATAGTTCCTGACACAGTACACCATTAAAATATAAAATCATACTGAGTCTTGTGATAACTAGGTAAAAAAGTAATTATGTCTTAATTAAAAACATAAATTAAATAAACAAAGTAATGAAATAGCAAACTTCTATCATTTTCACATTGAGCGCAGCAACAGAACTGTTACACGTAAATAGCTATTTCAGTTTGCTATGTTAATATCGTGATCATGTCTTAATGTTTCAAGATCAAACAAGAATGATAGTATTTTAATTAAATAAAGGAGTCTACGTCTTAAAACAAACTCATACACCTTGATGACGTTCTACCTACGAACAAATAGTTTCATGCAAACATTACTGCTACATGATTTATAACAAAAAACATTGCGTAGGATAAAAACCAAAGTGTGGCCTTTAAGTATTTTCCAACTACTTTTTTCGTGATACATCCATTAAGAGTGTCTATTTTAAAGTGTGGTCTTAGTATTTTTCACCTAAATTTATTTTTCCTGATATATCAATTAACTTTCTCTCTGGTACCCTTTACTGAATTGCTTACAGGAATTGAATTAGGAATAAAATTCCTAAATTGTTCCCATAACTCAAATTCATTGACTGCCCTTATAGACCTTAAGCCAGTAAATATAAAGATTGGGTCAGGAAAACTCATATATACATGACCTTTTTTGCTGGCAATTTTTCTCACTTTACTAATTTTTCATCTTATAGGTCAATATATTCATGGGAGATTACCAACTCATTTTGATTTTTGGCCAATGAAAAATTTGTTGGAGAAAAAGAAAATTAAAAGAAAATTTGATAATGTAAATTAATTCTTTTAGCCATCATATCTGATATTGATTTTAGTGGAATATATACTAAGACATTATACAATGGTCCATTTGCTTTAACAGGAGAAAATAGAAAATTACCAAATTGATCTATCACAGAAATTCATTTGCAGGGGAAAAAAATAATACCAAGTACTTAGTAATCAACATTAACTTTATATGTTATGACAGTTCAGCAAACATTTTTTTCTTTGAATACACCAGTTTCATTTTTTAATCAACCATCTTGGACTTTTAAAATTTCCACCTCTGGATAACTAAACAAAAGTTAATCAAGAAAAATTCAAACACAGCATAAAATATGTCTATATATCAAATAATCTATGTATAAATCTTGTAAAACAAGCAAAACAATGTCATTTCTCATGACAGCTTTTATACAATTTCCCACAGGAAAAAATTACTGCAATGTCTCTTTTTTGTGCTTAAATGAAACCCATATCAACTTTCACGATATGTTTAATCGTCGTCTCATCTCTGGTACATCCATTTCATATATTCTATGAACTAAAATGTTCCTGGTAATAACAAATAACGTTACAAGTAACACTTCTTAATTTGAATATAATGTTTCTCAACTGAATAAATCTTATAATTCAATATATTGTCTTGGGTTAATCTGCTTACAGTCTTCATTTCTTGTATAAGTACTTTTATTGTCTGCAATTACTTATGACTTTTACTAGGCCATGCTAAAAATCATGTTCTGACCTCTATATACAATTATGCTTTTGTTTACTGTAGTTTACCATATCTCATGTAAAGTCATTTGCTTATTGGTAAAGATCAAGCTATTCATCAACGAGACAGCAACCCAATGAAGCAAATGAGGGCAACACAGTTTTCAAAAAACAGACATTCAATAGCATCCCCAATGAAAATCTATGAACAATTTCTGCATGGCCTAAAATGGCATAATAATCCTAAACAAACCACAAGGCTGAAGCAGCCATAGAAGGTGATACAATTTGTCTTTAAAACTTCCCCTTATTTCATACCTAATCACCATTAATAACACCAATATAGAGAAGTTGTACAAAGATTTGAATATTTGTCACTGATAAGTTAACATTCTTGATATATAGCATCATCAACTGTGACTTAGTTTTTAAGCATTATTAATGTCTTATAAAACAATTAAATCAAAATATTTAGTTCATTAATTTTAAGATTTGTGATTTAAATCAATTAATGCAGGTTACTTTTAGTATGCAAGTTCTCATACCCGACAACCCCCATTTATAGGGAAAAGCTTATTGCAAGAGATCTGACAGCAAAGGTTTTGTGATTACTTAAATATATTATTCTTTTCTGTTTTAGTTTTAAACAGTAAAATTGTCTTAAATAAATCTATTTTTCATCTATATGACCTTGACCTAAAGTGACCTCCAAAGAAATTGGGATATTTCTTTCATTCTATACAACCATATATAACATATATTATTATACCTCAGTATGCTTTTTTATATAAAAAATAATGAAATAGTTGTGCTATTTCATTTCACAGGCTATACGCCAGTCAATAGTTCAATAGACTATTACCCCGGTTAATAGTTTTATAATCATCTTTCCCATACTTTTTCATGCTTATTTTTGATTGGACAATAATGATTTCATTGACTCTTCTGCTTAAATTAAGGATTTGTGTGCTTGGCAACATCAAACTATAATATTGTAAACTGTATTATCTGTCAGTGTCTATTGCAATTTCACCTACAAGAAGCAATTATAAAATAGACAGAAAATCTTTGCACGCATTTTTTAAGATCTAAAATATAGTAACTTATTTATAATATGGTTTGGTCGTTGTATTTTAAAACTGTATTTGCGTTTTGTATACTTCAGCTAAAAAAATTTATATGCACGGAAAGTTTCACACAAGTATTTCTATTGTTCATTGAAATTTGTGAAATATTTACAAATACAACACAATAAAATGAAAATGAAAAAAAAAACGTATAGTTCATCTTTTGCATGTCAAGTTGTGTGACACTTTCTTTTCTTTCAGATAATATATGTACACTTAATATGACTAAGTTGTTTAGTATAATAAAACACCTAATGACTGGTAGTACGGTTAATAGCAAGTTTGTTGTCAATTCGCATACAAACTATTGCTCTCCGCTTTGCCTCGAGCAATAGTTGGTATCTCAGGAACAACAAACTTGCTATGACCCTCACACCCAGTCAATAGGTGTATACTAGTAATTTTGCGATCCAATAAACAGACTTAGATCTAGCAACCAGAAACCACTATTCTGCACAAAGTTCAGTCTTCATTAAATTACTATGACCTTGACCTTGATCTTTGATGTATTGACCCCAAAATAAAAAGTATCAATATATCCAAGTAAGGTTCCAATCAAATATAAATTTGATGATTTGGCTCTATGGAAATCAACGTGATGGATAAACTGACAGACTAACAGACTGACAACAAATGAATACTGTTTCCTGTCATATCTGCACATTTCCTGTTACTGTGACTTAATTTTAAATGTTTCTCTCCACATATTGCAACTCTGAAAAATCTGATCCAATACCAATTTGTTTTATCAAATCAAACTGTTGCAGTTAAAAACAAAAAAGACCATAGGTAGAGACACTAAAGATCTGAAATTATCAACTATGATTTTTTCAGTATGGGAAAATTAAGGTCATTGTATTTTGCACATCTAAGTCAATACTGTCCGGATATGATAACGGCCTATATAACTGATACATCATGATCAAACTAACGGAAACGACACAGACAAAAACACAGTAGCATATGGTCTAATTGGTACATTTTTTAAAATGTCATACATGTTATTTCTTGGTCAAGTACTTTTTAAATGTACTTGATCAAGTACCATGATATTAAACATCTGAGTATTCTATTTTTCTATTCATTGTTCATATATGGCACAGTCAGTGTCTGGCTAGTTAAATTGGATTACAATTTAGAAAGAACATGAAAACAGAGATGAGGGTTCATCATACTAATACTTCTATGAACTGAAAGTTTTGACGGATTAAGAATGTGTTACAGATGAGCATAGGGCATCTGCTTCTAAAAAGTAGTATTGTGTACCAATTAGACCATATCCAATTGTGTACCAATTAGACCATATCCTATTGTGTACCAATTAGACCATATACTATTGTGTACCAATTAGACCATATACTATTGTGTACCAATTAGACCATATACTATTGTGTACCAATTAGACCATATACTATTGTGTACCAATTAGACCATATACTATTGTGTACCAATTAGACCATATACTATTGTGTACCAATTAGACCAAGTAGTATTGTGTACCAATTAGACCATATACTATTGTGTACCAATTAGACCATATACTATTGTGTACCAATTAGACCATATACTATTGTGTACCAATTAGATCATATACTATTGTGTACCAATTAGACCATATACTATTGTGTACCAATTAGATCATATACTATTGTGTACCAATTAAACAATATCCTATTGTGTTTTATTTGACACAGATTGAACCAAGTTACTTCCTTTTGTTGCCATGTGTGAGGTCAAAGTGCACATATTCCTTCCAAAATCAGCCAAATTCAACTTGTTATTCTTCCTGCTATACTTTAGAAAAAGATGTTTTCTAAACAATTTTAATTATTTTAAATCTTGCTTGATTCGTCACGGGGTGAGGATGCTTCCTGAAGTTGGGTTAAAGTTAACAGAAAGAGGCTTACTCATTCCATGAAAACATCAAAACCACGCTTCTGTATTTTGTTTATAAGATAGTTATCACTCTGACTGAAATCTTTCCATTCTTTTGTACACATCACTAGCTGTAACTATAATGATGATAATAACCCATCCAGCAGAGATCTCAAAAAAGTAGTGGTGAGAACTTTTGGCCACCAAAATTTTGCAAAGGACAGACACAATTTTTGTATTTTGCAATCAATTAATAGAAAGGACCAGCAGATTTTTCTACAGGACCTCCCAGGGAAAAAAGATTTCAGAACTCTGCTTCGAGGCCACCTGATATCAAATAAAAAGTTTCAGAATTGAATTGATTGTTGACTTTCAATGCAGGTCTCTGTGACTAGCCAACAAAGTGAAACAGGTTCAAGTAGTTTTAAAAATGCAAGAAATTATAATCCATTAATATACTAATATTACAGATATTTCCATACAATGTACTTTTGCTACCTGTAGTTCAATACCCTCCTTAATTTGGTAATTTCTCTGACACTGTGATCTTAGAAAACACCAATTGTCCATTCTAAGTACTTTATTTGAAGAGCAATCTTTTTCAAATTTGTTTTAAAGAAGATATGTAAACAAGAAAAGTATGACTGACAGATGCATATTACATTAGTGATTCAGATGATTGAAAAGTAATTGGTCGCATCATTTCAGCTAAAAAGTCCCTCAGGCATGAAGAACAATTTACTCTCCTGTAGGGAGGTAGTAAAGGTACATAAAGTTACAGGGATTATGGTGTTGTGATCTAATCAAGAGGTTGTTGCACTTGTACTCATTAATTCTACTTCAATATCAATATATATTACTCTGAATGATGTATTGTGATTTATTTATTCATTTCAATAATTTGAATTCTCATTAATTCTATTGCATGTCAGATTTATTTGTCTAATTTCAGCACACCAGAGTTATAACATTAACAGTTGTTATATGTACCTGTGGGTATTTACCAAAAATGTCATGAAATGTTTACATCATATAGTCTGGCATAATCAAGATTGATTCTGCAAACACTGTATTCTTTTTTCTCAATGCTGATCAATTGCATATTTGCACAAATTGTCTAATTCCCAAAATGATTTGAAATTCATATGTTGTAAATTTCTCTTTAATTTATTATGTAACAAGTAGGACATTAAATCATACATCACACAGAAGTGTCTGACTAAAACAATAAATGCATGAAGTTACAATGCCCTGTGCATATCTATTATTGGAGAAAGGACTTGTTCTTTTCAAAACAAATTTCTGTTAATTCCTTTATCAAGAAAAGTACATGTTTTGCTAAGAAACTGGAAGAATAGATGAAAGGGGCAACAAAAGCATTAACAACAACCCACAATAGACCACACAGAAAACTGAAGATCGAACCCCACAAACTCTACAACTATTTTTATTTATGTCTTGTAATATTAGTTAAAACAAAACATGAATAAGAGTCGTGGAAGATACAAAAGGGATATGTTTGATTATTTAGGGAATCACTGAAGCATGACTGGAGTGGCCCCCCTTAGGTCAGTCAGCAGGCCACCCGCTCCTTAAGAAAAGTTCTGGATCCGCCACTGTTTGTTTCATCTAACAGACATAGATAATTTCTTAAATCATGATTATTCAGTGCCAAATTTTTGTTGGATTTATATAATTCAAATAAAAACCAATTTAGTTTTAACCAACAAGGAAATTACTTATTCATACTTGAACCAGACTTGAACTCAATGATATTAATCCCCATGAAATCAAATAAATAGACAAAACCATAAAATATTAACCCATGAAAATAAATGTTTCAACAATCATATCATATGTTAAATATTAGCAATGAGTAAATTTGTGGCTTTTGAGAAAAACATTGTATCTATTATACCTCAATAAAAATACGAGTGAACCAACACCTGAAGTGGTGATCGTGCGGTAGGGTACAATACCTTAGTGCATCCATACTACCTACAATATACTCATTGTAAGTAACACTAATTAAATAAAGAATGTTAAGTAAAATGTACTTTAGTTGTCGTTTGTTTATGTAATATATACGTGTTTCTCGTTTCTCGTTTTGTTTATATAGATTAGACCGTTGGTTTTCCCGTTTGAATGGTTTTACACTAGTAATTTTGGGGCCCTTTATAGCTTGTTGTTCGGTGTGAGCTAAGGCTCCGTGTTGAAGGCCGTACTTTAACCTATAATGGTTTACTTTTTAAATTGTTATTTGTATGGAGAGTTGTCTCATTGGCACTCACACCACATCTTCCTATATCTATTAATACCTACTGCGGTATATATGCCTTTAATAAATAATGGCGTACAGGTGTGTGATGGCCGTCCATCATAGCGATCATAAATGTCAAAGACTTATCGTTAAGAGAAAAAAATAGCAGCAAAAAGAGACATTTCAATTTACATTACACTCACTACAGCTTAGTATGAGGAAATACTCTACAACTATTTTAGCCAAGAATTTTACGCTAATGATGAAAAAGAGAAGTAAGGTAGGTATCCAGGATTCATTATTATTCGTAGGATACCAATTTTTGTGTATTTCATGGTTAACCTGGAAACCATGAATTCCAATGTCCAATGAATCACATTCAATTTTTTTATAGGAATGTATGCAGACTTTGGCAAAACTATCGAAATCAAATATCCAAGAAAAAAAGTTTTCCTGAATCCACGAAAATTGTTATGGACAAAATTAAATGAATTCATAGTATTGTTATACATCAATTATACAGCAACCCAACAACCCAAACATATAGAAGTCAACTAGGTTCAAGGAACAGAGTTTTTTTAATGTGCTCTACCAACTTCTTATAAAAAAGAATAGTTAAAACTTCCGGTAGCATGCCATCTTCTCTGACATCTTGTGTACCCGACTTCCTCTTCTGTATAATCTTTATAAAAAAACTGGCAATCAAATCTCTTATGTAATTTAATGAACCGAAATTAATTTGAAAGATAAACCTAGAGCTAAAATAATAATAAGCAGTTATGATTGACCTAATTTAACAAGATCCCTCATCCTTCAATCTCTAATATTTCCTTTTTCCATGTTCCATCAAACTTCCCTTATCAATCAGCTCTCCACCAACACCCACAATGCAAAATTAACGTACATTTCACACTGTAACAACTGGAGTTGTTAATTGTCCTTCATCTGCACTTCATTTACATAATATCTAATTAATTTATACCTAATACCCACTCTCTTGTTTATTTTAATAGGGAAATTGACGACAGATTTCAGTGAGTGATGCCTTGCAGGGTTTCAGATGAATGTCAACCAGATTTATCAATTGTTATCTATGGCTAAACATAATTGTTTCAAAATGATGTTGTAATTCAATAATTCATTTAAAACTGTTAAACGCTGGCTATCAGCTGCATATGAGTGGTGAAATTAAAGAGCTAATTAATAAAGTAACGCTATTTATTCAAAAAACTTATTTACAATTATTTGTTGTCCTATTTTAGGTTCATACATTTTTTTTCATTTCTAGTACTTTTTGATATTGTCAGTAAAAATTTAAAATGAATTTGATAGAAAATTTGAATAGGTAATTGTGAACTTCTTTCTTACCCACTATGTACTTGACAACAATTACATTTGCATATAATAGGCCAACTAAAATTAATTAGTAGATTTTCATCCAAATTTTTGAAAAAAATGGGGCGGGTGGGAGGATTTTATTTTTTAAATTTTATATATATGAAACCTTCTTGTCATGTGTTATTCATATATGCAATTGTAATCGAATAAGCATATATAATACATCCATAAGGTATCGTGTATAAGACAATAACAATCAAAACCAAGGAGTAACCAAAGACTTATAAAACCAAAGACATTTACATCAACGGTTACAAATAAGAAGTACGAAACAACACGAACTCCACTAAAAACCAGGAGTGAAATCAGGTGCTCCAGAAGGGTAAGCATTTCCTGCACCGTATACGGCACCCGTCATGTTATTTCTTTGTTCAGTTCGGTAATGATGAAAGGTTGTTATGACTGAGGAAGAATATCACTGAGATATGATTTCTGACACACTTTTGTCATGATGGCGACCATAAAATTTCTTGAGTGATGACCTTAATTTGATTGATTCATAGCCCTGTCTTAGCAACTTTTGAGAAAGCAGTATTCCTCGTTCAACAAAACCAACGTACTTTGAGCTATCTCTAAAGTAACGTATCAATTGAGACACATATACTCCATATGCTGGTGCCGCTTTTTTCAAATTCATAAATATATATCTCTGATTGGCAACAACTGTGCTACATGTAATTGCCGCTTTAGAAACCTAATTTATAGTAAACAGCAGAAATGTGGAGAAATGCTCTCTTCAGTTGGATTACCTACATCAAATGTATTTTGCTTTCTAAGCAATGTTTTGTTGTTCTTATAAAATGAAGCAAATGCATTGGTATTCAACAAAAGTACGAAAAGTACAGCATAAAATGAAAACTCAAACAGTGTTTAAATAATAGGGTTGGTCCTTAATATCATCAAGATGCAAATACAATTACAATGTAGAACATAAAGTTGTTTAATGACTCTATCGTGGGTATTGGACAGAGGTTGTTTTCTCTATTTCTACAAAAAACGAAATTAAGGCTAAATCTTAATCTAAGATTTTGCTATAATTAATAAATTAAAAATGCGTATGTTTGTCAATTTTTTTTAACTCAATATATAATTATACGGTCAACAATCTAAAAAGTTCATGCTTGTGTTAATTTCTTTATTCAAGTCAAATGTGTTCCACGATTCTAACGCTTCTGGGTTTCATTCACAGGCCAGATTTCTTGACACAAAGTCATTGCATAAATAAAATAAATCCAAGGTGTTTTACTCACAAACATTTGTGTCATTTGTGACCGTCGGGCGATTTGCGTTCTTGGACACATCGTATTACTTGTAACCCGAATATTTCACGCCCTTCTCGTAATCAATCTCTATTTTCGGGAAATGATGTTGTCATCATAGATCAGCAGAATATATGGACTTAATCATTCAGTAAGAATACGAGAAATACGAAAACCGAAATTTTAGAAAGGAAGTTTTACATGAAACAAAATCATCGACGGTTACCGGTAACGGAAATGAACAAAATCCGGAAATCGTTTTTTTTTTTTCAAAAATAAAAAAAATCGGGGCGGAAAGATTTCAGAGGGGCGGGCGGGGATGAAAATCTATCAATTAATTTTAATTGGCCATAATGAAATATCTCACCATTTGATTTCCCTGGATAAAAATTTCGAGAGTTTTGAGTTTTTTAAAAGGAAAAAGGCTGTCAAAATCTGTGTCAAAGCTCAGTTTAAGTATTAACTGAACATGTATGCCTCTAATTTCCAATGGCAGTGCGAATTTTGAACTTTTTTTCTAACCATATTTCATTGCAGACTCTACTTATTGTATTATTAAAATTACTAATCTGTTTTTTTACAGGGAAATAAATGTAACATTTGTCACTGGACATTAAACAAGGAACAATCAATCAATTGGCCTTTTCAGAATCTAAAGGACTATGGGTAATATCATTGTTTGTACACCAAAATAAAAATAAACAGCTGCGCCATGAGTGCATGATATGGCCGACGTCTTGTATGGAAGTATTATGCAATAATCATAAATAGTTTCTGAAAACATTTTAAGCAATAACCATCTATTGTTTTTGAGACACGGCGGAACATGTGAAACCCCCCCACCCTGTTTTTTTTACAAAAAACTAAATATCACTAAGATAAAATTTTGAATCAAAACCAAAAAGTATACAGATCTTTAGATTAATATAACAAAGGAGTGTGTAAAGTTTTAAGCAATAATCATAAATTATTTTTGAGATACTGTGCGACATGTAAAAAAAAAAAATCCCCTGTTCATTGCTGTTTAACAAAATTTCTCAATAACTCAAAAATGAAATTTTGAATCATCACCAAAAAGTATACAGATCTTGAGATTAATATAACAAAGAAGTGTGTAAAATTTTAAGCAATAATCATAAATTGTTTTTGAGATACGGCACAACATATAAAAAAAAACCTCCCCCTTTTTTACAAAATACTCAGTAACTCAAAAATGAAATTTTGAATTATCACCAAAAAGTATACAGATCTTTAGATTAATATAACAAAGACATGTGAAAAGTTTTAAGCAATAATCATAAATTGTTTTTGAGATATGGCGTGACATGTACAAAAACCCTCCCCCTTTTTTACAAAATACTCAATAACTCAAAAATGAAATTTTCAATCATCACCAAAAAGTATACAGATATTAAGATTAATATAACTAAGAAGTGTTTAAAGTTTTAAGCCATAATCAAGAATTATTTTTGAGATACGGTGCGACATGTGAAAAAAACACACCCCTGTTTTAGTTACACAGTGCTGTAACTCAAAAAGTTTAAATCTTATTTTCACCAAAAAGTATACAGATCATTTGACCATCATGAGAAACAACTATATTAAGTTTCATGAAATTTGGATAAGTCGTTCTCATGTTACAGTGCGACATGTTTACACCGGACAGACAGACAGACGGACACCAGACATTTGTATACCATAATACGTCCCGTCAAAATTTTGACGGGCGTATAATAACGTTACGTCATTGGTTGAATTTCAATTGTATAAAAAGTTTTAAACCAATCGCAACATTTTGATGTACGCTTCGGTGTTCTCCCCAGAAATTTTGGATAGCATCACATTTTGCGTAAAAAAAAAAATAACTGTATTTTTTTTTAATGTCATTTGTCGCGTCGCGTCGATGCTCTTTTTCCTTTATATGTATTAGTTTATATTGTTATATATTCATAACTGAGAATACAATTAAACTATAACCACAAAAACAGTTGTTTCAGTTTATGTTTTCTTTATTCATTTATAGTTACAGAATTATTTTTTTCCTCTTGTGCCAAATAAAAATAAATATGTGGTTTCAGTTACCCAACAATAAGTCAAATGAATGAATGGTTCATTATAGTGCAAGCTGTATATATACAAAACTAAATATCTGGTACACAAAATTAACTATTTTTTATATTATATTAAGTAAAGATAAAGTAGAAAAAGTATCCAAAAAAAAATCAATTTAAAAACTTTTTTTGTTTTGTTTATGAAATTCATTGTTTCATGGCACTCAACCAATTAGTCCCAGTTGATTCTTATCTTTACATCAAAATGATATGTAATTTTAACAAAGTTATCTAACAAATACTAAGTCTGTTAATGCGTAGTTTTCTCTCTTGGTATATTATTTCGATCTGTTGTCATTATGGTGAAAATGCGGATTTTTGTCATATCTGGTCCGGTTCCGATCCGTAGTTTTCCCAAAAATGTGCAATGGCGGCCGTGGAAAAATTTACGAAAATGAGTCCGAGAATAAACATTGTTTGACAAGAGATTGTAAATGAATAAGACGCTTTTAATGCATTAAATAGATTAAACATAAACTTAAGCCAATTATGATAACTTTTGAAAGAAGTATTAAACTTATTTTAGCTCTTAACCAAAATTCTCGCTCTCGGAAGAGAAAGAAAGTAATTTTTGGAGAGTTGCACAAATAAACGACCTTTTATTAAAAAAAATAATAATCGTTCCAATCTTTGCAAATTTCGTAATACAAAACGTAGATTTCGAATTGTTTTGTGATTGCATTTTTCCATGTCGAAATTGGTGATTGCAGAAACGTGCCGTGGTATTAGTCATGTCATAAGTGTCAGCTTGGGATATTCCCATCCAAACAGTTATCACCCTGAGGGCAATTAACACCTAGCTATTTAATCTCTTAATTGCCTGTAGTGTCTGACTTAAAGGGATTACAATTAAAGGTGATATAATGTTTATGATCATAATCGATAATAGATGAAATTTCAAAATTGAGGACAAGTAAAATAGCATCTTCAAAATAATTATAGCGTCACGGGAATTATTATCGCATCACGGTAAAAACATATAGCGTCGCGGTACGCGACGCTAAAACGGCCTGGGGAGAACACTGACGCTTTTGAAAAGATTACCCAAAATGCATTAAATTCTGAAATGGCAAATTGATGGCAAAGCCTGATATCAAAACTTAATTAAACAATCTGATGTACAGAAGTTGTCGTTTGTTTATGTAATTTATACGCGTTTCTCGTTTCTCGTTTAAAATTTTTTTTATATAGATTAGACTGTTGGTTTTCCCGTTTGAATGGTTTTACACTAGTAATTTTGAGGCCATTTATAGCTTGTTGTTCGTTGTGAGCCAAGGCTCTGTGTTGAAGGTCGTACATTGACCTATAATGGTTAACTTTTTATAAATTGTTATTTGGATGGAGAGTTGTCTCATTGGCACACACACCAAATCTTCCTATATTTATAGATCAAGATTATCTTTGATGATATACACAGAACAACTTTACTTTAATCAAAATATGTTCCCAACAGTATTCGACAATCATTTCACATCAGAACAACAATATTCTCTCTTCTGAATCAACATGTACGTTCCACGTGATACAGATGCGCTTGTAAGAACCAAGAAAAGGTTAATCTCGGCTATGTGTCAAACATTTCTTAAAAAACAAAACGTGTCTTGTTGATTTGCCACTTCCTCAGTTTAAAGATAATACATTTTTATGCCGTGAAAAAGAACATCTTTAAAATCAAATAAAATTTATAAAACTTTCAAATATAGAATACACCCTTTTTGACCTTAGGTGTATTTCTTAAATGATTAAAAGATGTCAGAAATGTTATCTAGTGTGTCAATTTTTTTTCTTTCTGCTTGAACACCTGAAGTTTGCAGAATTCTTTTTATCATTCATGTCATATTGGCTAAAACAAATTGATGTATCTCAGGATTCTTGAAAAAAAAGCTATCTGCACATTGTTACACAATGATTGATAATAAGGGCACTACAAAGGTGAATACTCACCTGTAATCAGATTGATATATGAGGTAATAACCTTTTACATGCTTTGGAATACAGTCAAAACTACTATAAAGTTTAACTCTATTAAGTGTGTCTTGTTAGGTCACCTTCTTATTGTCCCACTCTATACATTTTGAACCTCAATTCAAAGATTACATCTCTAAGAAGGCCAGTATGCTCTGGGTCCAAGGATGACCGTTATGAATAATGCAGTAGACCTAATAAGGGTACATAGCGATTTGTATGGAGAAACTTTTTACATTACTGATTAATATAGGGTAAAAAACATTTTATCATCACAATCTGCTGGATATTGTATCAAAGCTAAACTTCCCACCTCTGACCTTGAAATAAGTAGGTGTGTCCTCTTTTCATTAATAGATTTTTCTCCCACTTCTGGCCTTGAAGGCATAAAACTTTGCTCAGTGCTCGGAGTACAAAAATCATGCTCGAAAGTTTTATGACCGTGAGGCCTGGTGACCTTTTTAGAGTAGATTTTTAAATTTGACTGCATATTGTATGTCTGACTCTGACATCTAAAATCATTCCATGATTTTCACAATCCTTTCGCTACAATAGAATTAGCTTCAACATATTTTCCAATAATATACAACGTGTTTCACCTACCTCCACAAGAGACCAGTGGTACATTAAACTTCTTCAGGATTCTGGCTAACTGATGTCTTATCTCTACAGCTCTACACAATCCTTTATAGTTCAGGAAATACTCATGGCACCATTTGGAACTCTTCTTATACTAAATAAATATTCAAACTGTTTAATTGTTCATTAGGTTTCACTAATTTGAAAAAAATCATATTTACAAAATCTAATACATATATCATAATTTTGAAGCAATATGAATGCTAGGTATTTATCAGATGAAGTAGGTATGCCATTTTAGCTTTAAAATGTGTTATGTCACTAGGATTTTTATCCCTTAAAAATTGTCATTATGATGGCATTCAATTGCTATATTTACAATAAATATAAATAAAATATTGGGTATATCATATGAATTCAAACTTAATATGGATTGTGATCATTGTTGAAGGTCATAAAGTGCCTTTAAGTTGTTTACAATTCTCATTTTTTGTTCCCTGGTGAATAGTTGTCTTATTGGCATAACAACACATCAAAAATATTTAAATAGAATGATTATTATAAATAAGTTAATAGAATAAATAATATATTGCATTGATATTTTTTCTTGATATGGTTATGCTTAAAATGAATACTGGTTTTTATCACATATTTGTTACGAATACCTTGGGTTTTGCATATGCAATAACCTCAAAATTGCCCGGGGCAAAAAAGAAGATATTGATATTGTGCCCTGATTCCAAATGACGTCACGTCATTGCGTCCTTAACGACACTTTTGTGATACAAAATTTAAAATTTTACCTGTTATGTTTCATTAAATTGTAATAATTGAACTAAAGCCTCGAGGCCGATATGGGAGTTTCGGGATGATACCAGGGCCAATATGGAAAAGGCCATGTTATAATCTATACTTACAACATCCTGAAGTCTGTGACAATACCACATAGTAATAAAAACATTAGACATCAGACAAGATATAAAATGCTGACCTGTCAATTTTGTACTTAATGTTTACAAATACCAAATAAGAAATCTTACAATGTTGAGTGAATACAGCAGTCTGGCTGGGGTTACCATGGTTACAGAATAGTAAATAATGGGCAAAACATATAAACGTACTTGAAGGGTAAAAAAATAAATAAAAGGCACAAAAATATATCCACCTCATCAGATTTTTTCTTTTTATAGCAGTTTTTAAGATGATCAACAAAACTTCCAATTTACCGCTGTGTTCTATTCTTATGCATGTTTGCCTTGAAGATTGGATGAATTTCAAAACTAGATTTGAAATAAAAATTGTGACCATGAATGGTTAAACTTGGACCTGCAGTTTCAGAGATGTTGATTTTTGTAAAATTAAGGGATGACAATGGACGACAATCGATCAGAAAATCTCACTTACCCCATAGGGCCAGATGAGCTTATAAAAAGTGAGGTAATGAAATCAATTATGACTACATAAAATAGCTAACTTTAGGTAGCAGTGTTTATGTAATTACCTGAGTTTCATTCAAACCAGGTCAGTTCTAACACCTACTATATTTTAGCATTGCACTTTACAAATATCAAAATAAATTAAAAAAAATTATCACATTTCAGGTGTTAGAAAAAAGAAAAAAAAAGAGGATTAATTACATGCAATCATACTATATTTATTTATGCTTAATCTTACTGATGAAATATATCTGTTTAAAAGTCTAGTAATGAGATAGGAATTTTCTCAATGGAAACAAATGCACTTATTTATTATTTGTGTCAACAATCTGTGAAGCTTCAAAAAGCTAAAGCATCTGAAGCATCATACTAGTAGGTGACTTAGTTATGTGGAATAATTATCAGCTGTTTGATAAATTTTATATAAAAACCTTGCAGTTAGGTTTACAGGTTTTGCTAATTGTTGAAGGATATAAGTTGACCTATTGTTGCTAACTTCAACATCATTTGGTAACTGGTGGAGATTTGACTCAATGCCAATAATACCATGTCTCTTTATTGTTGTAAGTCTTGCCAAATTTTAAGTGGTATATTTTGTTCTTATCTTATTGAGAGCCGTTTTGTTATACAATGTATTTATTTGATCTTAAGTTGGAAAGTCCTGAGCAACATCAAATTCACTTGCAAACAAATATCTCTCCTACTATCATATGCGGGGTACACAATGGTTACAATAGTTGTGCACATTTAGTTGAAGTATTAGCTAGTTTACACAAGCAAATAACAACAAGAAATAAGCAGTGCTCCATGCTCTAAAATTTCAAAGATCATCTAACCAGGATTCTAAGAAAGATAGGATAGAGATAAATTGAGATTCCTTTTACATTCTTTGCTTGGAGGTTATGTTATTCATTTGAAACCACCATATATTATCTTCATTAAAAAATGTAAGAAAGGTAATATTTACCAGAATATTTGAAAATCCCATATAAACAACCAATCATTTAGAAATGTAGCATTTGTTATAAATTTACAATATAAAAAGGACTTTCATACTGACTATGTGGAATGGGCTTTGCTCATTGTTGAAGGTAGTACAATGACCTTTAGTTGTTAATTTCTGTGTCATTTGGTCCATTGTGAAGAGCTGTCTCATTGACAGTCACACCACATCTTCTTTTTGATATTCATGTAAAATCAAATAACAAAAGTCATTTACCTTGATGAATGAATTAAACACATTAATTAAGGTCACATGGTCACCTTCTTCTACAGAAAATTTCCTTCTAGATCTAGCCTACAAAGGAAATTCAAAAACATGTTATTTTTTTTTTCATGTAATGATTTGCATATCTACAAAAACTTGAATATGATTGGACCCTTCACATTTCCCTGGTCGACACTGCAATTGATCATTTTACCAAATCTGCTTTCTTAACCTCCGTAAATAGTAAGTCCCTTTTGAACTTTTTTTTTGTTTGCGAGGAGTAAATCAGTACAATTTACACATCAATAATCTACAGAAAAAATGAGTTAAATCCTACAATAAATCTCTACCCTATGATCCTTTCCCAAAGAAACCATGTTTATAATTGCAGGTCTAATGTAAGCTGAATTCAGTAAGCATGTGCTAAATGATTGAGGCATGAACTCGGATGAACTATTGCGATTTCAGGTTATGGTGCATACAAATAATACTACAAAAACAGTAGACAAATATTTTTGGCAATTTGAACCT
This sequence comes from Mytilus galloprovincialis, assembly GCF_965363235.1. NCBI lineage: Eukaryota > Metazoa > Mollusca > Bivalvia > Mytilida > Mytilidae > Mytilus > Mytilus galloprovincialis. The sequence continues at coordinate 66,350,448 of NC_134843.1, forward strand.
ACATGTATAAGCACTAGACTTACAGCAGAAGATTTGTTACCAGAGGGAGTAACAAAAACATTTTGTATTTGTGTCATGGCAGCCACTGTTATTGCTTCTTCTGAACATCCAAAATTACCTGAAAATATAATACAAGCTTTCTAATGAAAGAATCAATGTGAGCAAACTGTCCTAACTAGACCATGCATTTACATGTCATGTTTGTCATAATTGTGAATCTCTGGAGGACCAAAATACAGGTTATAACATGCATTACAGCTGATTTCCTAATTCTTGCAAAGTAAAACTTTGTTTGGCTTGCTTGCTTTGTTTGTATAATTGTTAATACAAGCTTTGTAAATAAGATTGACATCTTTAAACACTATATATAGGCATTGTTTAACCTGAAAATATTATATTTGAATTTAATTGGGTGTTATCCTATGGATTGTACAATATACAAACCAAGCAAGCAAGCTAACCAAAGTTTTGTTCTACATGCATTAGGAAATTAGCTGTAAAAGTACTAAAAATAATAGGTCATAATGCTTGAAAGGTTTCCTAGGCCCCTAAATTTCAATGTTCAAATGTTGTTCATTTTGAAATCAAATGACAATTTATTGCCAAAAAGATTGAAACTTTAAATTCATTTGTTTCAGCTTAGCTATATTATGTTATTAATCATACTTATTGTGACATCATTTATTTTAACTTATTCATGCAATAACCCTTTTATTGTATAGCAATATAAAATTTGAAAGTAAAAATTAGTGTAAACTAAGATTTTGTTGTTGATGACATCATGAATTTTGATGATTTATTGCACTAGAGCAATATTAGAATTTATTGCACGCTAACTTTTGATGACTTTCTATGGGAAATATTATATTGCTTTGCAATAATATCATTATGTACACAAAGGGTGTCGCCATGTGTGGAGCAGGATCCTCTTACCTTCAGGGAGCACCAGACATTTATTCAAATTTTGTTTTATGTGTGTTTTTTTGCAGACTCATGTTTGTCACTTTTTGTTTTTCGTCACTTTATTGTCCATTTTCTTGTAAACTTGCATCATTTTTTGTCCCTTTGACATCTTTTGCCTCTTTTTAACACTAGCTTACTTTTATACATGGTTTAGGAAGTGCAAGTTTCAAATGATGGAAATAAAACAAAATGGATAAATAATGTTTTTGAAGTTCTCTCTGATCAGGTTTTTAAGCTTTAGATACATGTTATTGTATTTTCTTGAGGTATCATGTAGTCTGTCAACAGCAAGTTAAGAATGACCTTGACTTCTGCCTTTAGAAGTCTACACCAAGTCAAGGTACATTTAACAGGATAATTAGAAACAAAACATCTTTTCAATAATGGGATGCCTAATTACTATTTTACCTCTTTTTTAAAGAGTTTTACAAGAACAAGTTATTGAACTTCCTGTACTTGATGAATATCAACTAACTGCAATACTTCAAGTATGAAATACACATTTTAAACTTGAAAAATTGGCAACAGACAAAAATACAAGTGAACACAGGATAATTGCTGATATGACAATTTTACAGAATAACATTTATTACTTTGCATTGAATCACCATAATTTTTCCACTTAAATAAAAGCAGATAATTTCAATCCTATGAAGTCATACAACAATGGGTGTCGACAAGACATTGTTGATGACGTTGAGTAAAAACAATTAGAGAATGTAAAGATTTAGTGCCTTGTATTTCTACTTAAGGATGTACTTAGGTGATCTAAGCAAAGTTCGCCAAAAATGGCAGTCCTCATGATTTTACCACCAAAATTTGGCATAGGACTGACACAATGTTAGTATTTTTCAATAGAATTAATAGTGAGGACCAGCAGATTTTCTTCAAGGACCACCAAGGAAAAAAAGATTTCGCGTACTCTGTCTAAGGTAAAATTAAATAAATCAAAAATTAAAAATTGATACTTTAAGTTGGAAGAGTATTAGAAAATGATCAAACTAAGCTAAAAATATTAATAGGTCATGAAGCTCCTTTTCGAGATATTTGATTTATAAAATATCGAGGGAAAAGGCAGACTTGGACTTTTACCTTAATTTTGCATTGGTATTATCTGCGTCTCAAATCAAAAGAAAGAAAATCAAGAATTTGCTTACATTTTGTTAAATGACCTTTTATGAATTATAAAGTCTAGATAGGTGTTATGGGGCAAAATATTTTACATTGTATCGTATGAAAAACACAGAGGAGTCTGAACATTTGACACTTATTCCAAAACCTCACCCAAGTACATCCTTAATTTTCATTAAAGTCCATGGTCAAGGTAATAAACAGAATAACTAATCCAAGGAAATAAAATATCAAAAAGTATTTGACTTGTGATTGAATAACCCTGATTATTATGTGGGCATTTGACAATTTAATGTGTTGTTGGATTACTTGTAGCAATCTGTGGGTAACAGCAGAATAGTTGATTTGTATTCCATCTTACCAGATTCTAACAACATTTTTGAAAACATTGGTGTGAGAGGAAATTCTGCCATCTGTAAACCAAGTGGAGATGTTAGGTTACAGTCTTCATCTATAGCTGTAAAGGAAAGAAACATTAATCACAGGAATCAATACCAAACATTTTAAAAATAATTCCTCATAAAAAGTAAAATAGAATTGATGCACACTCTGGTGGTCTATTTAGTTATTAAGCAAAAGAAGACTATTAAAAATATATACCAATTTTGCAGCGTAAAAATGTGTCAGGTATGCTGATGTTTAATGTTTAAAAAGTCAAATATGTATTAAAATAAGTTGTACTGTGAGCAAGTGCTCATTAATGGAACTCCCCAAAATGACTATTCTCAAAACAGGAGATTTATAAGTGATTGATGGGATAATGCATTTCACAGTACAGCATGCTGACAAGAAGCAAGTATAAAACAATTCTTAGAAGCTCTGATTTGTAGATCTGATCAAAATATGACCACAATTGTATGGCATTGATGGATGGAGACATACAAGGATGGGAGGACAGAGGTAAATCAATATACGACCTTCCTTCCACCCAAGGATATCAATATACGACCTTCCTTCCACCCAAGGATATCAATATATGACCTTCCTTCCACCCAAGGATATCAATATACGACCTTCCTTCCACCCAAGGATATCAATAATTGTATGGCATTGATGGATGGAGACATACAAGGATGGGAGGACAGAGGTAAATCAATATACGACCTTCCTTCCACCCAAGGATATCAATATACGACCTTCCTTCCACCCAAGGATATCAATATATGACCTTCCTTCCACCCAAGGATATCAATATACGACCTTCCTTCCACCCAAGGATATCAATAATTGTATGGCATTGATGGATGGAGACATACAAGGATGGGAGGACAGAGGTAAATCAATATACAACCTTCCTTCCACCCAAGGATTTCAATAATTGACTAAATATCAAAGAATCTCAATTTCTTCAGAATTTTATAAGCTGAAAAAGCAAAACTGCCTGAAAATGTTTTGAAAATTCATTTAATAGTATGACATGCTCAATTGTGCTGTAAGTGTAAACTCCCAATGAAAACAAGGCAATTTGGCAAATGTTAAGATGAATATCAGCATTAAAATCCTTTTCTTTGGTAAGTGGTCCTCTGTCAAATATCATTTATCACCTGCATACACATCCAATATCTGACCTTATCATTATAACTAGTAATAAGCCTTACCATCTAATGCATACAGCAACTCCAGACCTCTCACCATATTCTGTGCAGGAGGAGGTCTGCCCTTATCCCTATAACTAGTAATAAGCCTTACCATCTAATGCATACAGCAACTCCAGACCTCTCACCATATTCTGTGCAGGAGGAGGTCTGCCCTTATCCCTATAACTAGTAATAATCCTTACCATCTAATGCATACAACAACTCCAGACCTCTCACCATATTCTGTGCAGGAGGAGGTCTGCCCTTATCCCTATAACTAGTAATAATCCTTACCATCTAATGCATACAACAACTCCAGACCTCTCACCATATTCTGTGCAGGAGGAGGTCTGCCCTTATCCCTATAACTAGTAATAATCCTTACCATCTAATGCATACAACAACTCCAGACCTCTCACCATATTCTGTGCAGGAGGAGGCTGTAATAAAATGGTCAAGTAATCAATTTACTTAACTTGTTATACAGTTTCATTCATTCAAAACCCTTTAAAAACTAATTTACCAATTATTCTAATATTTTAAAAGTTCAAAAAAAATTTTATCATTAAAACTGATTGTGATTAAAATGGTCATCAACATCACCAAATCTCTTTTATAAACATTTTCCACTGATGGCTGACTTGTATTTATTTCTTTCAACAAAAAACATTATTGATAATGTTATTTTTAAATTTAGGAGAACATGTTTTTAAACTATAAATTATAAGCTCTGCTTTGTAACTATTTCATCTGCTACTTCACACAATAAAGTAGTCCCCATCAAGAAATTATCAATATATCCTACTACAATATGCTATCTATGAGTATACCAGTCTTTGCTCTTATTCCTATATAATAGTAAAGAAGCCTTGTTGATAAAATTTTACTGTGTGTCACAGGAAATTTTTTTTTAAGATTTGCATTAAAATCATGGCTTAGTTAAAATATAGCTCATGCTTCCATAAGCATAACTTTTTGGGTGTGAATAGATAACAACAAATTACACTATCTATGAGAATGACTTTTTGTGTGACTTTCGTGCTCTTTATTATTGCTGAGGAATATTCAATAAAAAAACAACATATATGGAACCATGGTGAAGCAACAATGGGATAGTGTGAAAACACCTTTTAAATCTATGCAGGTCACCAAAATTGCATCTATGTGTGGTAAATATATTCCCAACATGCCTTCCCTGGATACCATGTATGTTTTAATTGAACAGCCCTTAGCATTTAGGCATCAAATAGTCACAACTTTGTGCAATTTCACTTTTTCATAATCATTGTAAATTTCATGGTTTAAAACTATTGAAATAGGTTTAATTTAAAACAAAATCTGCAATGTTTCATCAAAGTCTGCAAATTCAACTTTTTATTTTGCAAATTTTGGTAAAGTTAACTTTATGACTTAATTGGCCCCAAAAATGCACCCTTGCCATTGTTTAGGACTAGGATGTTTTTTTAAACAATCAAGTTTTGATTATGCATATAAAAAGTGTGTACTATTTGTAAGAATCTTAAACTGAAAGTTCAGCAATATACCAAGAAAAAAAAGTCCATGAAATAGTAAAATAAAGTTCATTAAGTACAGGTAATTTCCTTACCGACAGAAAATGGAACTTGATGATATTAATGATTCCTAGTGCCTTCAGCTGTAAAACAACTGGTGCCAGGTCTGATCTTTGCATCTCTGGTACCGTAGCTAGAGGCAACTTCTGGAAGCTCTCGTCTGTAAAAATAAAAATTAGTTAAAATTCTTCCCATCAATTCCCTTGTATAACAGAGATTAATAACAGAAGAAAAAGAAACTTTTAATATTTATCTGGGCATTTAATACTGCAATGGTGTTAAACTGGTCATGGTATGGAGAAGTAACCACAATCCCAACTTGGTGGAGGTAGACATAGGTTAAATTGTCTCCTGCTAAATTCTCTGTTTAAATGGTGTTTTTTTTCAAGAATTACTCAACCATTAGGTTAATCTGTACAATTTTGTGTGTGTGTTCTTAATATCATATAAGGCATCGTTATAAAAAAGTAATAGCCATCTCCCAGATCATTTACTTTTCTAGTAAGCTGAAGATTATAAGCATAAAGCCTATAAGTTTTACCAGCTTTGAATTTATCAGCTAAAGCTTACCTACATAAAGCATATATGCTTTGAAATCTCTGAGTTTTATGAGCTGAAGCTTACCTGTGTAGAGCCTATAAGCCTTGCCAGCTCTGACTCTACCTGCTCTTCCAGCTCTCTGGTTGGCAGAAGCCTGGGATACTGGGATAATTACAAGAGATTCTAAAAAAAACAATGATTTTATATTAATTATTCAACCTTTTTAAAAGAGCAATTAAAAAAAAAAACAGGTAAAAATGCACCAATAATACCAAACACAATGTTTTCAAAACATTCATGAAATGTGCAAAACGTGTCTCATGAGACTTTATAGCTATGGTAATGTGTAACTAAACATTTACCACACATAAACAAATGCTTTGCTGGATATGTTAATCTGTTAATCTGTTCTCCATAAGTGTTGATAAAGTGCTTGTTTGCCATGCACTAATCTCCATATCTGATTGCAATCCTTATCAATGCAAGGGATGACTACTTCAAGAAAATGTATTGAGTTGCTTAATCTGACTGGTTTATATGTCTGTAATTATCTAATTATAAAATCGTTTTTCTTTCCTTTCTAATATTTTCTATTTAACAATTGCATCTATCTATTAAAAGGGTAAACCTTAACATAAAAATTTTACCAGTATAAGAAATCCAGTTTACAGTATTATAAGAAGTAATATTAAGTATATCATAATATTTTGTGAATTAGTAAACTGTTACCTATTCCTGTTGTTGGATTGTAAGCTTTAATCTTCACAAAACCACAGTCAATTACTGAAAAAATACAAATTGATATAAAATACTACACACATAAGTCTAACTTACAAAATTTTTGAGAAGTATAAGTAAAGTCAGAAATAGCAATTTAAAATATTTCTACAAGTTTTATAGAGACTTCCACTAAGTCTAGCATCAATTTCTTTACTTTGGTGTTTAGCAAAAATATTTTACACTAAATCCATTGGATGTGTATTAAATGTCAGATTGATATTTTAGTCTTAGATACACAATTCTTCACTAGTTGTTAATACTTGTTATTGGCTTTGAATGAGCTGTCAGTAATCTCAGATCTTTACTTGGTATCTCTTTTGTTGTGTGATATAGATACACAGTAACACTGCCATGTCCATTCTGTGTTTCCGTTGGATGGTTTCTGCTTTTTGTTAATCTAATGAGTTAAGCCCTTTTTAAATGATTTTTATAGTTTGTTCTTATGTTGTACAATTAAACCACTGTCCTGGAGGAGGGTGAGAATTTGGTGTCACCAAACTAATTTACCTTGCCAGATTTTATATGTGTCTGTCCCAAGTCAGGAGCCTATAGCTCAGAGGTTCTTCTCTGTCATATAAATTTTGTTTTCCGAAACTTGTTTTGTTATAAATTATGTTTTTAGTTTTTCAATTAAATAGTTTCATATTTTTCATGTCAGGCCTTTTAAAACGGGTAATACAGTATGGGTTTTTCTCATTGCTGAAGGCCAACAGTTTCCTTTATTGCTTACATCCAATTCTATTTAAGGAATGACTGTATCATTTTTTCTGTCTATGAAGAAATAACATAAAAAATTTGGTGCACACTGAATAACGTGTGTAGCGGGTTATTTAACACTGTGCACCACATTTTTTATGTTATTTCGAATAGACAGAAAAAATATTAGTCATTTCTTATAATTTAATTCTAAATTCCATTTTAAACCGTAGAAAACCATGAAAAAACGTTGATAACGTCACGGTCACATGACTAAATTATGTCTATGGGCTCATAACAAAATAACATCAGCCAATCAAAAGAAGCGTTACATCCAAAATTAAATTATTGAACTTTGGTGGAGAGTTGTCTCACTGGCAATTGTATCACATCTTCTTATTTCCATAATTTGTCCTTTGTTGCTGTGTTTCATATTTGTTTTTCCTTCATTACTTTGTACATAAATTAGGTCGTTAGTTTTTGTCATTTCAATTGTTTTACATTTTACATTAGATTTGAGTAGTCTTTCTTTGACCGAGTATGAGATGCAAAATGAAGCACAAATGAGACAACTAACCACTAAGTTTGAAAAGGACAAGGATTGTTATAACTACAGGTTACCATACAGCCTTTAAAAATGACAATAACCATACTCTAAAATATATAAGGTCATATAAAATCATTCTTCAGTAACTTATCCCATGTTAAACCAAACACATGTCTAGTCAGCAGTCTTATTGCTATTCTGAATACAAAGATTCCACTATATACAAACCAGAGTATATATATCTATACTTACTGTAAACAATACCATTAATTGTAATAGAAGCTTCTGCTATATTTGTAGCTATCACTATCTTCCTTATATTTCTAGATGTTCTCTCAAATACTTTCATCTACAAAATATTATTTACTATTCAGTGCTAATTTTATGTGTGTAAGACTTCTGGCATGTTAAAAAGTCAGCATCTATACCATTAAAAACATCTATATCTCAAAAAATATGTCAAGTTCTCAGACTTCATTTTTTCTGACACAACATTGTAATGTTTTCAAAGAGTTTCTCAATTTTTATTATAAAAAATAAGAAGTTTAATTGAAAATGTTAGTGGATACAATATTTAAGGCTGAAAAATTAAGCAGTGGTGACAAAACTGATGTTTAAAACTTATGTTGAATCTGCTATAATTTGCAACTAGGCATTTTGATATATGATCAGACATTTTTGTGTGTTATAAAATACATAATTCTGATATGACAACCTATTATCGTCAACCAGTATAATCACAATATATCTACCTTTAGCGCAAACGCTAACAAAAACAGCTGTTCATAGTTACAACCAACTTATTTATACTGCCTAATATTCTCAATTTTCGACATCAAAATCACCAGTTTAAGGCCACGATTCAGATACAATATATTCATCTCTATTCTAAAGCAAAATAACTTGTACTCCTCAGAACGAATAAAATTACATTGGAAGAAAATATTTAAGTGAAAAATGCAATTAAAAATAATAATCATTGAATTATATAACTTTAATAATATTATCAAAATTGGGTAAAACGGAACAGTCAAAACAGTATCGTATGTATAGGGTTTTCACAGCTAACAAAAAAAACGAATTTGTCCTATTAGAATTTAAATAATTCATGGCAGCCGTAGATTTATTTTCATTAAACCATGGGTTAGGCATTTATATTCGTATTTTACCCCTTGATAATGCTCAGGGTAAAATACTTGAATATAAATACTCAACCCATGGTTAAATGAAAACAAATCTATGGCTGCCATGAATTATTTCTTAAATTTAGCCCAAGATGCTAGTTACAGTTATTTCATGCAAACTAGACCATGGCTATTATTTTTAGGTCCCTTTTGGTAAAAAAAACAAAGTTTTCAAGAATTATAAATCATTGGCTTTTTTGTGTGAGGATTCCTCATAGAGCTTAATCCAGAAAAGGGCTTTAATCACACTTTATCTATTAAGAGTTTTTTTCATCTTGAGAAAGGCAAACCAAAAGTTTGGTTTTTTTTACCAAATATTTCGATTCACTTGAAATTATTGAAATTCAAACCTGTTCTGAGGATGGCAATGTACCATACATAGGTAAAACTTTCATCTTATGTCCGTCCCTGGGTATCTTCTTTGCCTCATCTCTGAAATAAGAAAAAGAAATTGAATATGATTTTTAAAAGTTCAAGAAAATAAGAAATTTTAAATAATACTGTTTTAACCTTTCTAACATATGTCCCTTGGTAACCCTAATTCAAAGATGTGTAAAATGTAGGCCAACTATATGCCTCATTACAAGACAATAAAACAGGTACACACAGTCACACTACCTGATAAAATCTAATTAAAATTACAAATTTCCTAAAGTTGTATAAAATATGCTAAACTTGATTTTTTGTGTTGACTATAACTTTGTTTAAGTTTGTGTATCCCATCACCATTTTGATTACCGGTACATTGATTTCTGCTCAACTAACAGAGGACATGGCTACCAAGTGTCAAAGTAGTCAAAATACTGTATCACTAGCCAGTCAACACCGAGACTGTGAGTTTGAATCCTGCATGTGGTAGGGGTATTCAACTCCAATCTTATATGACAAGAATTTTCAGATTTCCTACCAAAGGTCTGTGGTTTTCTCTGGGCATTCAGGCTTTCTTCCAGCAATAAAAACTGATCACAACGAAATAGCACAATAGTGCGTAAAGTTGCATTAAACTAAAATCAATCAATCAATTAAATTTAACTTTCAAAGAACTTGAGATAGATTACTTACATAAGCATCCTTACAACTGCTTCAACTTCATCCTGTATAATAAAATGGAAGTCAATATAACTTTTTATAATTAACAGATATATTCATTTGTTAATTAAGTGTATTGGCAAACAAAAGCTTGAAGATCATACATATTTTAAATCAGCACTTTATTTTAATGAACATTAAGAAGGGTGTTTATTCTTAAGCTGTCAAATTAATATGATAAATGATTTGATGAAAAATGTTAACAGTATCAAAAGGAAAAGAAAAAAAAAACCTGATGACTCTACAATACATATAATTTATCAATGACCTTCTATAGTTTCTATTACCTGACCAGTCAGGAAAGCTAAAATATCGCCTTCTTTTTCTGAATTATGTACTTTCATAACTGTTTCAACTGTACACTTCAAGTAATCTGGAACTGGACTGAAAAAGAATAAAACAATCAGTAACATGTTATTAATTCAAATATAGCTTCTGAAAAACTTTTAGTCAATATTTTTATATATGAAGGACAATGATTCTTTTAAAAAGTCAATTTGCAGTTTTCAATTGATTTATTTTTAGATCTTATTTCACTACTTGTTTTTTTATCTATTGTTTCTCTCTATCTACAAAAGTGCAAGAGTTTAAAAGGAGAGTTGTAATCTGTATGGATTTGTAGTGAAAGAATAATTTCTTGTCCATAAAACAAGCATTGCCCAATGTTTTTCTTTAGGGACAAAATCAAACAAAGTTTTTTAAGTATTAGATGTATTGTATAAAAGGTATCCATTTTAAACTATTGATGCTGTTACCATGACTTTTGACCTCAAAATCATTTGATTGGTGTTTTTTTCTTACCTAAAGCAACATTATTTAGTAAACATTGTAAATATGTGACTTATGACTTAGAAAAAACATGTTCTGATTTAAAACTTTTCACAAAATTTCAGTATGTTCAAAGGTATTGTGACCTTGACATACTGACCCAAAAATAAAATAAAATAAGCATGTTCTTCCCTAGTGAACTTTCAAGCTTAGTTTGGTGAAGGCTTGACATATAGTTCAAGTGATATCACCAGGCAATTAAAATATTGCTGAATGTGATCATAGGGTCAATAGGGATCTTCATCCCTTTATGAGGCATTAGCAAAACAAAATTGGTAAAATCCTAATTTATGGCTCAAAATATTTTATCAAATCTTTTTCCCCAAAATTTCAGTCTATTTATAGGATTTTTTCTTATCTAAAGAGCATAATTAAATGAAGCGACATTTAATAAAAAAAAAATTAAATCATCTAGAAATCAACCAGAATTCAGTTTCAGTTACCTGGAATCCAAAATCCATGATAGTTTTCTTCATTTTAAAGGGCATTATCAAAATAAATTTGGTTAAAGCTGAACTTATGCATGTTATAGTTCAAATATAATATAAAAACATGACAACTTTGAGTTTAACTCATTACAACTCAGCTAAAAAGACAAAGAGACAGAAACCAAACAACCCAAAACCATACAAATTCTACTAGATCTAAACACTAAGTTACTTAGCATTGTGAATGAGTTGTTACAGCTGAGCTGTAGGACTTACTCTAATGAATAGTGTATATCTACTGGATAATTTCTCCCTTCAATAGTCATTATTGAGGCTGTATCTTTACTGTAAATATAATAAATATATTAATGTTAAAATGTAATGATTATAAAATATAATGAAAGAAATATTGCAAGGGGATATTTATCAAAATATTTTAAGTAAATAACAATATAATGATTTGTAGTGCATTTCTACAAAAGTTAGAATCTAGCTTTTGAAATGTCATTAGTTGTATTTTGCTACTTTACAGGTGTTAAAATTAAACACTTATTTTGTTCTTTGTGGTATAATTACATTACACAAGCACTATTGATAAGATTTATAAACAAACTTGATTGAAAATTTATTTTCTGTATAACAACTTACATTTTGTATATATTCAAAATATTTTGTTCCAACAAATAAAACATTCAAGAAAATTAACAGCTATTAAATCAAATAAGCATTAAACTAATGTATCTCTTAAAAATATCTCTTACTCAAAAATTCAATTTCACTAAAACAGCTTTATTTTCCTTGTGATACTTTTTATGTTTTTAGGTCCGACTATATTTCTCATGTTGCTTATATTCATAAGATATGTTTTGAAGTACAAATGTACTAAAGTTCATTGATGCTGACATTAAGCTGATGATGTAAACAGTAAAACTAGTTGAAAGAAATGAAATTATGTTACATTGATCGACCAAATAATCAACCATAAGAATATTAATAACTTAAACTAGCTAAATGAATGAAGTTTATATAAGTTGTTTCCCCTATTACTTTACCCATCATACTGTTACATTACATATACAATAAATATGAACAAAACTTGCAATCTCAACATTCACTTATTACATTGTACACCACACATCAAAATTATGGAATAACTTGAATTCCTATAGATTTTACTGATTATTGGTGCATTTGTTTGATGCATATGACGTGGCTCAGTACTTAAACATCCCGTCATTGTGTTATTGTGACAATGTTTGTTTACATATTTGTTTGTTTTAAGTGATTAAATAATAACACAATGTTGACTGCTATACCCTTATTTTTGACATTTTTGCCTATTAAGTCTGTTTGTTTTGTTCACACATAGTTGTCAATAATGGAATTTTATGCAACTTTCATACAAGCGAGAGGTTTAGCTAGCTATAAAACCAGGTTAAATCCACCATTTTCTACTTAAGAAAATGCCTGTACCAAGTCAGGAACATGACAGTTGTTTTCCATTCTTTTGATGTTTTTGAGCTTTGGATTTTGCCATTTGATTATGGACTTTCTTTTTGATTTTCCTCCGAGTTCAGTACTGTAAATTCAGAAATTATTGCGAGGTTTTTATTATTGCGAAAAATGCGACAGAGTTGAAAATGCAATAATTCAAACTCGCATTTTGATATATTTTATATGAATAAAACAGGATTTTTCTCAAAATCGTAAAAATTTAAATCGCATTTAAGTATAAAATGACAAAATCGCAATAATAAATGCACGCAATAATTTCTGAATTTACAGTATATTTGTTATTATACATTTTACTCTTACCTCTTATCTCCAGTTTCATTATTGTTGAAGAAATCTCTCATTTCCTGAAGTTAAAAAGTTATAATGTTAATACATATCCAAATCCATCGATTTGTACCAAAATAATAATATTAATTCATAAGTATGGGAAAAAAACAGACAAAGAAATATTTCACATTAAATGGCTATCTTACAAAGGGACTGTGAATAATAATAATATGACAACAAAATGGAAAAAATCTTGTTCAGAAAATTATTGTAGTCAGGGTAAGAACATGAACAGTGAACAAATTGTATTCATAAGTCTCCTTTTCAGGTTTTCCAAAATATCAACTGATCATGGGTTTGGAACTTGTTGCTTAAAATTATACAAAATGATAAATCAATGCAAAAAAATTAATTCTGTTAGGGACTATCATGTTCTAAAATTTGTGAGTTTGATAAACTACAATAAACAGCTGCGCTATGAGCGCATGATACGCCCGACGTCTTGTGTGGAAGATTATGCAATAATCATAAATAGTTTCTGAGAAAGTATTAAGCAATAGACATTTATTGTTTTTGAGACACGACAGGAATTGTGAAACCCCCCCCCCCCCAACCCTGTTTTTTTTTTTTACAAAAAACTAAATATCACTAAAATAAAATTTTGAATTAAACCAAAAAGTATACAGATCTTTAGATTAATATAACAAAGAAGTGTGTACAGTTTCAAGCAATAATCATAAATTGCTTTTGAGATATGGCGTGACATGTAAAAAAAAGCATCCCCTTTTTTACAAAATACTCAATAACTCAAAAATAAAATTTTAAGTCATCACCAAAAAGTATACAGATCTTAAGATTGAAATAACAAAGAAGTGTGTAAAGTTTTAAGCAATAATCATAAATTGTTTTTGAGATATGGCATGACATGTAAAAACCCCCTTCCCCGTTTTTACAAAATACTCAATAACTCAAAAATGAAATTTTGAAGCATCAACAAAAAGTATACAGATCTTTAGATTAATATAACAAAAAAGTGTGTAAAGTTTTAAGCAATAATCATAAATTGTTTTTGAGATACAGGGCGACATGTAAAAAAAACCTCCCCCTTTTTTACAAAATACTCAATAACACAAAAATGAAATTTTGAATCATCACCAAAAAGTATACAGATATTAAGATTATTATAACTAAGAGGTGTGTAAAGTTTTAAGCAATAATCAAGAAAAGTTTTTGAGATACGGTGCGACATGTGAAAAAAAACACACCCCTGTTTTAGTTACAAAGTGCCGTAACTCAAAAAGTTTAAATCTTGTTTTCACCAAAAAGTATACAGATCATTTGACCATAATAAGAAACAACTATATTAAGTTTCATGAAATTTGGGTAAGTCGTTTTCAAGTTACGGTGCGACATGTGGTTACGCCGGACAGACAGATGGACGGAGGGACAGACTGACAGACAGACGGACAGACAGATGGACAGACAGACGGACGGACAGACGGACGGACACCGGACATTTGTATACCGTAATACGTCCCGTCATAATTTTGACGGGCATATAAAAATTATAACACTTGTACAAAATAAACAAAAGTTCTTCTGTGGTGAATATATCAGGGTTGTACTGTACAGCACCAATGTTTGAACTTTAATCATGTTTTATACTAGAAGAGAATTTTGTATGATGAAGGAAGAAAACAAGAAGCTTCTACTAAAAAAAAACATGGATGAAATACATATGCTGTGTTACATATTTGTTTTTGTACATTATTTAGACCGTTAGTTTTCCTTGCTTGAATTGTTTTTACATTTGTTATTTCAGAGCCTTCTATAGATAGTCAGTATGGGCTCTCCTCATTTCATTGTTGAAGGCAGTACAATGACCTACATTTGTTAATTTCTGTGTCATTTGGTATCTTGTGGATAGTTGTCTTATTGGCAATCATGCCACATCTTCTTTTATATATATATACACGAGTCTAAATTGAAAACTACGTTCAAACCTATGATTGCGTTGGATAAAAACCGCAATTTTATAGGTGTGCATGTAAAACAAATTTCGTTGTAGAAGGGTCTAAAAACAGCACAAACAACATTTTCCAAATGACCAAAAAAGTGAAAAAGTATATTTAAACAAAACGCATTTGACTAACAGGTCGAACAACTGATGTTCTTTAACCCTGATGACTGCCATTGGCGATTGCCAAATAAAATTGATCACAAGATGTAACAAAATGGATCTTAATATAAATTTAATACTAAACAGAAAGAAAAAAATTTTTAACTTGCGGCCACGATGTTATGCCACAAACAATGTTAATATCACTATATATATATATTAATTTTATAACTTCATAGAAGTATAATATTCAGCAGGATGTAACATTAACAGAGCAATTGAGTATTGATTCTAATAAATGTACTATGCAAATGTTTGTAGAAAAAGTGTATTATAAAATTAAAATTTGGTCCTGGAATATTTAACTGTATAACTTGGAATTTTGTATATTAATTCTTTTTCTGTATTCATAGTATACCTCTGCATCTAATGTAGCTGATGCAATAATTATTCTCAAGTCTGTCCTTTTCTTCTGAATCTGAAAGCAAGCACTTTTTTAAAATCATTTCGAAATATTTTAAATATTTAAGTATAAGAAATTATTACAAATTATTTAATTCTATGGCAAATAAATCATGTAACAAATATATATTTCTACTAACATAAATATTGAAATTAATGTGCAGTTTATTCACTTCTAATCTTTGACAACCATCCAAACGGCTAATGTGATTTACAACCATATTGAAAATGTACAGAACATGATAAATTTCAAGTTTTATTAAGGTGAAGAATGTTTATGTTTTCACATTCACTTAAACAGGTATAATTCCACATAAATATAGTTTAATGGTAGAGTATTGTAAACTCAGAACTTTAAAGCAGTGGGCTATGAAATAAATTAAAATATCCTCAGAAATAGGAGGTAAACTAGAAAATTGAAAACCATTCAATAACATAAAAGTCTCAAATTTTCTGAACCCGGTATCATAAACAGTTCTTGTAGTATTAGCAATAGCACTGTTCCAAAGTTCATTCACTGCTTGATTTAGGACCACATTACATCTGAGCTGCTTGTGCACTTCATTGGATGTTGTGCTGCACTGGGAGCTAGTTTGCGGAATCTGTCTATCTGTAAACGAGATAGAGCAGTTTTTGGGCCACTTAAACTTTGCCTCACGTGTCATTTTACCTGGTAGATCCTTTGTTTCATACCTCATAGGGCTGTCCACTACTGTCAATGATTTGCATCATTATGTTAAATTAGATAAGGAGTGCCGTGTTGACCTAGAATTTTGGTTACTTTTTCTGAGCAGCTGGAATGGTGTGAACATGTTTTACAGTAGACAATTTTACTCAAGTTATGATATGGAACTTTTTACTGATGCCTCATCAACAAAAGGATTTGGTGGATATTTCAAGGGAGAATGGTTTTATTCATCATGGCCATCAAACATTGCTTATCCTGACAAAACATTTTCAATGGCTTTTCTTGAATTATACCCTATTGTAGTATCTGCAATACTGTGGGGCTCACAGTGGACAACAAAACGCATTCTTTTCTGGTGTGACAATGAAGCTACAGTAGCTATAGTAAAAAAGGGACGTTCAAAGTGTTTACAAATAATGAAATTAATGAGGAAACTTACATGGTGTGCTTGTAAATACAACTTTCATTTTAGTGCGAAACATGTTCCAGGATATCAGAATGATATAAGTGATGCTCTATCTCGTTTACAGATAGACAGATTCCGCAAACTAGCTCCCAGTGCAGCACAACATCCAATGAAGTGCCCAAGCAGCTCAGATGTAATGTGGTCCTAAATCAAGCAGTGAATGAACTTTGGAACAGTGCTATAGCTAATACTACAAGAACTGTTTATGATACCGGGTTCAGAAAATTTGAGACTTTTATGTTATTGAATGGTTTTCAATTTTCTAGTTTACCTCCTATTTCTGAGGATATTTTAATTTATTTCATAGCCCACTGCTTTAAAATTCTGAGTTTACAATACTCTACCATTAAACTATATTGATGTGGAATTAGGTATAAATATGTACAGGGTAATCAAAATGATCCCTTACAATCTGCTCATAATACACCTTTAATCAGACTTGATTATGTTTTAAATTCTGTAAAAAGACTGCAAAAAACAAAAAATCACATAAGATTACCAATAACTTTCGAAATTTTGGAAACAATTGTAAATTGTTTGAGGAAAGGTTTTTGTTCCAAGTTTACTGATTTAATGTGAAGAACTGCATGCATTGTCGCATTTTATGGATTTTTGAGATGTGGCGAGTTTACAGTGTCAAAGGCCTCACAATTTGATCCACATATAAATTTATGTATTGAAGATGTTGTATTTCACACAGACTTAGTAGTTTTGAAATTAAAACAATCAAAAACTGATCCTTTTAGAAAAGGCATAAATATACAGCTACATAAATTAGGTCAGCTTATCTGCCCTTACACAATTTTGTTAGAATATATACAAATAAGGAAAGAATTATCTCCTACTAATCAAACTGATCCACTTTTCATAACCATTGATAAGAAACCTCTGGAGAGACAATATTTCATCACTCGTATTAAAAAAGTACTGGAGATATGTAGTTTCAACTCAAGTCATTATAATGGTCATAGTTTTAGAATTGGGGCAGCTACTAGTGCTGGTAAGGCAAAAATAGAAGATCACTTGATAAAAACATTAGGGCGCTGGACTTCAGATAGTTACATCAGATACATTAGGGTAACTCCAGCATCTATTAAAAAAGCTCAAAGTAGGTTAGGTAGAATTTAAGGGCATGCTCATTTTCAAATAATCCATACGCATGTTTTTTACAGAGATTCTGGATGATATTGTTTTTGTTTGACAATTGATTTTGATATTGTGTTATTATTATGTGATAACTTTTATTATTATTATTTTTTTTTTCTTTTCATGGCTTTATTGAAGGTACCCCCTCCCTTACCTCACAAATCCTTGGGGACACTCAGCTGTTACCATCTGTGTTATGGACATTTATGAAATTTTATCACTGGTTGTTTCAAAAATTTCACTCATCCCCCAAGAATTTCTGGGGATAAACTGTCAAATTTCATACAAATTCATTCCAACACCAATTTAACATCAACACTACTAGGCTTCCTCATAGCCTCCTTATAGGCTTCCTCATTGTCTCATTATAGGCTTCCTCATAGCCTCATAGGCATGATAGCCTCTAGGAATGATAGCCTCATAGGCTTCCTGATAGCCTCATGCATTTATTTTGAACCATCGTTCCAATTAGATTGGTGTGATGTCAAGCCAGGGGTCTATACTTTGCTACTTTCAGTATGCACATAGCTAGGCTCTTGGTTTAGGCATGGAGCAAAAAATTAAATTTTTTAGCTGAGTAGTTTCCCCAAGGGCCAAATTATAATTGTGATGTATATATATAAAATAAAAGTTGTAATTAAATTATGATTTATGTTTAATTCAAACATGGATACCAATGGCAGTGGCGGATCCAGGGGGGGGTTCCGGGGGTGCGCACCCCCCCTTTATTTTTGCCGATCAATGCATTTGTATCGGGACATATGTTTTGCACCCCCCCCCTTTGCCCTGGGTGCCCTGGGTTAGCACCCCCCCTTTCGAAAATTCCTGCATCCGCCCCTGAATGGCATTGCTACACAGTATTTCCCAGGAGTTTATTTACAAGATAGGTTATAGCAGGAAAAATTAGGTCGATAATAATGTGAGCACTAAATCCTTAATTTTACATATCATGAGTTCAAATGGTGTGTTCTGAAAGAAATCAGGGGTAATTAAATTATTTAAATTACTATGAAATTACTATGAACTCATTATGTGTGACTTTGAGGATTTTGTTCACTGACACATTTATTAGCGAAATTGAAATATAGGGCAGAAAGTTACATCAGGATGGTTTAATTGTCATGTCAAAGAATTTGCAAAAAGATATGAGGTTGGATGTTTGCTCAGGTGTTAACACACATTTCCCTATTGCATAACAGATTACCAAAGAAAAGATACAGTATAAACAACAGACAATTAAAATAAGATTAGAACAGCATCACATCAAACAGAAATAAATTTACCCAAAAAATATTTACAAAGAATCAGAACACAATGCAAACATGGAACAAATGACAATTAAACGTATTCAGGATCATTTCTGAGAATTTTGTATAAACATAGCAATTATTTCTAAATTCTTCATGCACAATTTAGCAGATAATTTCATTTAATAATAAAGAGTAAAATAATTAACATGTATATTTCAATTTCA
Organism: Mytilus galloprovincialis; assembly: GCF_965363235.1. Taxonomy (NCBI): domain Eukaryota; kingdom Metazoa; phylum Mollusca; class Bivalvia; order Mytilida; family Mytilidae; genus Mytilus; species Mytilus galloprovincialis. The sequence goes on from NC_134843.1 coordinate 66,369,919, forward strand.
ACTTTCTTAAAACAAATATCAAGTCAAACTGTTTTTACAGCAGAGGACCTTTAGGGCCTCAGGTGTATTGCCATCACCTAATTTTATGCCTAATTTGCATATATTCAAATTAGTTTTGGAATGATAAACGAGCTATAAAAATTATAGATCCGCGAACATAAAATAGTGCAAAATAAAATTCCTTATCGCTTCTTTTAAATTCATGTTTTCAATGGATACTCCGAAAATTTATTTTTATTAAATACAAATTAATAATATGGAAATGTTTTGTCATTACAAATATTAGTATATTAGTCAAACAATCTTTAATATCAATGACGTACTGAAAAATTGTTGTTGCGGATGAATACCACGATTTCGCATTCATCAACAGCGAGCTTGAAGAAACACGAGAGACGATCAATTAATACAGGAATTTATCAATAATTTGATTTTAAGTAATTTGTTTAAACCGTTTGTAGCATATTTGTCTATCACATTATCGTAGCAAAACCAGGAATTTTTAATCTAGCACAATATGAAAATAATTTCTCTGTTAGCGTCCCCTGCCGCCATTTTGAAATACCAGCTGATTGAGTAGGAGAAACGAGAAGATGATGCAAGGCCTTTAAAGATAAGTTTACTTTTTGTGTATTCTTTATTGTAACAATTCGTTTTTTTATATTAGATCTCAACAAGTTAAAAGTTGAACTGCAAAGGGTTAGTGTATTTTTTTATTTTATAAAAATGTTAAATGTTCGAAATGTTTAAATTTTTATTGTTTATTTATAATTCTGTGGAAATTTAAATCTCAAGAATCTTTCGCATGAATAATTCCACGTTTTAATTTGTACCAGAAGCCAAGGTCACGTATTAGTTAAGAGAGATTTCAAAATGTCCACGATTAAAATGACATGTATGTTCTAGATGATTTAAACAAAATGTTCATCTACATTTAAAGGAACCTATCTATTTTTAATTCTCAAACATAATTGTTATTACTGAAACAACCTCATTAACAGTTTAGATTTATATCAAATCGGATGAGAATCCAGGATTTTTAAAGGGGTAGGGGTCCAGCAAGTCAACACTTGGGGTAAAACTATATAAAAAAAGGACTACGCATTTACCGTACATGAATCTCCTTGAAAAAGGTGTGCCTTCAGCTCCCTCCTCCCCCAAAAAAATCTGCCTCGGCAATTTTAAACCCTTTTACACTGTATATTCATGTAGCTGTACAGTGGAGCCTATGGGACTACAATCTAAGTAGACATCTGAATCACCGAAAATCAACTTATATTTTCATGCATAATTTGATAATTAAATTTTAACACATTTAAATTTTTTTTTAAATATGTTCTTGACAATTTTTTGTTTATTTAAAAATATAGGGATAACAGAGTTGGTGTATGTGGGTTTGATTCCCATCCTAGGCATTTATATTGGCTGATAACTATCGTATAATATTTGGTTATTAAGATTTATACTCTTGTTTCATTCCCATAGGTTACAATAATAAATAATAATAATAATTTATTTTATTAAAGTGTCACATACTTGTCTACAGATTTTTTATACAGATTATATAATATACATTGCACAATAATAAAATAAGACAAATACCCAGCCTAGAAAGGCTTATGAGACACTATATATACAAATATATATCTATTTAACAAATACAAATTGAAAAAACATAATAAAATGTTAAAAATGTTTAAAATTGTCCGGATATTTCACATCATAAAAAAAAAAAATTAAAATAAGTAATTAAAAAAAAAAAAAAAAAAAACCAAAAAAAAAAACCACGTCTTTTAAAAATAGAAATGACAAAATTAAGGTATGACGTAAAAAAATGAATGGTATGTGATAAAAAGAATGTATTTTAAAGAGGTTATATAAACAGATTGCAGAAAATAAAATGAAGTTATCTTGTTGTTTTATTAAAAACCTCTCAGTAAAATAGTAAATAAATAATAATAAGAACATGATTGAAATGAATTAAAAAAGCAATTAAAAAATTAAATGTAACTTTGACTTTTACGGAAATACACAATCATGAATTAAAAACAATAAAATAAATAAATTAAATATATTAACTTTGACTTTTACGGAAATATACAATTAAGAGTGTAGATTGCTTTTCAGTGCACGACGTCTTCTTATCATATTATGCACCAAGATAGATAACTCGTATTGTAATTCAGCATTCTGAATTAAAAATACAAATTGATTAAAATCTGACTTTGTACAAAAAGAATTATCCATGACCATAGCTCTGTGAAACAAATTAAACCTTAAGTCACTGTAAATGTCACAATTAATCAAAAAGTGTATCTCATCTTCTACAGCATCGTTACAAAATGGACAAATTCTTTCCTCTAACGGTATTGGTGGTTTCGTATAACGACCCGTCTCGACGGACAGAGGTAAAGTTCCACATCTAAGTTTACATAGATTACTTCGTAAGTGGCGTGGCATTGCGTTAGTAACATAGTGTTCAGGTTGAAGGTCCTTCTTATAACGTCTATATAGTCTCATGTATAGTTACATTGTACAGCTATAGGTTAATTATACATTATTTGCATATTTGTCAATTTTGTCCAAAACTTTAATTGTTTTTGGCATAATTAACCTTGGCTGCCATCCAAGATCCACAAAGTTTTTATATTGATGAATTATATATCAGATTTGGTTTCTTTTGGTTACAAAACATTTTGGATCGAAGGTGGCGGCCAAATCTTTAGGGTCTGAAAATTGCCCAAAATCATCACTTTTGACAAAATGTCCAAAATGGGCCTAAATTGGAACATATAATGTACTTTTATGAAAAGAACTGCTTTTTTGAGCATTAAGACTTTTGAAATAGACCCATTTACGAACCAAATTGTGAACTTTTTTAGTTTATATTTTAGGCCATTTTGGGCAATAAGTGAACCGTGTCCTTTAAACCAGTGGTTTCACAATAACCATAATACTAAGTATCTGTTAGAAGATAGCTCTTTCACAGTACATTGTTAAACTTAAAGATAAATATATACCAACAATGACCAATATTAATGATGGAATGAGATTATATATATACTGTTTTATATTGTTACATGTACCTACATAAATGAAAATTAAAACCAAACTGTTGTCATTATTCATAAAAAAGAAATGAAAGAGGAAGTATGATTGGTAATCGGACACAAGCTCTAGACAAAAGGATGAAAATGAAATAAAGCTTACCATACAACATTTTTACAATCAATAAAAAACTTTACATAAATCAGATGAAATGACAAATGTTAAACAATATACCGGTAAACAAGAAAACTAATGGCCACATCAATGTACAAACGGAAAATCAAGATATATACCAAAAAATTTACAAGCCCTGTTTTACCAGCTTCTTACTAAGGACCGACACATTCATATGGTAGTTGTGTTCTATATGTATGGTGCAAAATGTTCTCATTGCTAAAACCAGTGGTATCCAAAGTATTAAATCCAGAACAAAGTATAAAAAAAAACCTAACAGTTGACAAACTAACCAGATGTTGTGAAATTCAATTAACAAAAAATACAAAATGTACCATCATTAGCCAATTAAACTCTCTACATATATAAAACATTCTAATATTTACAATGAACCATTTAATAATTAGAAAACAAAACCTATATAGCTATATATAGCTGCTGATTTTTTTTTTTTTAAATATAATGGATAAATGATTTGAAGTGTTACAATAAAACAAAGATAACTCAGTGAAGCTATTTATGAACATTTAAAAAGTTTGTGTCGACTGCATCAAAAATCTAGAATAACAGATAGTAATCTTGCTGTGTTAACATTAGCAATTGATCCAAAAGCTTAATGTTTCAGAAAATAGAAGACCTGGATACTACATGTACAAACATTGTTAATAAATGTCATTTGTAGAGCAGGATCTGTTTACCCATCCGGAGCACCTGAGAACACCTGTTTTGGTGGGGTTCGTGTTGCTCAGTCTTTAGTTTTCTATGTTGTTTCTAGTGTACTATAATTTGTCTGTATGTCTTTTTCAGTTTTAGTCATGTCATTGTAAGTTTAATTTCGATTTATGAGTTTGCTGTTCATCTGGTATCTTTCGCCCCATGATTACAATTTATCTGTTTTTATATGATTGTCTTGAACCTCTTTTTCATAGTTCAGTGAGTGACTACATGTATATAGCTACTCGAAGAATTGTTTGCTATGTTGATTCTCTATTATAAGTTATATGCTAATGATTTTTGTATGTGTGCAACTATATGGTGATAATGCCAACCTAACAGTTCTCATTTGACAGGAAACTTAAATTGTGAATTATCAATGATTACATTTCACAATTTAAGTTTCCTAGTTCAAGTCAGTATCTCAGATATGATAGGAAATTATGTTATTTGTACTATATTATAAGGTGAACATATCTGTCAGGCAGGTATTATATAAACACCTGTCATTTATCAATAATTCAACATAACTTGAGGTCCTCCGATGTTCAGTACTTCAGTACTTTGATTTGTTGATGTTATTGTTTGCTTTTTATTTTTGATTTAAGTTTAATGGCAGATGTGCTCAATGCTGAGCATAATCTTAACTATAGATACACCTTTTCTTTATATAAAAATCAAATTGTTGTTCCCTAAGAAGTGACACATTTATGAGGGGGGATAGGAGGGGTCCTGATCCCGAAATCCCGGACTTGAAAAAACTAAATCCCGAAATCCCGGGCTTAAAAACACAAAATCCCGAGGTCCCGAAATTCACTAAAAAGAATTCCCGGATCCCGAAAGGGTCAATCCCGAAATCCCGAGCTTAAAAACACCCGATCCCGGAGTCCCGATAAAGGTCCTATCCCCCCTCATTTATTGTGTACACACATATCAACATATCAAAGTTACATATATTATCTCCCTTATATAGCCATCAAAACATTTTTAAAAGGAAGAAAATTTGAGAAGTATTTTCCAAAAAAAATGTTTTAAATGAATAATAAAAATTGTTCCAGTTTGTCTTTTGTAAAGATTATAAATTGCAGATATATTGATAAAAATTTTGTAATTTTATTTTTAATTAACACCATTACAAGACTAATATAATACTTATATATCGAAATAAAAAAACATCATCTGGTCTTCGACTTATGAGTTTTAAACGTTATTTGAAAATACACATTACAAAGGTAGTGTTATATAGTCCAATCTAAGCATTATCAAGGTACTCCAAATCTTAAAATGTGTAGAAACATACTTTACATTATTAATATCATAAATGTAAATAAATTCATTATGACTACGAAATGGTAAAATAAGTATAGCTTTAATTTAGGAATATGAGACTATCACAGATATATATTTTTCTGAACCTACTACAAATAAAATATCTGACAATTATCATGTTTTAATCCAACAACATTAGAGAAACATCCAGATATCAATTCAAATGTGTGCTGATATCGGGAATTATTGTGTGTGTTTACTATTGTGATTTTGTCATTTTAGACTGAAATGTGATTTTAACTTTAGCGATATCCAAGCACTAAACCAACTCATTTTCCTAGGCACACTTATGGAATCAATTGTGTTACCTTTCTCAGTAGTCCCAGGATTATATCAGTATTCAATGACCTCTCATGTGCTTCATCTAACATTATCACACTGTAATACAAAAATTAGAATATAAAAGCAGAAATAAATCAAATTGACAAAAAAGGTAACTAAAAAACATAGATTTTACAATAGGCAGATGAGACAAAAATAAAAGAATGAAATCATTTCACATCAGAAAATACTAACTCAAGGGAGATAATTCAAATGGACAAGCCAGAAAATTATATGCCATAACTATTCAGTAGCTACTGTTACTGATTGCATATCAATTTTTGTCTTTTTCATGGGTAAAGGTGAACAACAAATTTAAAAGTTTAAGGTATGACAAATTTTCTAAAGGTTGTAATCAAAATTTGGCACGACCACAAAGTTAAATGAATTAACTGTTATCTCTGTTTAATACCGATTTTATATAAAACTTAACTAAATCCTTTTACCTGTACTTTTTCAGAAGTGGATCTCCCATGATCTCTCTAATTAACAATCCATCAGTTAGAAACTAAAAATAGAAAAAAAAAAACATTTTTATAGGACTGCTATTTAAACAAATGACTACAAATAGACAAAGTTTTACATTTTAATGAGATTCTAAACCAAGCAAAACCATTAAACTACAACTATACTAAATTCAAACATTTTTTTAACTTTAAAAAAAAATAAACAATTCAAAAACTTGTTTATTTACCCAACCATCTGTATAGGTTAGACAGAGAACTTTCCATTTGCTATTTTCTCATTCACTTTTCAAGTTTGAGTTGCCTGACCTACCTTAACTTTGGTAATTTTTTCCTCTGAGCAATCCTCAAATCTAATGGTGTAGCCTACTTCAGCCCCTAATATTGAGCCCCTTTCTTCTGCTACTCTGCTTGCTACCTGTCAACAACAAATCACATTACTAACTTAAAGGAAGATAAGATATTATCCCCACATTCACTCTATCACATTTTTATGTTCTATTAACAGCAAAATCTTGGCAAAATGGATAACTTAAAGACAGTTAGAAAACAACATGCCCCTTATTATTGTAGATGGGGTATTAAAATGTTCTTTCTGATTACCTTCCAACCCTATTATATTTTTTTCCAAATTTAGTCATTACTAATATTTAGTCTAAGAAAAAGAAATTGTTGTCAACCAAGCGACTATTTTCTTTTCAGGAAGATCGCCCACAGTGACTATTGAGATTGGGAAATGGACATTTATATGATAAACGTTAAGACAGTCAGTGATATTGGTGAAAAAAATCTCTGGCTGTTTGGAGAGTAACTAAATTGTAAAAATCTACCATACACCTGTTCAATCAATTAAACATTGCCGCTGAGACAATGGCTAAAGTGAGATTTGAGCATTGCTTTTGGGTAATGATTTACAATATAAATCTTACTGTAACAGCAGCTACTCTCCTGGGCTGAGTTACTCCAATCATATAACCTTTCTCTGCCCATCCTGCTTCTAATAAGTACTGAAAATAAACACAATCATGATGTTAAAACAACTATTAACTAGCAAATTTGTTTTTATCAAATTTCTAGACAAGAGGCTGTCACAACAACAGCAAACCGGATTTATTAATATTTATTTGTGTCCTGGCAATATCACAAGAACCATAACTGATGAATGGTGAAAGTGAAAATCGTCAATATCAAATTTGACCTCCATTTTGTCATCAGTATCAACATATTAAAATTTGAAAAGCTTAGATTGAATGGTTCATGAGTAAATGCAACAACGTGAATGGAAACGCCATTTTACAATCTTTCAAGAACCATAACTCCTGAACGGTAAAAGTCAAAATCGTCATTATTGAACTTGACCTCTATTTTGCCATCAGTAACAACATAATAAAATTTGGGAAGCTTTGGTAGAACAGTTCATGCGTAAATGCACCGACACGACTGGAAACACCATTTTTCAATCTTTCAAGAACCATAACTCCTGAACGGTAAAAGTCAAAATCGTCTTTATTAAATTTGACCTCTATTTTGTCATCAGTAACAACATATTAAAATTTGGGAAGCTTTGGTAGAACAGTTCATGCGTAAATGCACGGACATGACTGGAAACTTCATTTTTCCAATCTTTCAAGAACCATAACTCCTGAACGGTAAAAGTCAAAATCGCCATTATTGAACTTGACCTTCATTTAGTTGTCAGTAACAACATATTGAAATTTTAAAAGCTTTGGTTGAACGGTTCATGAGTTAATGCACGGACAACATTTGATTGCCGCCCGCCCGCCCGCCCGACCGGCCGCCCGCCGTACATCCCCAAATCAATAACCGACATTTTTGTCACAAAAATCCGGTTAAAAAAATGAAGCAGATCTATGGTTGCCACATAATTAGATTTACCTGAGGTATTTGGATGTGAAGATATTATTAATATAATTTATAAGGTAGGAGCCTGTATTTTAGGCCAAATAAAAATATATGTGTGGTTCCAGTAACCCTACCGTCCCTACTTTTTCGGCTTAAAAATAGCCTACCCTAAAGATTTTATTGTCATTTTTCATTAAGCACTGTTAAAGTCAGAATGTTGTTCCCATAGACTCAATGTAAAAAAAAAACTTTAAATAAAAAAAAAATCCCTACCTACCTACCCTAACTTTTTTTCAGATGTAGCTGGAACCACACATACTTTTTTATTTAGCCTTAGTAGTTGTTGTTTATCAGATTCATTTCCCCTTTTTTTAAAATTCAGATTCAATATTTTATTAAAGTCTCACCACTAATCATATATATCAGATTGCTGGTTTTTTTCTCTCTTCAATTGTTTTACATTTTTGATGTCGTGGTTTTTCTTGGCTAACTAAAGGATATGGGTTTTGCTCATTGTTGGAGGCCATAACATAACCTGGTGGATAATTGTGTCATTGTCAGTCATACCTTTCCTTTTTTTAATATATCTATAACCCGAATAATTCAGTCGTTATATTCAGCTGATCTACGAAGGCTACATTAACGCCTGAACGTCTTCCTCGATCAAGATTGTCAACCGGAATTTTCACACCGCTTTGCAATATGGGAATTTTGATTTAAACTGGCAGCTAAAGAAGGAGGAGTTCCGGATGTTAATTGATGTTAAATGATGTAAACTGATGTTAATTGATGTTAATTAATTATTATCGGATTTGTGTTAATTGAACACACGTGTTTGGTAAGACAATTACAAGAGAGTTGCGCAGACTCATTATCCTGATCGCGGCTGATTGGCTCTCTCTCACAGAGAGCAGGCGACACGGCCAATGATCACAAGGAGTTCAAGCCCTCGTGTGGGAGAAAATCGGACACGGAAAGGGCTTGAATTATTCGAGTTAATATATCTAAAGAAGATAGGTATAAAAACGTCTTAAGGTTGATTAAGGTAGCACTACAGTCTAACAATGATTTTTTGATCATATTTTTTTTATCACATAATATTGAAGTAAGTATTATTCTGCACAGTTTGTAAAAATCCCAGTCATTATCATATCACAACAGGGAGTAAATTGATAATGAATTTATATAAATAAAAGCACATGGTAATTAATCTAAATATATAGGCATTTGGGAGGGGCTAATATGTCAATCATCTGTTGATACCAGTGTCCAGCTGTTAATCCCTGACCACAAGTCAAATATTGTAGTCTTATCTCATTATTTTGCAACAAATATTCTTTATATAACATGGAAGTGAACAAAGAAAAAGAAAAAAACTTAAAAGGGAAAAAATCTACCAAAAAGGAAAAAAAGTACTATGGAAAAGAGAGGGGAAGTATTTTTGAAAACCTCTGACTGACTGTATAAATTTCTTCTCTTTGATCTTCTTCATTTAAATACAGTTCTATGAATTTTAACTAAATAAATTTTCAGTTCATGTGTATTTTTTCAATCCTATTTAAATTAAATGTATTTTCGAGAAAAGGGTGGTCTTGATCTTTTTATGAACATGTTTTTTGATGCACACTTTTAATGTTCTAGCTAATTTCAGATATAGTTTATTTCTTTTTTAAAATTCAAATTAAAATTATTCTTTATATATAGAGAATAATAATGTTAAACATTGATTAAATGCAGCTGGTCAATCATGTTTTTCTTATCTGAGACTGCCTGGAAAGAGGCGGAGCTTTGTCTATATTTAAATACTTCATCACAGATGTTGGTCATATCTGTGACGTCAAACTCCCGCCAAATGCCAAGTTAGTGTTAGACAGTTCACATATAATGCAAAATTTACAGCATTAGAGCATCAAAGACACAAAGTGTGTGGTTCTATTGATACAGTAATGGTATCAGAACACTCCTAGGGTGTTCCCAGTGGAAGTTTGTATTTGTATTGACTTTATAGGGGTTCTAAGGGGGAAATTCAGTTTTTAGGTCATTTCTCAGAACAATTTTTCATGAAAATTGCAAGGAAAAAATAAAAATAGAAACTTTATGGGTACCCCCTTTGGCTTGACAAGGAAATATATGATTAAAGGGTGTATTTTCTACAATACCGTGTCCCAGTTTTTGGATAATTTGTTTCTAAATGAATTTATAGGTCTCCGAAGATGAAAGGTGAAATGAGGTTTGGCACCCAGCAGTTAAATCAATATATCTTCTTACTGGAGGCATATATCAAAAATCTGAGACACGGTTTTGGAGATTGTATATAGTTGATTACAGGGATAAAAACAAATTTTTACTACCATTTGACATGAATGTGCCATTTTCATCCAAGTTGGAAGACCACTTTTTTGGCATTTAATGAGCTATATTTTGAGATTAATCAAACCAAAAATTAACTTATATATAAATTAAGAAAGAGTTATATTTCAGCTTTAAAATGAGTTAAAGATTTTAAAAATCCATGGAGTAGTTTTGGAGAAATTAATCTTTAAAGACTGTTGATTGGAGTCGGAAAATTCTGACTGTAGTGCTACCTTAAACTAAAGAATATGTGTACAAAAATGTCATATATAAGATATACTTATAAAATGCATTAGGAATCTAATATAATGTTTTCTTTAATTCTTCATCAATTTATCCCTTTCTGCACCCATTGTATACAAAAATATAATGAACGTGTGGTTCGTTTGATCACAGTTCTTTATTGGTTAAAATCCCATTATAACGTCGAATTTTCTTGCTTTCCTCTGAATTTCCTATTGTGACGGCATGAAAAAAGGCGACCATGACTGATGACATCTCATAGAAAGAATACAACTTTTTGCAGATCTTTCAAAAAGAAGGAATACATTTTCCTGCATATTGTTTGAAAATCATTAGAGAAACAGATTCTTCCACCAAATCTCGTGTATTATGATATTTATCCACTCTTGACAGTTAAATTTTAAATATTTAACCCTTTCAACGCTATGAACGACATATGCCGCGATGACGTACGCCGTTCGCCACTGCTATTCGCGGCATATGCCGCGATGAAAAAGGATTTTTCATAAGGACTCTTAAACCATTCGGTTTTCATTCGGGTTCTCTCTAATTTTTCCTCGTTTGAATCTAGGATATGCAAGGTCTCATTTGCGCTTGAAATCCCGACAATTTTTATAGTAAAATCATGCAGTAGAAGGAAAATAGAAGGAAAATAAAAACAAATATTTTGACAAATGCAAATGGCGGAAATCGGAAACGAAGCTGTAAATATGGAAAAATTTCAGCATTTCCTTGGCGAAACTTACAACGAGGATTAGTTAAAAGGTTTCTTGTTATCTCAATGTGTTTATTACATAAAATTCGTGTGGGAAATATGATTTGATCGATCATTACAAGACGTAGAAAAAGGGGGGAAAACGGAGGTTGACTGAAATTTTTTAGGACGGAGCTATTTATTTGTGCCACGATTACATAAAACGTTATGTATGGTACAATACGCTACGGAATCGGGCAACTGGTGTCTTCTTTACAATATGGCAGATAAAACAACAAAATAAATGAAGACTAAAAGTAGTTTTTATTCAAAATTCAACACAAATGTAATAAATTACACCTTTTACCTGTTAATTACCTGAAAACGCAGGTAACCTGATAAAAATTTCAGTAAAATAATTGCCTAACATTACAGTTCATGCTCTCCTGAGCATTTTTCATGCAATAACTTTCTCTGTATCTCATATAATAAAAAAGATACAGCAGTCTGAAAAGGAAAATACTGTTCTAATGAATGCAGCAGCAGCAGCCATTTTTCTATTTTTTTGTGTAGCGTTGAAAGGGTTAAAACGCTCAGTGAGCTTTGCGTTCTAAATTTGAAAATATAACTGTCTTGAGTGAATAAATATCGTATCACACTCGATGCAGTGGTAGAATCTACATGTATATGATTTACCTGTGGAATCTGTGTACTCTTTCCACATCCAGTTTCACCAACAATCACTACAGTTTGATATTTCTCCAGTAAATACAAAATATGGTTTCTTAACTGCAAAAATAAAAGGATTTTTAGTTCAATAATGAGTAATATGATTGAATGTATAGGCATGTTTAGGTAATAAATATCTGAGGATTTAAAATCATATGCATATATAGATCAAGCACACTAATTACATCAACTATTCACATAGTTCCAAGGAGAAAGTATGCTTAGGTGTAACTTTAACCCTGTTAATTACCAGCAATCAATTTAGCAGGTAATCCAAAGATCCAGTTGCAAAGTACAATTGACCATACTTATCATATGGAAGTCTGTGAAAGTTGAATTTCCTACTGGACTAAATGTGTCATCATAATTTCTCTTGACGTCCAACTTTTTGAAAGATATAAAATTGTGTCCTTTGTCAAGATTTCTGAAACTTGAAAGCTGTATAACATAGGTGATATGAAAATTGAAGTTAACAATATACAGATATATAGCAATTAGATTTGAAATAGTATTTGCTTTCTCAAGTAATGTCAATACTTTAAACACTGGAAGTTTTTGTCTTTGCTGTTCTATAGATAAGGATCTGTTAGGATTATAAATCACTGTGGTCCCTGAATCCTCATTTGTAGATTTTCTTTCCTCATTTAAAGCAGAATCTGGTGCCTCTGTCCCTAAAACAAAACAAAAATGTATTCTTAATTATGATGATTTGTATGTCTTTGCAAGACAATACATAGTAATTTTGTAAACTCACATGAAGTTGCCAATATTAGTTGAAGACCAGCCTACCAATAAATGAATAAGCAAAAACATGCATATGTAAAAAATTCCAAATATTTTGTGCAAGTAAGTCTCTAGTCAACGTGTCGACTCATTAATGGTTTGATAAGCTTAACCAAAAGGTAGATGAGCAGGAACAAGCTTTCAATGACCCTTACTCTAAAAATTACAGGGTTGTTGGCAAAGTGTTACCCGCCCAGGTTTTACTGGGCCCTGGTTTTCCTGGGCTGGGCAATACTCCCAGAAACAGGTAATACTGGGCAATACCGGACAATATGAATTTTTAAGCTTATTTCAACGGAAAATAGTAAAGACTTGTTGTAGTTTCATAGTATTATAGCTAAATATATACATTTTATACCGACAATGACAGATAACCATTGAGAGTCATTTCTAGCAGATTAAACAAGAATGTGTCCATAGTACACGAATGCCCCACTCGCACTATCATTTTCTATGTTCAGTGGACCGTGAAATTGGGGTCAAAACTTTAATTTGGAATTAAAATTAGAAAGATCATATCATAGGGAACATGTGTACTAAGTTTCAAGTTGATGTAACTTTAACTTCATCAAAAACTACCTTGACCAAAAACTTTAACCTGAACTTCACACTATCATTTTCTATGTTCAGGAGGCACAGACCAGAAAACATAATGCCCCTCTACTATCGTAGGTGGGGCATAAAAATCAAGTTCATTCTCTTCTCCACTTGAATTTTATGTAGGCAAAATGCAAGATTTGCCAAATTCCTAGTTAATTTTGAAGCTTTGTTTCAATAATCTAAACATTTTATGTTATAATGTTATGTGAATCCGGTTTATAGGTGCACTTGTTTATGTTATAATGTTATATTATTTATCACTAGTATTACATTCTAGAAAGATATCCCTTTTTTACTCATTGTCATATAAAAGAATATAAGTATTATTACATGTAGACTATTATTTTCTGAGAATACAGTGGTCTTTTTCAGCCTCCTGCTTCCCAGACAGTTGGTTTAAATGTAAACAGGAATCCACAGTTTGCATCCTGGGAAACTGAGGAAATTATAAACAGGAAATATTTGGAATAAATAAGTATCAATTTAAAAAAAAACAAAAAAAACATTTTATTGCAGTGTTTACATGGTTTACCAAAAACTTTTTCAACTACTAGTATGGAGACCAATATTCAGACATTTTTCTTATTGGTCCAAACAAAGTTTGGCAAAAACTTACTAGTCCGAATGAAATTTTACTAGTCTGGGGCATCGGACTAGTGCCTAACCATGCAGACTGGGTTTATGAGTATTGTATATTAAATTGCTATATATGCAATTATGATTGCTAAACAAACACCCTAGAGGGTCTTGTCATTAACTCTTATAGAAATCTGTAGTATATTTTCTGCCAATGTACTGTAGGCACACCTCTTTCGAGTATTGGAGTTCACATAAATGAAAAGGCTGATTATTGTTATATAAACATATTTGTGTTCTAATCTGAATAATAACTTATTAATGAGTTTTGTACATTTGCACATGTACATATAAATTATTTCAAAATAATTTTTCTTACACGTAATTTTTAAATACTTTATACTACCTATATTTAGTTGAAAAAAAATCTCAGAGTTGTAAGAATAATTCTTTCTCAAATGTATACATTTGTACATCATTTTGTACATGCATGTATTATAAGACTCAAACAAGTAAACTTATTTATGATTTAAAATAGGTTTGTATATCTTGTATACATATATCTTAAATATATTGTATTTGTGTTTGATTACTGAATCCTCTTTAAAATTCAGTCCAGTATCTTATATTCCCCAGTATTGCCCAGTACTACCCAGTAAAACCCAGTAAAACCCGGTTTTCCCAGTATTTCCCACTGGGCTGGGCATACTCATAAAACCCAGGTTTTTGCCAACCCTGATAAAATTATTTGCAAATGAATCTCTATTTAAAATGTCATTAATGTATTGACAAGCCTAAAGAATGTTTCAAAATGATTATTACAAAAGTGACTGCATAAAATTCTAACTCAGACTTTTGATATAATCAAATAAAAACCTTATTTAAATGTGTGTAATTATTTTTATTTTCTAATTATTGTGCCGTGAAAACGAGAAATGAAGAATAGCGGCACACGGGAATTTACAAAAAAAATGAGTATTGCTTACGTACAAAGTGAAAGTGGAATATGGGAATCTGAAGAAACAATAAGCGGGATCCGGGATCAGAACCCCCCAAATTATGAGACCCCCTTTTTTTGTTTGGCTAAAGTATAGGAGCACTTAAACCTGTCGATGCATCAAGTTGTCTGTATATTTGTTGTTTGGTAGATCTTGTTTTGGACTCACAGGCACTTGTTTCTATCCATGGGAAGATCCACTATCAACATATATTTACGTTGATATAATGATAGCTCGGGGGGCCACTTGCTATATAATTAGTGGTAGGGATGAGCCGCTGGAATAGGTCCTTTTTTCATGCTCTATGATATATGAAAAGGGTGAGAAATTCAGATTGAATATATCAATAGGTTGATATTATCACTTGCTTGATTATATCATAAGTATCTGAAACTAATCAGATGTCCGTATTTATTCTTGATGGGGTTAAACCACAGTCGTAAATGCATCAGTTATTTGTCAAACCAATTAAACTCTATTTATTCTGATGTGGTATTTCCACTGATGCCAGTGATAGATGCAATAAATCCAACTATTTTGACATTTGCACCTAATTAACATTCAAGGGTTTGTATACATAAAACCTGATAACAATTATTTAAAGAAATTCCATTGTGACAGCGTCCTTTAAGAGGGAACGTCAATGAAACTTTTTATCAGTTTTTAATTAATATTTAAACATGTTAAAATCAGTGAAGGTGTTACTATGGGGTGATATTACAATTATCTGACCACAGATGTAATATGGGGACGAAGTCCCCTATTACAGTAGAAAATTCATTAAAAAAAAAAAAAAAAAAAAAATCGGGAAAATTTCCCGAATTTTTCATTGTACTAATGAACTCAAAATCGTTCAATTTTTTTTTTGTCGCGTTTTTTAATTTCCGGATCTGCGCAGAACACATAACTCTACTTCCTTCTTCCGATCTTGTTGTCGTGAGACTTTGATTAGTCTAGTAAAATATAGGAACTCAAGGAACACAATACCAATATATTTCATTTTTAATCATTCTTTGTCTTTGGTATGAATAAACGTTACCTGTTGCATTGCGTTTCCTTGTTTACATTGAACATGACGTCATAACTTAAATAACGTCACAAGTAAAATCCCTTACAACAGAACCAAAATCGGAAACGTTACGGTATTTCCGTTTCTTTTTTTAACAAATATTAAAGTTACAAAAATTAATTTAAACAAACTTCGTCCCCATTCACAGGTTATGCCTGCCTCATATTACCATCTATGATCTAACCAAACATCTTTTATATGTATTGAATTTTGGAATTGAAATATCTTCATAATGACAGATGTAAAATGGGCAATAAGAAAAAAGTGTTTAAGATGTGACGAATTTATTGGAAAAGAAGGTGATATTATTGCGACTATTTTGCTTCTTAACAAGATGATAAGGGGGAACATATTGAAATATATCTATAGGTCTGTTTTTTGTTAATTAATATATGACAAGGTAGGGTGGGGTACTTGATGTCCCAGCTGCTCACCCCTACCAAAAAAAGTTTGAAGTACCTGGTTTCCAGAATTTTCGAGAAAATAGGCTCATCTTCCCATCTGATCATCTCCAAACATGTAAAATCGTCTGCTTTTGGTTTTGAATTTAGCACATGTTGAGATTACTTCCCCTTGTTGACAGGTAACCCAAGTTCATTTCAAACTCTTATCACTCAAAATCATTTAAAATATGACAAGTAACACTTTCCAACCTCAATAGAAAATAAACAACCACGTTCCTTATTTGTATATGCTAAAAAGACACACTGAATTTATCTTTTATAACTATTGTTTAACTACTTGACTTCACAAGAGGTTAATGTAAACTCGATAACATAGGATTCATCAACGTATAACAAACTTAAATAGTGTCCCTTGATGTGCGTTGGCAGTTTAATATTTTCACAAACTTATACTTGATTTTAAATGATTTGTAGGTTTAACATTCTGGCTGGAACGTCTGTAAGACCAATCACCAACGATAAAATAGGAAAAAAAACAAATGACTAGATTTCAAATTTGATTGAGACAAAAAATAAATGCATATCTCCAGATATTGTTGAACATAATTCTTATTTTGGGGTAATTTCAAACAAACCAAATAATAATAAAAGCAAGGAATTGTAAAAACAAAAACATGTGATGTTTAAGGAAGCTGGCTTGTCATGTTTTGGAATTTTGGTCAGATTTTCGGAATCCTCTGATTTTATCCATTGGAATGCATAAACAAATTTTGCCCGGTGACCCCCATTTTTCTTTTTATAATTCTTTTACATGTATAGTTTTCAGCTGTCTGTTAAAGTATTTTAAAATTTTAATTACTTTTTAATAGTTTTTGAAGACTTTAACTTGTCAATAATAAAGCTATGAAAAGTCAAGAGAGAATATTTTCCCGCCAAAATTTCAATTGCGTATATATCGAAAACGAGCACGGCGACCTATATATATTTTTTGCTCTATGGACTCCTTTATTAATCCCCTATCAATATAAACTAATCTTTTGAAAAGTTAATTACTTTGAAACTGAGAAGCGAACTCCCTTAAAATCTTCAATAGTTGGGTATCAGATATATTACATATCACGTGCAAAAAATATTCACGTGATCAAACTTTATAGAATCCCATGACTGAATGATATTTCTCTTGTAGGTTTTTTCATTGAATCAGGTAAATATATAGATATGTTAACTCATAATCATATCCATGTACATAACATAACTTTTACCATAAGTGGTAAAGTAAATACACTTTTTTCTTTATTTCTTCCTGGTTTATCAGTAAAGATTTCCTTATTTTAGAGACCAGGTTGCCCCCCCCCCCTTCTTTAAATGAGGCACTGTCCCTCAGACAAGGGGTCATTTTGCTATAGAAAATTAAAAAGAAAAACTGAGCTTTTAAACTTTGAATAAAGGGTGAAAAATCATTCTATTTGGATTGAATGACATTTCTAAACATGCTGATAGAGTGGTCCTCTTATGTATAGTTCCCTGGGAAAAGATTCGGCAAATATTATATGTGCTCTTTTGAACTAATTAAAAAGCTAGTGGTTTTAAAAAAAATAAATTAATACTCGAAATTAACCCCTCATAAAAGGGATAGTCATTTCTTTGAGGGGTAATCCCTCATTTGAGATGTTGTTCTCAACCTGATGACTACATGGAATGTGGACAGTGGAAGAAGAATTGTATGATGTAACATTTTTACTGATGTGTGTGTGTTTGATGTCAATTTTGAAAAGTGTCACTCCTATGTTGCTTTGGTGACAGGCAATCTGCTTGCTTTTAAAATGTTTTAGATAAAATACATGTGATACTGGTTAATTTAAACTACTCATATATGACTATGAGCTGTGTTGGTTAGAATTAACCTAAAGTATCAGTATCTTCGTAATTTTCAAATAATTACAGATTTGGGATAGAAATTTTTCAGCAATATTGATTTACATACACATATATCCCACACATTTCATTTAATGTATACTAACAGTGTAAAGGTGGCTTGAGGTGACTTAATTTTAAAGTGCAAGAAACATTTGGTCAAAAAAGTGAAAATAAACATCCCTGCAGTGAAGCAGTGATGGAAAAAGTATGTGTGACAACTGATTAAAAAAAAAATTTAATTCCAAAATAGGAGCAGTAAAATCTCTTGCCCAAATACTAGAAAATTGAAGATGAATAATAAAGAAGTCATATTATGAAACAAGTGTTGACTTTTTATAACAGCTAATATAATAATTTTGCCTTCAGTGAATACATGTACAAATGTATCACATATCTTGGTTTAATGAATCATTGCTCCATATTTGCATGATTCATTGGCATTGGTTTTGACCTTCCTGATTCTTGTAGTAATTGAGTTCTGAGTTTTCTGTTCTCAACTGAACAAATACCATCATGTATATTGGTCGGAAAGTCATGAAAGATTGTATGATTGCAATTGATGGTCAGCAGTCAGGGGACTTACTTAAATGAGTGATTTTCTAAATCACTGATTTTTAAGTAACATTATGTTCATAAAGGTTGAAACATGAGAGTTGTTGTCTTTATTGTCGACATAAAGGTTGAAAGTAAGATTTGTCTTTCTTTAATAATCACCTATTTAAGTAGTACAAATTTATCACTAGACTAAGTGATTTAATTTTATTGTAGTTTTAAATATAGAATGCTAATGATCCAGAGACTAATTATGTTTCTAAACTTATCAGAACCAACATCTGTGTTGTCTAGGATGACCAGGTCATGTCAGGTGATGACCTTGTACTGAATCTAGGATAATGACATAAAAATCACTTGTTTAAGTATCATACCTCAATTTCCTTCCAAAAAATCACTTCTTTAAGTATCATTATTTTAATAACCCCAACTAATTTCAACACCCCCGAACAGTAAAATTTTTATCGTGAACAGTAGAATCTTATTACATAATCTGAAAGATGAAACCTTGAACTTTACAGGAAAAATACTCCCACTGCTGGGAAAAATCTGTTAAGAAAGTATCAGTTCATTAAGTTAAGTATAAACCTTGCTACTTAAAAGAAGCAAAATGTTCATTTTTTTCAATTTTACTAATGAAAAGATATTATCTAAACCTATGTGTTTAAAATTTTAGTAAAACTACAAAATCACAATTTATGACAAAATTTCGAATTTGCTACTTAAATAAGTGATTTAAAATCACTTATTTCAGTAAGTCCCCTGACTGGTCAGTAGGTCTGTGCATTTTTCTAATATCTTTAATCCTCTCTGCCATTTTATTAAGGTGCTAATGTATGCCTCTTGTTTTTATATTCTGTAAGGAGATTATCTTGTAGTTCTGTGGTGGTAAGTCTTTTGTTTCTGTGCTGCTGTTTTTACAAGGATGACAGTCTCATCATTAAGAGATATAAGCTGTGAAAGATGGAAATTGACCTTGTGCAAGTGAACTGATACATGTACATGTATAAGACTTTGCTTGCTTTTGGAACATTCAAATATGAAATGAGAGATGAATTTTAATCTCTTTTGTAGGGTTCTTATATTTTATATCAACCCTATTTTAAAACAGTTACATACTTTGCATAGAAATTTTACACCCAGAAATAAGTTGACATGGTTAACAGATGTATAAATATTCATTTGCATAAGTTCAATTTCTATTCCACACAGTAAGTATGTTCTGGTGTCCATAACCATGTAAGTAGGCCTCTTTTGCTTAAGATTTCTTTTATATCTGTCAATAGAACTATATAGCTAATGACTGCTCAATTAAGACTAATAAGAGTCCTACAGTGCTGTGACTTTATTGAAGGAATTATGTTTTACTATTAGAAATTGTTAAATTCCTAACTTTTGAGTACAAATGTATATGGAGTTTTTGTAAGATTTGCTTTGAACTAGCTCCATATGCCAAACTATATACAGATTAAAAAGATTATAATTTTTAGCTAAAATGACAACTTTGAGTCATTTTGCAATACTTATTTTTTAATAAAAAGAACACAAAAAATATACTTGTATATCAAATTTATCTTTGAAAAAGGTCATTTTTTATCATCTGCATTATCAGTAAGTAGAAAAGGTAACATGTTTATCAGTCAGCTGGTAAGATTGTGTCAGATATAAACTTATGATTCCACATGACCAAGGTGTTGATATTTATTTATTTGACCTAATTTATCTTAAGAGCAAGACAGACACATGGTCTGTCATGGGAGGGCAGACATCAGACCATGTTTGTCTTTCATCTCAGTATGTTCTTAAAAGTACTGTATATATACTTGTTCACTCATATCAGCTAGATCTATCCCCATAGACACATCTTTGCTGCATGTGATTGTTATTTTTCACCACAAGTAAAAGAAAACAAATTTGTTTCAGATCACAAACATGTGGACTACAGTACTAGTGTTGACAATTTGTTTGATTCTTCATATAAGTTATGGAGCCCCACCTGCAGATGAAATTAAATACATGCCAGGCCTACACAAGCAGCCATATTGGAAACAGTATTCTGGGTATTTGAATGCTACTGGAACAAAACAGTTACATTACTGGTAAGTACATTATGTTCAAACAACAAAATCATAGTTTTATAGAAAATTGAATATATTAATTGTTAAAATTTATAGCATCAGCATGATCAGGGTTTCTTCAATATTCCTTATAAAAGTTTAAACAAAAAATATTTCAAAGTATCTGCGGGGAAAATAAGAGCTTACAAAGAAAGAGGATTTTGTCAATTAAATTCAAACCTATAACGAATTGTTTTACATCAGAGGATAAGGTTATATATATATTGGTAAACTATTTACATTTCAGCATGCTCTGTACCATCTGAAGTAATCATGTCTAGAAATGTGAAATCTGATAATCATGATAATACATTTGTTAATTATTCACCTGAGCAATTTTTTTTTCATTACT
The DNA here is from genome assembly GCF_965363235.1 of Mytilus galloprovincialis. Taxonomy (NCBI): domain Eukaryota; kingdom Metazoa; phylum Mollusca; class Bivalvia; order Mytilida; family Mytilidae; genus Mytilus; species Mytilus galloprovincialis. Next base: position 66,391,218 of record NC_134843.1, read on the forward strand.
TGACATATGTAAAAGAATTTTGATGATACAATACAATACAAAGAGTATATATAGTGAATAAAATATCATCTTTATGTTTGCTAGGTTTGTACAGTCAGCTAATAAACCATCAGAAGATCCTCTCGTTATGTGGATGAATGGGGGACCAGGATGCAGTTCTGATTTAGGTTTACTCTCAGAACATGGACCTTTTAGGGTAAAATAACTTACAATGATTATGAGCATGTTTGAAATGGATGAATAATTTAGGCCGCTGTATAATCCATTTTCTATTTGGTCAAGAATTTAAGTAATTCCAGGCATATTCATAACATTATATAAATGATTCCAAATACTTGTGTTCTCAATATCATATCATCCTATGTTTTAATTGCTTGACATATGCAAACGAACTTTGATGATACAATACAATACAATATAAAAAGTTCTGGAGAAAACCTTACTAAGTTGTAAAACTTCTGTCTAACTGTTTGTCATTTTGAAAAATAAAATATGTTTAAACTATATATCCTATACATGTATATCAGTATATGCATTGTTGGTACATAAAGCAAAAAGGTTCTTATGGTCATAGTTTTAAACCTGTTGTGTCTGATAAGAGCATGGACAGAAATGAGTTGAAAAGATTGCCAAAAAAATTAGAAAAAAACATTAGCTCCTTCCAACATTTGTTCACTTTGTAAGGGAAGGTGCAAAATCTCTGGTAATACAATACTTAAATTTACACATTGACATAATTATTTTGAAATTCAGTACAAAATCACATAGTCATTGTGTTCAGCGGCATTTTCAGCTACTTGAGTGTCTATGTGACTTTAAGAATAAACTTATGAAAGTTTTATGATAGCAAGGGATCTAGATTTTATCCATGGATGATATTTATTTTTAGATTGGTAAAGATGGAGCCAGTGTTACATACAATCCACACGCCTGGAATAATGTAAGTTTAAAATTATTTATTCTGAAATGTGATTAAAGTCAGTGTTCTCCCCAGGCCGTTTTAGCGTCACGGTACCGCGACGCTATAATAATTACCGCGACGCTATAATTATTACCTCGACGCTATAATTATTTTCAGGATGTTATTTTTCTCGTTCCTAAATTTTGAACTTTCATCTAATTACCACTTATGATCATAAAAAAAATAGATCACTTTTAATTGTAATCCCTTCAAGTCGGACAATAGAGGCAATTTAGAGTGGTTAAATAGGTGTTAATTGCCCTTTGGGTGATAACTGTTTGGATACGAATACCCCAAGCTGTCACTTTGACATGATTAATACCACGTGGTTTGCAATCGGCAAATTTCGACAAGGAGAAAACGTAATCAGAAAATCATAAAAAAAAAATCGAAATATATGTTTGCTAAATGAAATTTCAAAGAAACAAACAATTTTTCTCTTTTAAAATGAGGTTGAGTCTTATCTTTTTACGACTTTTAATATATTAGTATTACTTTCTATCTCTTCCTATTACTTTTTGTAAATCGAGAGTGAAAATTTTGATTTTGGGCTGAAAAAGTTTTGTACTTTCTTTAGAAAGTGATCAAAATTGGCTTGTGTATATGTTCCCTCCATTTAATGCATTTAAAACGCCATATTCATTCCCAATCTCTTGTCAAACATTGTTTATTTTCGTATTTTTCATTGCTTTCGGCGGCCATTTAATATTTTAGTGTAAACTATTGATCGGAACCGGACCAGATATGACAAAAATCCGCATTTTACAATAATAACTACATATGCACAAATGGCACAGTAGACAGAAAACAATGATACATAAAGAGAAAACTAATCATTAACAGACTACTTGTAGATAACTTTGTTAAGAATATATATCATTTTGTAAAAAGAAACAACTGGGACCATGAACCAATATGTTTCAAAGACATGATAAAGAATTTTTTCTATTCAAATTTTTTATTAAGAACCTGTGTTAATAAACCATCCATTCATTTAGCTGGGTATAGGTAGGGTAACTGGAACCACACATATATTTTTATTTAGACTAAGAGGAAAAAAATAATTCTGGAACTATAAATGAATATGGAAAACATAAACTGAAAATACTGTTATCATGGTTATAGTTTAATTGTATTCTCAGTTATGAATTCAACAATATAAAAACAAAGAATAGGGTGGAAAAGAATATTTTATTTACCAATTAAGGGCCTATAGCATACAAACATTATTATACATTTTGTAATAAACAATAATGTATATAACATAAAGGAAATAAAGCGTTGCCACGACACGATAAATTACATTGAAAAAAAATACAATTTATTTTTTTACGCCAAATGTGATGCTATCCAAAATTTCTGGGGAGAACACTGTAAAGTAGTACACTTTTTTTATCATCATGTATTTTGAAATAAATGATTATTTGATTCTCAATTCAAGTTTCAACTCTGAGAGTTACTTTATTTGTTTTATATAGATTAGGCCGTTGGTTTTCCCGTTTGAATGGTTTTACACTAGTAATTTTGGGGCCCTTTTTAGCTTGTTGTTCGGTGTTAGCCAAGGCTCCGTGTTGAAGGCCGTACATTGACCTATAATGGTTTACTTTTTTTTAAATTGTTATTTGGATGGAGAGTTGTCTCATTGGCACTCACACCACATCTTCCTATATCTATATAAATCAGCTAGTGTCAAACTTTTTATTGTGACTTCTTTACCACTAGACTATTATTGTTTCAAAGTAATGTTTCAGTAATGTGTCCAAGGCACATTTCGTAGAGGTATGCACTTATTAGACATGTTAGATATTGGAGACACCTGCTTTCTGTTTCCAGGTAGCTAATATGATATATCTGGAGGCTCCAGCAGGAGTAGGATTCTCGTACTCACAGGATAAAAACTACACTACAGATGATGACCAAGTGGCACTAGACAATCACATGGCATTAAAAAATTTCTTTCTAAAGTTTCCAGAATATGCCAAAAATGATTTCTATATAACTGGTGAAAGTTATGGTGGTATTTATGTTCCCACACTGTCTGCTAGAGTTGTTGATGATACTGCTATCAACTTTAAAGGCTTTGTTGTAGGCAATGGATTATCTGATGACGAAATGAATTCTGATTCTCTCGTTTACTTCGCCTATTATCATGGATTGATAGGGGACAGGTAAATTTTGTTTGTCATTTCCGTTAACAGTTGTGGTGTGTTCATATAATTATAATTATACTATAATTCCTCCATCTACAAACTATCTTATTGTCACCCCTATCAAATTATATTTATCTTTTATGAAAGAAAACAATAAGTGTGTGCAATTAAGTTTAGATGAATATTTCCTTTACACTGACAATACAATTGGAACACTGTATGAAAATCTACTAAGATTTGAGTCAAACTTTTCAAAGTTGATTGCAATAAGCTGTTAGCACATTTACTTGTGAAATATCCTATAGAACAATATAGGATGAAAATAATAGATCCACCATATTATCTTATTTTAAACTCTTGTAAGCACTCCCATGTATATGAGTATTTTGTATTTACTTTCAGTTTGTGGAGTGATTTATCAAAATACTGTTGTCAAGGTAACATGACAAGGTGTGCATTTTCACGAAGCAGGGGAAAGGAGGAATGTGGCAAAGCTGTAAGTTATTATAAAGAAATTTATTATAGTGTTGTTGATTTATAGAAGATAGTATGTTATGGTATTTGAGGTACATGTAATCACTTGTACTGAAGATTCCATTATTTTTATGAGTTATATCAGTACACATTTTCAATAAAAGAGGAAAAATTGTATTTCATATATTTTTGATTTTATAGTTTTGCCAAAGTCTACTTACAAACCTATAGAAAATACATATTTGTTTGAACATTTAGATTTGTGGTTTGCTTTAACCATTGAAATCCACAAAAATTAGAATCCCTTAAATAATATTGAATCCACAGTATATAATTAAATATTGGTTTATTTCAAAATTATAAGTTGTGGTTATTGGTATATAGGCTTAAAACAAATCTGTTTTATTTGAGTCATTTCAATCTTTAAATCCTAAAGACACATGTTTTTATAATGTGAACTTTTATAATTATGTAGTCCAAATCAAAGTTTTCACCAGAGTTTTGCAGCTGTGTACGGAAGAATCACATGTATGTACAGGACATGGTGTCATACAGTTCACAGTTCACTGAATGTTGTGTTGTGATAGTGTGAGCAGGGCATGGTGTCCTATACCATAGACATATATACTTGTATATCATGTGTTCAATTTATGTTTGTATTTTATTCATGTGTTCAATTTATGTTTGTATTTTATTCATGTGTTCAATTTATGTTTGTATTTTATTCATGTGTTCAATTTATGTTTGTATTTTATTCATGTGTTCAATTTATGTTTGTATTTTATTCATGTGTTCATGTTATGTTTGTATTTATTTAACAGTTAAGTCCTGTTACTGAGATTGTGTATGGCAGTGGTTTAAATGAGTATAACTTGTATGGTACATGTGAAGGTGGCAATGGTATCTATTTTGATGAAGAGACCAACAAAGTGGCATTCACACATCAGAGGTGGCAAATGAAAAATAATCCATATGTTTCTCAGAAAATGAAGGTAAAGTACATTTGTAATATCATTTAGTGTTTGGTTTGATAAGATTGATCATACAAATTATTTAGGGATATACTGAAGTAACCGGACCAAATCAATGTTGACAACAAACAGTATCAAACAGGCCATTGGTAAATACTGGTCCCATATAATCTACATTAATGTCTAGGAGTACATGTAAAAAAAATCGTTACTTTCAAAAATTTTATTTGCCCCCTTTTTAGCTCACCTGGCCCAAAGGGCCAAGTGAGCTTTTCCAATCACTTTGCGTCCGGCGTCCGGCGTCGTCCGTCGTCGTCCGTCGTCGTTAACTTTTACAAAAATCTTCTCCTCTGAAACTACTGGGCCAAATTAAACCAAACTTGGCCAAAATCATCATTGGGGTATCTAGTTTAAAAAATGTGTCCGGTGACCCGGCCAACCAACCAAGATGGCCGCCATGGCTAAAAATAGAACATAGGGGTAAAATGCAGTTTTTGGCTTATAACTCAAAAACCAAAGCATTTAGAGCAAATCTGACATGGGTAAAATTGTTTATCAGGTCAAAATCTATCTGCCCTGAAATTTTCAGATGCATTGGACAATCCGTTGTTGGGTTGCTGCCCCTAAATTGGTAATTTTAAGGAAATTTTACTGTTTTGGGTTTATTATCTTGAATATTATTATAGATAGAGATAAACTTTAAACAGCAATGATGTACAGCAAAGTAAGATTTAAAAATAAGTCAACATGACTGAAATGGTCAATTGACCCCCTAAGGAGTTATTGTCCTTTATAGTCAATTTTTAACAATTTTTATAAAATTTGTAAATTTTTACTAACATTTTCCGCTGAAACTACTGGGCCAAGTTCATTATAGATAGAGATAACTGTAAGCAGCAAGAATGTTCAGTAAAGTAAGACGTACAAACACATCACCATCACCAAAACACAATTTTGTCATGAATCCATCTGCTTCCTTTGTTTAATATTCACATAGACCAAGGTGAGCGACACAGGCTCTTTAGAGCCTCTAGTTTTAATATTTTTTTATAAGTAGAGATCATTTATAGTCTATGAGGATGCTGCTTTAAATTCAACATTAAGAGCACAAGTTGCAACTAGACTGGACATGTCCCCACACAACACCAGGACAAAGGAGATACCTGAAGGGGCTAATAAAATAGTTCTGTATGCGATATTCATATGACACATCCATATGTCTGTTGTGTACTTGAATTAAAATATGTATTTAATGTACCTTGTAAGCTTATGTTTTACAGAAATTGATTAAAATTGAACAAGTCTGTTATTTTATACAAATTTTTGAAATAAAAAAATGTTCTTCAAACAATGTGAAATATGTGGTACATTTTACAAAAATTGAAGTTTTAATTACTTTTTTATAAAATCATTTCAAAAAAACAATATTCTGACAGTTTATACCATATATCTTTGGTATTTGTGTATATGTTCTGCATAGTAAAGTAAAGTTTCTAAAAGATTTTGGAACTTCACCACTATTAGTCTAACGGTCTAATAAGCTTTTGTATAAACTAAATATTATATTTTATAGTTTATCCAAGACTTTACAAATGTAGAAGATCACCTTAGATTAACACCTCCATGTCTGAACTACAGCAATGTTGTCAAGTACCTGAACACTGCTGAAGTTAGGAAACAATTACACATACCTGATATGGTGCAAAAGTGGGATATATGTAGGTATGTAGATCTAAAATCAGTTAGGAAACAATTACACATACCTGATATGGTACAAAAGTGGGATATCTGTAGGTATGTAGATGTAAAATCAGTAAGGGAGCTTTGTTGTAATATGTAAAGGTCACTCAGCTGTACTCTTTGAGATATGTCTGTTGAGTATAGGTTAAAATGCAATAAAATTAAGAATTGAAATGGGGAATGCTTAAAAGAGACAACAACCCGACCATAGAGTAGAAAACATCCAAAGGTTTCCAATGGGTCTTCAACTCAGTGAGAAAATCTTTTAACATGGAGGCGGGCTTCAGCTGGCCTCTAAATAAAAGCATGAACTAGTTCATTAAAAATTGCCATCATACAAGACTAGAGGTATCTTTTAGTAATCATCCTTGCATATTATATACTGTTTTACATGTTGTTGTTTTAAATAACAAAATCTTTGAATTGAAACCACAGTCCTTCCAAATACCCCATACTGTACTTATAAACTCTATTTGTTCAAAAAGAAAATTGAAAAGTAATTCTACGTTTTACATTTTGTTCATGTTTTTTTTTTGCAGTGCAGATATAAATTTGAATTATGGCAGGAAATATGACTCAATGAAAGACCAATATAACAAAATACTATTGGCCAAGGTGAGCTAAGTAACTGATAAATATTCTTGTTTTATAAAAACCCTATTTTGATTTTTTCCAGTGCCGTTGTAGGAATGGGATATAAGCGTATATATTCCTCCATGGATAAACAATATCAGAAAGTCTTGTTAGCCAAGGCAAGTCAAAGTGTGCATGTTGTTTTTCTTTTATTTAGCATGGCTAGTAGGCATGTGCATGGCATTTTATATTATTAATTTACTAACTCTAGAGCTTTACTGCTTACATGTTTAGTACAGATCATGTGTAGCTGCCAGTCTATCCATTGTACTTTCTTGTTGCTTTTCACTTTTAAAATTATTTACTATGAAAATGTCTATAATAAAAGTGCAGTTTTTAGTTTAATGTATTTTACAGATTGATTTGTGGGTTGGAAAAACTTTCTACATAGATTCGAAAGGAATTTTACATTCAAATTTACTCTAATTACTCTATTTTGTGTAATAATTTGAACAGTTTGAATAATTACACTGACTCATAGTACTAACTCGTATTAACATATATTAACCCAAGTACATGTACTTAAGCTAGTATTCAGATCACTGTCAAGCACTTCTCCAGAACTAACAATTAGACATTTGATTTAAAATCTTTTTCATGCAAACACACAAGTGATAAAAAGATTGGGTTTTTTATCTGACATTCAATTATTACAAGAATGCAATAAATCCTAACTCATTTAAATGTATTTTGATTAGATATCGAATATCAACCATAGTAATAAAACTCATTATGACTTGAATGTAAGCAAATATAAAAACAAAATTAAAAAAAATCCAGATGTGAAACAGATCTTCTAGATACAGTAGTGTCCTTAATTTCAAGTTTTCAACACTGTGATATAGGAGTTGTAAGCATTTACAGAAAAGTAGACAGGGTTTTTATGCTTTCCTAATAATTACTAACTACCTTATACAATTTAATAGATATATATTCCATGTATAACTTGTATAAATTAGTTTATGTGAATTGATACCTTATTGAATATGGAGAGAAAATAGATATTTTTTCCTTAATGTGCCTACATAATATGATGAATAATTATCTTAATGAATAAGATTAAATGAAAGAATATCGAGCAGATAACAATCAGCAATCGTCTGGTAAATTTCCAGAGGAACTGAATTGGTCATGTTTAGACTAGAAGGGTAGAAATTCAAATGTTTTATAGAAAAGATAATGTTATGCTTGGTTTCCCTTACAGAAAAAGGTAATGGTCTATAATGGAGATGTAGACATGGCTTGTAATTTCCTTGGAGATGAGTGGTTTGTGGAGAGTCTCAATCAAAAGGTTTGTATTAACAACTGTAAGATAAGTAATCAAAACCTTTAGTTTCAAAATGATTTTGGTTGTTGATATTTATTGAATAAATGTTCATATTATATTAACTGATAAATTGGTTAAAGATATTAAGAGGTAAGAAAGAAGAAAGAATTTTATTATAATTATTATTATTATTATTATATAAGGAAGAAATTATAAGAAAAGTATGAAGTTAAAACATTAGAATATTTAAAATTTATGCATAATTGGAGCATCCTAATACTGTAAATTCAGAAAGAATTGTGAAGTTTTTGTTTTGTTATTGTGAAAAATGCAACAGGAATATCATTGCAAAAAAAATAATTAAAAAATTAAACTCACATTTGTTTTAAAATTTTGATTTTTTTTTTTTTTTTTTCAATATAGTTAAAATTAAATACACATTTAAGTCTAAAATGACAAAATTGCAATAATAAATTCATGCAATAGTTTGTGAATTTACAGTAGGAAGAGACATGTTTATACAGGAACATATATATTTATGTTTTAGTTGGTGACAGAAAGAAAAGCTTGGCATTATACACCAGAGGGCACCACCAGTACACAGGTTGCAGGATTTGTAAAACAGTTTGAAAATTTAGCACTTGTTACTGTCAGGGTAAGTCACTTATAAGTCTTGTAAAGAAGTATTTACTTATTAAGAGTAGTTAAAATCAATTTAAAGTTAGTATAAATGAATGAAAGAAAATGCTAGATAGCAACACAACAATACAAATTAACCAACAATATATTATGATATAGTATTAGTATGTGTTCTGATAGAAACACTTTAACCATGTGACAACCTTAAAGAGATTTCAACATCAAGTCCTTAAATGAACAAGACCATAAAAAGGCAGTGAAATTACTAAATATATAGTTTATTGGTATTTTAAAAACATCTTTTAAAACCACTAGGGCAACAGAAATATCAGAAATAAAATACACAATACCAGCTATGGCTTGACAAAATAGACAAAGAAAGATAAATTTACAATTAAACTATAATAAAATATAGTTATATACATATAATTTTTTTTGCTATATAAGTTCATGATCAGATAAGATTGGAAGAGTAACTGTAACATACTTGTAATTTAGTAGGTCCTTTGTTTCATATCTTATAGAATAGCAGTAGTACTTACGTAAACAAAATCCTAAAAATCATCGGTTTCTGAAATGTACTGGATTATAATTTAGTGGAAATGTCATCCCACTTGAACAACTATTTTGTGTTTCATAGTCTTAATTTGTTACAGGTTCTTTGCAAATGGAAATTGATTTTAAAAAGGTTTTATGGTGCCCTAGTCCTCACTCTAGATCTTGTAAGATAGATATTTTGTTTCACTGACTAAATAATTGATTTTGAACATATTTTTGTGGAGATAACATTATTCAATTGTACATTGTGTGATTTAATCTTATTTGTAGGGAGCAGGTCACATGGTTCCTACAGACAAACCACAACCAGCACTGATTATGATCACCAACTATTTACAAGACAAGCCATTCCAGTAAATGATGTGATCAAGTTCTGACATTACATTCCAGTATACAGGCCTAGAAGAGTCATTAGCTCAATGTGCTCATTAACTTATAAGAAAAGAACATTTGATTATATGATAGAAAAACAAAACATTTTTATCATACAGTTCACCCTAATTTTTGTCATCATATGAGGTTGGTCAGAAACTGAAAAAGTAGATATAAAATGCAAAGGGTACTTAGAAATTTTTAGACTATTATAATATAAAGGTATTATATTATGTAAGGTAAAATATTAGTACAGGGGAATATTATATGACTGTGAAATCCATTTGGGTTGATCTTCTACATTATTTAAGTTTCTATTATATCCCTTCATCTGGAAATCCAAATGTCTTGATAGAGTTATTTCCCTTGAATGATTGTCAAAAGAACCATTTTGAATGTTAAAAGTCTATTTGTTTATTCAAAGAATAGTTTGATATGTGCCTATCATATTAATTTGCCCATACTATCAGGGTAATGCTACTTACTGCTTTAACTGGACACAATCACTGTAATGAGATGATACACTAAGAGTCTTTTCAATCTACATAAATAGAGTATTACAAAACTAGATGACTTAAACTTATAAATAATCGTAAAGTATCAGCAGAATTTAGACTGTAATGGTAGTAGAAAAAAGTTCATCAGGACCTTATATATATTGCCATTGCTCTTTTTTTTCTGTTTTGTTCCTTTCCATCTCCACTGACAAATTATATTAGCATTTGAACTGAAAATATGTTTATGCATTTGTAATATTTTGTTGCATTTTAATTAGTTATTATTCTATTTTGTTGTGCAATAGAAATTAAAAAAAAAAAATTATTTAGTTTTTTCTGATGTATATTTAGATAAAAAGGATAATAGGTGCTCATGCATTGAAAATAATGTAACAACTTAAAATAAAAAAAGCTACATCAGTCTAAATTCTTATTATGTATGAAGAGATATGAAACGACAGGATTGGTTTTGTTTTACTTTTATTTCTGGAAATTGCATTGATATTTTATAGAATAAAACTTAAAGCTTGTAGAATTATTGTTATATTTTATTAAATTGCTATGATTTATCTGTGATTTTTTATGTGCAATGCTCAATAAAATTATTTACTTTCGTGTTTCGTCATGTGTAACGTGCTTCATCATGTGTAACTATCCATCATCACTTTCTATGGCTGTTTGTAGTTTTCATTTGATATGTCATGATGTGTAATTTATATACTGTAAAGTCAGAAGTTATTGCAATGCTTATATTAATGCAAAAATGCAACATATAGCAGTAATAAAAACTTGCATTCACAATTTGAGATGTGATTTTTGTCGAGCCTACAACTTTTGTCTCAGAAAGCTTGACATAGAGATAGTGATCCTACAGCGGCGGCGTTAGCTAATACTTCTTAAAAGCTTTATATTTTAGAAGGTGAAAGACCTGGATGCTTCATACTTTGTATATAGATGCCTCATGTTACGAAGTTTCCGTCAGTCACATGTCCAATGTCCTTGACCTCATTTTCATGGTTCAGTGACCACTTGAAAAAAAAGTTCAGAATTTTTGTAATGTTAAATTATCTCTTATTATAAGTAATAGGATAACTATATTTGGTATGTGCGTACCTTGCAAGGTCCTCCTGTCAGACAGTTTTCACTTGACCTCGACCTCATTTCATGGATCAGTGAACAAGGTTAAGTTTTGGTGGTCAAGTCCATATCTCAGATACTATAAGCAATAGGGCTAGTATATTTGGTGTATGGAAGGACTGGAAGGTGTACATGTCCAACTGGCAGGTGTCATCTGACCTTGACCTCATTTTCATGGTTCAGTGGTTATAGTTAAGTTTTTGTGTTTTGGTCTGTTTTTCTCATACTTTATGCAATAGGTCCACTATATTTGTTGTATGGAATGATTGTAAGGTGTACATGTCTAGCGGGCAGATGTCATCTGACCTTGACCTCATTTTCATGGTTCAGTGGTCAAAGTTAAGTTTATAAGTTTTGGTCTTTTTATCTAATATTATATGCCAAAGGTCAACTATATTTGGTGTATGGAAATATATTATGATTTATATGTCAGTCCTGCAGGTTTTATTTGATCATGACCTCAATTGCACGGTTCATTGCTCAGTGTTAAGTTTTTGTGTTTTGGTCTATTTTTCATAAACTATAAGTAGTAGGTCAACTATATTTGTTGTATGGAAGCTTTGTTAGCTCTACACGTCTGTCTGGCATGGTTCATCTGACCTTGACCTCATTTTCATGGTTCATTGGTCTTTGTTTAGCTATCTTGGTTAATGTTAAGTTTATGTGACAGTTGTAATAAAGCTTTATTCTTAGGACTATCAACATAATATCAATGATTAGTAAAGAAGGCGAGACATTTCAGTGTGTGCACTCTTGTTCCTAAACAAAATGTTGGCAATTGCATTAATTAGATCTCACATTTTTCAGTTTTAGTGATTTACAATATAAAACTAGAGGCTCTCAAGAGCCTGTGTCGCTCACCTGTTAATGTGTTTACTGATGTCGGCCATCTTTGTTGGTAGGCGGGGTCATTAGACACTCTTTTTAAAAATAGATACCCTAGTATTATGATTGTGGCCAAGTTTGGTTAAATTTGGCCAAGTAGTTTTAGAAAAGATTTTTATACAAGTTACAAAAATGAGGAAAAGTTGTTTAATATTGACTCTAAAGGGCAATAACTCCTTAGGGGGTCCTCTAACAATTTTGATCATGCTGACTTATTTGTAGATCTTACTTTGCTGAACATTATTGCTGTTTACAGTTTATCTCCATCTATAATAGTATTCAAGATAATAACCAAATCTGCAAAATTTTCTTAAAATAACCAATTTAAGGGCAGCAACCCAACAACAGGTTGTCCGATTCAACTGAAAATTTGTGAGGGGATATATCTTATTCTGATGGACATTAAAATCTTGAAAGATTTGCCCTAAATGTCTTCGTTTCAAAGATATAAAGCAAAAACTGCATTTTACCACTATGTTCTAATTTTAGCCATGTCGGCCATTTTGTTTGTTAGGCTGGGTCATCGGACACATTTTTTAAACTATAAACCACAATGATAATTGTCGCCAAGTTTGATTAAATTTGGCAAAGTAGTTTTAGAGAAGAAGATTTTTAGAAAAGTTACAAAAAATGATGAAAAGTTGTTAAAAATTGACTATAAAGGGCAATAACTCCTTAAGGGGTCGACTGGCAATTTTGGTCATGTTGACTTATTTGTAGGTCTTACTCTGCTGAACATTATTGCTGTTTACAGTTTATCTCTATCTATAATAGTATTCAAGATAATAACCAAAAACTGCAAAATTTCCTTAAAATAACCATTTCAGGGGCAGCAACCCAACAACAGGTTATCCGATTCGTCTGAAAATTTCAGGGCAGATAGATCTTCACCTAATAAACAATTTTACCCCATGTCAGATTTGCTTTAAATGCTTTGGTTTTTGAGTTATAAGCCAAAAACTGCATTTTACCCCTATGTTCTATTTTTAGCCATGGTGGCCATCTTGGTTGGTTTGACGGGTCACGCCACACATTTTTTAAACTAGATATCCCAAGGATGATTGTGGCCAAGTTTGGTAGAATTTGGCCCAGTAGTTTCAGAGGAGAAGATTTTTGTAAAAGTTTACAGACGACGGACGACGGACGACGGACGCAGGACGACGGACGACGGACGCCAAGTGATGAGAAAAGCTCACTTGACCTTTCAGGTCAGGTGAGCTAAAAAATGCACATCAATTTCTGCATTTACAGTACATGTAGATGTTAATTGGTAACAATTTAAATATACATAAATAATAATAAACATGATGAAAGTGATTCATTTTGGCCTTCTTTTTTTTTGTCTTCATTTTTTTTTATTTTTGAAACATTCTATGAAAATTTTTTACAGCTTATTGTATTGTATAATTCATAAACTTATTTTACCTGTATTTCAAATATGGTTTAATATGCATGTATATTTTGTTTTTCTTGAAAGTGCATAATTAAATTTTGAAACCAAGTCAATAATTGATTTCTTATTAATCCTTTTTGTTTTTATTACTCCTACCATTGTGAAGAAAGGAGACGTATAGAACCACTAATGCATACCCCGTGTTTAAATTTTTCTTACAGTAAACTGTAATAAAACAAATGTGATGGTATATATGTTGCTCAGATCAGGAGTACCTGTTTTTGTACTAGCTATCTTCTAGGAACCACTGCCCTGCGGCCCCGATCCCAACAGTCATTGTCTATTACTTTGCAACTTTTGCATTGTGGCCATGTTAAAGTTTGTTATAATGTCAGTTTAGGGCGAACAACTTTTAAATACAAGTCAAGGATATGTCGTATGGACTTGTTTTATGCATTAGCACATAAGATGTGCCATGCCCTTCCCCCTCAGTCAACTTTAAACCATTTGCAGTTACATGTTAAAGTTTGTAATCAAGTCAGTTGAAAGGTTTCAACAGTTCATTCAATGTTAAGTTTTTGTAAAAAGTATGAAAATAAGAAGATGTGGTTTGATTGTCAATGAGACAACTTTCCACCAGAGACCAAATATCATTGTAGTAAGGCCAGTTTCCCAGTTAAAATAAAAATACCTAGAGGTACAGCAAGCAAAGTTCACAAATGATAACTAAACCTTATAAAGTAAATGATTTGTCATGGGGAAACCTGAATAAAAATCCAGATAAAAACACTTAATAGATCAATAATGGAACTATGTGTACGGGGTAACCTGAGGGACCAGAACAAATGTCAGATTAAGCAGGGTGTCCGAATACACATATTTTTTCGGCAAGGATAGGCATATTTTGGGGCCATGAAAATGAGTTGGTTAAAGCAGGATGTTGGAATACTCAGGTGTTAGATAATGCAAGTTACACTGTATATGGTTAAATTTCTGAAAAAGATTCAATCCAACCAAAGGAACTGAACCCCAAAAACAAATGGCAAAGTTCATGGCATACTTACCAAAACCCCTAAAAATAATATGAATTAAAAACTTCTGAGAGTTTCTTTTACTCTGGGATACAAATGTGTACTGCAGTTAATGGATATGACAGGCCATATCAAACAAAAGTAAATCTTAAGAATAATGTGTCCATAGTACTCAGATTCCCCACTCAAACTTTCATTTTCTATGTGAAGTGGACTGTGAAATAGGAGTAAAAACTCTAATTTGCCTTAAAATTAGATAGATCACATCATAGTGAACATGTATATAACAAGACTTCAACTTCATCAATTACTACCTTGACCAAAAACTTTAACCACCACTTGCACTATCATTTTTGTCGAGCCTTCGACTTTAGTCGAGCCTTCGACTTTAGTCGAAAAAGCGAGACTAAGTGATCCTACATTCCTTCGGCGTCGGCGGCGGTGGCGTCCACAAATATTCACTCTGTGGTTAAAGTTTTTGAAATTTTAATAACTTTCATAAACTATCCTTGATTTGTACCAAACTTGGACAGAAGCTTGTTTATGATCATAAGATAGTATCAAGAAGAAAATTTTGTAAAAATAAATTTCCACTTTTCCGTATTTTACTTATAAATGGACTTAGTTTTTTTGCCAGAAACAAAACATTCACTCTATGGTTTAAGTTTTTAAAATTTTTATAATGTTCTTAAACTATCCTGGATTTCTACCAAACTTAGACAAAAGCTTGTTTCTGATCATAAGATATTATTCAGAAGTAAATTTTGTGAAAAAAAAAATCCCTTTTTCCGTATTTTACTTATAAATGGACTTAGTTTTTCTTCCAGTTAACATTACATACAGTCTGCAGTTAAAGTTTATAAAACAATTATTAGATTCATAAACTATCCTTGATTTTTTTACCAAACTTGGAAGCTTCTTTCAATCAAAAGACAGTATCAAGAGGGAAATTTTTATTGATGTTTTTCCTTAAGCAAAAGTAGGCGAGACACTGGGTTCCGTGGAACCCTTACAAATTTTTTATGTTTGTTGGACCCTGAAATTGGGGTCAAAACTCCACATTGTGGAATAGCACTGCATTTGTTTGCCTGTGGTAAGTTCAGAACCTGATGTTCAGTGGTTGTCAGTTGTTGGTGTGATTCATAAATGTTTCTCGTTTCTCTTTTTTAAAAATAGATTAGACAATTGTTTTTCTGGTTTGAATGGTTTTTCACTAGTCATTTTTTTTACCCTATATAGCTTGCTGTTTGGTGTGAGCTAAGGCTCCATGTTGAAGGCCGTATTTTGACCTGTAATGGTTTTTCTTGTACAAATTGTAACTTGGATGGAGAATTGTCTCATTGGCACTCATACCACCTTCTTATATCTATAAATAATTGTGATTGACTTGACAAGCATTTACTCTACGGATTCAAGACAGTTGAGTGAATGGTTAATCCATTTGTGTCACAATCTCTGATTCTAGAAAGTAATATAAATTTGCACAAATAAAACGTGTACTATAAAGTCAGACAAAAAGTACAACATGTAATTTGTCAACATATTTATTTATATATAATATCAATATACCCAGTATATAATTGCAGTGAAGTAATACAAAGCCATCAACAGTTAAATATAAAAACAAAAATATTTGTGTATAAATATATAGAAAAAACAATATACCGGTAGATATGCACTAAATATCAGCCAATGAAACCACTGTAAAAGTTGAACATCCATTGTTTATGATATTTTCTGGCAAAATATGCAAAGAAATAGAATGAAAAAGTAATATAAAAATAAAGCCCACTAATGCAGAAAAAAAACATTAACTTTAGATATTATATGGCTTGGTTATCTGAAGAAATGTAAGGGAAACTACACTCATTTTAAAGTCACCTTTATGATGAACATAATGATAATGTGAAATTTAATGTAATATAATATGCATAAATAATTTAAATGTAGACAAGATACTTTTTGTTTTCTTCAAACTATATAAAAATTTTCGTAATTATAAATATTTAATATGTTTGCCAATAATAATCCACCCTTGTTCCCCCTGTCAATTATTACCCAAAACATACACTCTATTTATAAAAGGGAAGGCTTACATAGTTTATCAGACATATCCATGAAATATATAAATATATACTTATATTGCTTGTTAATATTGCAACTAATCATGACTTCATAACTATGACTAGAAAAAGCTGTGCACATCTTCAACTAAAAAGATTGATATTTGCTCTATACGATATACAAAAGTGTCTATTTACCCCATGCTAAAATACATGTACTACTGTTGACTGCACAGCATCAACAGACTAAAAAATCTAAATATCATTAATAAATATCTATTATGTATGACTACTTGTAAAATTTCATAATCCTTGAAATCTCATTAAAAAAATAAACAGCTTACAGTAAGTCAAATTACACTTAACCCATCTTTTTTACTTTTTTTCATTTTTTAACTAGTTTTGGTTAATAGCTTTGTAAACAAAATTCTATTCAAAACAACAGCAAGTAAAATATAAACAAAAAAAAGGAATCTTTTGTTTTTTGCATGTTAATATTTTCTAACATATAAATGACTTCAGGAACTAGATTGAAGCTGTGCTATGCTGTACCAAAATATTTTGCATAGTAAATCTTTAAAAAAATGTTTGCCTAGCTTATAAAATAATTTGTAACGATTATTGTAAAATAAAAATAAGAAGATGTTGTATGATTGCAAATAAGATAATTCTCAACCAAAGTATAAATGACATTTAAGTTTCCATTTTCAAGTATTTGATTCACTTAATTTGTCATTTGTACATTTTAGAAGATTACGACTTGTTTACAAATATAAAACAAAATCAGATCTCTGACTGAAAGCAATAACAAATTATTTAGACATACAATATGTAGCAATATCTATCATACCAAAAAGCATTATCAACAAAAATTTGACCTTGATATGGATCACGCCCACAACCCTTAAACACTGGATACCAGCATGCACTACAACAATTCCAAAACCATTATCCATCAAATAAAATAATTGAATGTCAATAGTCTTTGAAATCTGGTTATCTAGTTCTGATTGTATAGCAAATTATTCTAATATACAAATTCTCTAAAAGATACCTTTTACACATGATGCTAAACATACACCACAAGATCACAATTTTTATTCAGTTCAGTAAATTATTTCAAAAAATTTTAACAAAACAATTGTTCATGCATTGGCAATTAGTCAAATGCTTGTATCAGAGATTCTGGCATTGTAACAAAGGGAGATCATCTCATATTTTAACTAAAAAATAAACATGAAGATACCTCAAATAAAAACTTAAGTTAAATATTCTGTGGTAGAGAATGGTTTTATGAAAACTTATAAATATTGCTTTGATGATTTGAACCAGTCTAAAATGACCAGATTGAATTTTATATAAAGTTCATGTAAAATTTAAATTGTTGAGCTTGGTTCTTGAAAAGTAAACAAACCATAAGAAAATAAACTAAATTTCATAATCTTGCAGTAGTCAGCACCGTATAATACTTCTAGATACTATTTGAGTCTTCTTTTTCAAGAACAGGAATTCTGAAACGCTTTCCTCATAACATCAATTGAAAAGTCAGTATCTTCTTTAGTTATACACATAGGTGGTTTAATTCTTAGTGTCTGAAAAATAAAAAATATATAGTATTTCAAAAATTGAGCATAGCAATAAAGGACTATAGTAAACAAATGTCTGATTTGTATTCGCTTTTTTTTTCATTTTTCTAAAATTGAAATTGAAAATACAATCATCAGGACAAAGTCAAAGCTAATTAAAATATAAAGACCTTCAAAAGATTGAAATGTCATATGTCAAATAAATTGGGAATGTGTCCGATCGACACCAATGATGCTCCTGCTTGCATATAACATTATAAAGGGAAATAACTCAAAAACCGTAAAAGTGACACTACCCAAATTTGAACTTAATCTGTGTTTTGTGGTATCAAGCATTGTATATGAGTTTCATAACATTTGTTTGAAGCAAACTAAAGTTGAAGAACGGAAACGAAAAATTCATCATTCTTTTCATTTATAAAGGGGCATAACTCTAGAACAGTAAAAGTGAGGCCACCATGATTCAAACTTGATCTATGTTTTGTGGTAATTATAAGTGCATATAAATTTCATAACATTTGTTTGAGATAAAACTGAAGTGAAAGAATGGAAACAAAAAATTAAGCAACTTTTTCATTTGTAAAGGGGCATAACTCTAGAATAACCCTACCCAAATTCAAACTTATTCTGTGTTTTGTGGTAATAAGCATGGTGTATAAGTGTCATAACATTTTGTTAAGCCCGACTTAAGTTAATCAAAGCGCTGTAAGCGCTGAAGGCAGTTAACCAAAAACCAAGGCAACCGTAATTATGAAAACTGTGGCAATGTTGCCTCAACATTAAACATTCACATATAGTAAATTCATGTTTATCTAATGATTTATTTATTAAGGCAAATAATTTATATGTTATCAAGGTTTCAAAAGCAATGCATATATCAATGTATATTTTTTATGGTGAGTCTGCAGTGGTACAAGTTCCCAATGATTGCAGTTGTTCTACTTGGTAGTTAACCTTGATTTTTATTTGACTGCTAGAAGTTCAATTTGACGTAGTATGAACATGTAATAGTATGAATGGACTGGTTTCCCTGGAAAGAAAACTGAGTTTGTGTTCTATAGTACAAAAGTTATGAGACACGAATCAGACAAATGTTCACTACAACAGGGATCAAAGATGAGGTCTGACTGACTTGCCCATAGTAAATGTAAAATTAAAATCATTTGTTATTTTGTCCCATACATATGAATATATATAATTTAGGGGTGGGGATCTCAACGGTTTTCAAGTTCTCAAACAGGTAGGGGTAGGCAGAGGATTTAGGGGGCAGGGGGCCTGGCCCCCCCCTTTTTGGGAAAAAATTTGGTTGCTTATATAGGGAATCACTGAAGCTTGACTGGAGCGGGCCCCTCTTAGGTCAGTCAGTGGGCCCAACTTATGAAAATTTCTGGATCCGCCACTGGGGGTAGGGTGACCCTAGGGACTTCCCCTACATTTCATTTTATTTATTATATTGTCCCATACATGAATATATATGGTTTAGGGGTGGGGATCTCATTGGTTTCCAAGTTCTCAAACAGGAAGGGTAGGCTGACCCAAGGGACTCCCCCTATATTTCATTTACTTAGTTATATTGATCCATACATGAATATATATTGTTTTGGTGTGGGGATCTTGACCATTTCCAAGTTCTCAAACAGGAGGGTTGGGATGACCACAGGGACTTCCCTTATATTTCATTTGATTTGTTATATTGTCCCATACATGAGTATATATGGTTTAGGGGTAAGGATCTTGACCATTTCCAAGTTCTCAAACAGGAGGGTGAACAGTGACCTCAGGGACTCCCCCTATCTTTCATCTGATTTGTTATATTGTCCCATACATGAATATATATGGTTTAGGGATGGGGATCTCGACCATTTTTAAATTCTAAAACAGGAGGGGTGGGGTGACCCCTAGCGACTCTTCCTATATTTCATTTGATTTTTCATATTGTCACAAACATGAATATATATGGTTAAGGGGTGTGGATCTCGACCGTTTCCAAGTTCTCAAACAGGAGGGGGTGGGGTAACTCCAGTGACTCCCCCTATATTTCATTTTTTATTTATTATATTGTCCTATACTTGAATATATGCAGGGGCGGATTCAGACGGGGGAGAGTTGCGGGCTTGCACCCCCCTTAAATTTGAAAAGCATGGGTTGTTCTCAGCTTAATAAAGAAAATTCCGATAATTTTACCTCAATTTTTTTTAGCCTCGCTCTGCTCGGCGAAAATTTAAGTTTGCGCCCCTCCTAACCTAAAATCCCGGATCTGCCCCTCATATGGTTTAGGGGTGGGGAGCTCGACCGTTTCCAAGTTATCAAACAGGAGGGGGTAGAGTGGTCCAAAGAATGCCACCTATATATCATATGATTTACTTACATTAAGGTATATATAATATAGTTGCATTATTTGTGAAAATAAAGAATGAAACTTTCAGCTACTTTAATCGACCCTTCAAAATTGAGAAAAAACTAATAACCCCTCGAAATTGCAGTAATATGTTTACACTTTAAAAGCATCTCACATGCATTATCATCATTTATCATTTATAAAGAAAATTTAGACTGTGACCATGAACATGTATATCGTTAGATATACTGTTCCCAGCTGTCACGTTGTATTGGATTTTTAAATTAAAATTTATCAAAAAGTAATTTTTAGTTTCTGAATAAAATATTTTTCTGCTTTTTCTTTCTTTAACATATATCTTTTGGTTTACAATACTAGTGTTTATATTCATTTACCATGCATAGATGTATTTTTTCACCTGCTTGGATTTATTTTGTAAATGATCGTCAAACCCGGAATTACCCTTATCCGCTTCCGGAATCGGATCCGATTTTGTAAAATTTTGTCTTCACGGCCGCCATTGTTATGTGTTTACAATGTTGTTTTTGTCAATCAGATACGATTTTACGGGATTTTACTCGAATTTATACAATATTTGTCGGCGATTTTCTGTATAAAGCTAGCGGTTGAACAAATTGAACATCGCCGTCATGAATAATAATGATAAAAATAAGTTTTTAGCTCGTTTAATTGGAGACTTTGGTGAACATGGTGAAAAGGTTTGCAAAGTAATTTCTTATTTTCTTTCAAATGTAAGGCGACTACGTCGGGCGTAGCTAGAAACCAACTATCCTAGTCGAAATTCCGCTTGCAAAAGTGGAAGGTCGCGGACCACCGCTAATTTGCACACCTGCCTCCAAATTGAAAAGCTACGAAAATTTCTTTTTCTAATTTGAAATTGCCGCCAACAGCATGAACAGTTGAATTATATAATAGACTACTGACGTAGTTGTACTACGTATTGATGACAAACAATATTCCTACGACTTTGGTCATTTGGGAAATCTAAACTGCTTGTCTTAAGAGATTTTCGGCGATTAAATATTTCATACAATTGTTCTTTGACATCTTAGCTAAAAGCTCAAGTCATAATGAACTACACAAGGATTTTTAATAAGCACTACTTCCTATGTGTAACTTTAAAACTTTTGGATAAATCGACGATCATTTAAGGTTTTTCTGGTCATTTTTTTTGTAATCCAGAATAAAAAGTATTAAAAAAGTGTTCAATTAGTTATATATAACATAGTAACAAGCTAGATAATAACAATGGCAAGTATTTCAGGATTTATTGGATAGAACACAAATCTAGGGTGCTCGCATAATGCAGCTTAACTGCATAAAAACGGATGGATGGACATACAGAAGGACAAAGGTCAACTTAATGCCCGCTCCACTACAGAAGTGGCATAAAAAACCAAGAATAACAAATTAAAATAAAAAAACATTGAAAAAAGTTCTTATAAAACAGAAGAAATTAAACTTTGAATAATAAGCATAACTTTATGTGGGATGTATTAAATGAGTCTTTCTTCTGTTGAAATATCCAGAACAGTTTTTAATAATTATTAAAACATAATATAAATAAACTCACTGTGCCATAAAATCCTCCTTTTCCAACCAATAAACCCATATCTTTCATGTCTTCCCAGATCTTACCAACTATATCTATTGACAAAGGTGTTCTCTTTTCCTGTGTTATAAATAATTATACAAATATAAAATGTGTACTTTCTTTCCTTCAGTATCATAATTATCTACATTGCCTTAGATATAATTTAATGAAAAAAGTATTACATGTAGCTCCAATTTTCATAATATTTTTTTTTGTAATTTGTTTTGTTTCAAATACATAGCAATTTT
Source organism: Mytilus galloprovincialis (assembly GCF_965363235.1). NCBI lineage: Eukaryota > Metazoa > Mollusca > Bivalvia > Mytilida > Mytilidae > Mytilus > Mytilus galloprovincialis. Next base: position 66,413,776 of record NC_134843.1, read on the forward strand.
TTTATTCTTTAATCAAAAAGAAAATAGTGCCATCATTGAAACTGTTTTAATGACATTTATTAAGTGCTTGTTACTTTTTGTGTTATCTTAATGACCAGAAAATACATGCCTGTGTAAAGGACAACTTTCAATCCTTAAAAAAATTCCTAAATTTATCTTTTTTTTCCTTTTTCTTCACCAGTAAATCTATGCAATTCTCTATTTATTGTTAATGTTATTGGACATCAGTTGAAAGAACATTATATATCTATCAAATATGACAATTTTGATACCCCGTTAACCTGTCTGATACTTATTTTACACCAAATATACTCCTTCCATGTCTGATAAGATCAAATTAACACCTACCCTGTCTGATACTAATTCTACACCAATCATGAGTCCCTTGCCCCTTACATCTCCGATAATATCAAATTCATTCTGCAGTTCTCTTAACTTATTGATAAAATATGTTCCAACTACATGTGAGTTTTCCTGTGTTCCATCTTCTTCAATTGCCTGTAAAATTGAGACATAGTTAGTGACCATATTAATGTGTGCAGGGCTCTCAGAGGCCATTAGAGGCCTAAGTAGTTCTACTACCTTAATAACTGTCAACACTGAGGTTGTGAGTTCCAACCCCACTCATGTGGATGCACTTGATTCCAATCTTAATTAATTGACTACAACTATCGAAGGTCTGTGGTTTTCTCCAAGCACTCCATCTTCCTCCACCAATAAAAACTGGCTGCCACAAAATAGCCCAAAAGTGGTGCTTAAAAAGGGCATTAGAACACCAACAATCAATCATATTTATATGTAATCAATTTAATTAATGAGGCATACTTTTATAACTGTAGATTAAACTTCTTCAATACCAGTACTTTGTTTCTGTTTTTCTGAATCCTAATCCATTTGAAACACAAAAGTCACATTAAAATGTCAAAACTTTAAGCAGTACTAGTGTTGAGATCATTTCTGTTGTCTGCATGGAAACACCAACTTATATGTTCACCTTACACATGTTACAATAGGTTTTCATCTAGGTAAGGGTTAAAAATATGCAATTGAAGTCAAATTTTAGTGTGGAAACACCAACAATCCCTGAACTCTCCTATACTCACATCAAGAACAGCTGATCCTACAGCAGATGCCATTGGGTTACCACCATATGTATTGAAATGTAGAGCTGTTCCCATGTGTTTAGCTATCTCAGGAGTGGTGACAACTGCAGCTAAGGGGAATCCATTACCAATACCCTTGGCCATAGTTACTGTAAAAATATATATGCTATTACAATTTATGTAATTTCGAATTAACAGTTTTAGATAAATGAAGTCATTTACACCAATTGACACCTGGACACACTATTCTGACCCTAAGACAATAAGTCTTGATCTTACTCCTAAATGCTGTGCACTTACTCAGGAAGCAATAAATACCTATTGTTATGTCTTTAGTCTAACCTTGATGGGGATCAAAACCATGACCTTGTGCAAAAGTTGTTCAAGGTACCAAGATACCAACAAAGCATTATATAATGAAGAGCACATAAGGTATTGATATGTAGGTGATGGCGACCATATTCCATGAAGAACTTTTTCAATTCAAGTTGTGTTATATGGAAAATCTGTAGTATCCCTTTAACTAGAGGCTCTAAAGAGCCTGTGTCGCTCACCTCGGTCTATGTGCATATTAAACAAAGGACACAGATGGATTCATGACAAAATTGTGTTTTGGTGATGGTGATGTGTTTGTAGATCCTATTTTACTGAACATTATTCATGCTTACAATCATCTCTATCTATAATTAACTTGGCCCAGTAGTTTCAGTGGAAAATATTTTGTAAAAATTTTAAAAAATTATGAAAATTGTAATAAATTGACTATAAAGGGCAATAACTCCTTAAGGGGTTAATTGACCATTTTGATCATGCCGACTTATTTGCAGCCTTTACTTTGCTGTAAATTATTGCTGTTTACAGTTTATCTCTATCTATAAAAATATTCAAGATAATAACCAAAAGCTGCAAAATTTTCTTAAAATTACCAATTCAGGGGCAGCAACCCAACAAAGGGTTGCCTGAATGGTCTGAAATTTGAGGGCTGATAGATCTTGACCTAATGAACAATTTTGTATGGGAAGATTTGCTTAAACTGCTTTGAGTTTAGAGATATGAGTCAAAAACTGCATTTTACCCTATATACTATTATTAGCCATGTTGGCCATCTTGGTTGGCAGGCAGGGTCATCCGACAAAAAAAATGTCTAAACTAGAAACCCTAATGGTGATTGTGTACAATTTTGGTTAAATTAATCCTAGTAGTTTAAACTAGGGCTAAAAATCAACATCAAGAAGACAAAAATTATGAAAGTAAAGACCAGAAAAGGAGGAACAGTGTCAATAGAAGGAGAAAATATTGAAGAAGTAGATCAGTTTACTTATTTAGGAAGCATCATGGATAAAACTGGTGGGACAGATGCAGACATCAGGACAAGAATAAGTAAAGCTCGACAAGCTTTTGCTATGCTGAAGCCAGTTTGGAAATCAACAGCATTTACAGAAAACACCAATATTCGTATTTTTAACACAAATGTTAAATCAGTCCTTTTTTATGGTGCAGAGACCTGGAGACTTACAGCAGGGGTACAACACCAAATCCAGGTTTTTATCAACAAATGCCTGCGCCAAATTTGCCTATGGGAAAGAACCAACCAGGAACCAGCAACTAAACAGCTAAAGATGAGAACTTGGCAATGGATTGGGCATACTTTGAGGAAACCTGTAGGTACCATCACTAGACACGCATTAGAATGGAATCCCCAAGGACATCGGAGACCGGGAACTGCAGGAAGACCATTTCACAGCTGGAGAAGATCAAGGCACAAAGAGCTGGATGAAATTGGATATACCTGGACCGAAGCAAAAAGGATAGCCCAAAATAGAGTAAGATGGAAAGCGACTGTAGCAGCCCTATGTTCCACAAGGAATGAAGAGGATTAAGTCAAGTTTAAGAGGAGAAAATTATTGTAAAAAATTACAAAAATTTACGAAAAATTGTTAAAAATTGACTACAAAGGGCAATAACTCCTTAAGGGGTCAAGTGATCATTATGGTCATGTTGACTTATTTGTAGATCTTACTTTGCTGAACATTATTGCTGCTTACAGTTTATCTCTATCTATAATAATATTCAAGATAATAACCAAAAACGACAAAATTTTCTTAAATTTACCAATTCAGGGGCAGCAACCTAACAAGGGGTTGTCTGATTCATCTGAAAATTTCGGAATAGATATATAATGACCTAATTAACAATTTTACCACATGTCAGATTTGCTCTAAATGCTTTGGTTTCAGAGATACATGTATAAGCCAAAATCTACATTTTACCCCTATGTTTTATTTTTAGCCGTGGTGGCTATCTTGGTTGGTTGGCCAGGTCACCAGACAATTTTTTTTAACTAGATACCCTAATGATGATTGTGGCCAAGTTTGGTTAAATTTGGCCCAATTGTTTCAGAGGAGAAGATTTTTGTAAAAGGTAACAAGACGGACGACGACAGACGACGGACACCAAGTGATGAGAAAAGCTCACTTGGCCCTTCGGGCTAGGTGAGCTAAAAATAAGACAATTTTTTTGGATAGATGACCAAAAATAAAATAAGACCATTTCTCCTTTCAGCTATGTAATCTAAGGGAAAATAAAAAATTTAAATTACAACATTGAGTTTCCGCGCAAATCAGGATATTTGAATACATTCCTTTAAAATAGTTTCTGTAAAAAAAATTATTATTTCTGTTTAAAAAAATTCATTGTTCCTTTTCTGAAAAGGACCAACTAATACAAACCTATATCAGGAACTAAGTCATGAGTTTCAAATCCCCAGAAATGAGATCCAAGTCTTCCAAATCCTGTCTGCACCTATAATACAAAGCATATGCTTACAAGAAAATATTTTACTTCCAAAATAAAACAGAATAAAAATTTTCTAAATAATTTAATACCAATATGACGAGTTTAACCTCGTAACATATTGTTGCGCCTGTCCAAATTTGGGAGCCTGTAATTTAGAGGCTGTTGTTTGTTGCTGTGTAATAAATTTGATTTTGTTTTTACTTTTAATTAATTTGAACATAAATTAGGCGGCTGGTGTTCTTGTATTGGGTCTGTTATTACTGAAAAGGCAATATAGGCCTTTTTTATTGCTGAGCTTACTATGCAGTATTAGCTTTGCTCATTGTTGAAGGCCATATAGTGGCGGTATAGTTGTTAATTCCTGCGTCATTTGGTCTTTTTTTAAGAGTTACCTCATTGGCAATCATACAACAGCTTCTTATTTTTGATAATATAAATAAAAAAAGGGACAAGAAAAATATGCAATTATTAGAAACATAGTCTGGAGCAAAAACCTTCTATAGATATATTTTTAGTATAAAACCTCATAGTTTTGTACTTGTGTTAAGATCTAGATACTTTTATTTATCCAAGATAGTTAAATTTGTTTTTGTTATTATAAACAATTTACTTCTCAATACTAGAAAACTGACATGTCTGCAGAAACCTGCATGCAAATGTGAATAAGATAAAGAGGAAAACAATTACTTTGACTTGATTGACTTTAAAAACAAAATTAAACAAACTGCAATTTGTTTTATCAAATAAAAATCAGATTTACTGGTCAAAAATTTAAATCTGCTTTTGTAGAACTGCCATTAACAGTTTTATCTTAACAGTACAATTTTTGGAGCTTGTAACTTGATTTTACTTCTATTAGTTGCTCTTACCTGACAGAGTACCAGGATTTCCTACCACAGATTAAGTAACCTGTCAAAAAATCATATACTGACTAGTCAACATTTGGTAATATAAAAATAGTATTTCCCCATCATAAGTTTTTTTACAAGAATAACTCCTGCACATTCAACAAATACTTTATAACTTCTTGAATAATGGATTAATACACTTACTTCATCTGAGATACAAACTCCTCCATGAGATCTTACGAGTTCAAAAGCTGGCTTCAAGAAATTCTTAGGAAATTGCACAGTACCACCGACTCCCTACAAAATAATCAATTCATCCAAATGTTAAATTTGCCAAAATACCTTGTCACATCATTTCATCTGCAGAGGTGCACTTAAGAAATTAAAGGATAATAAGAAAATGTTTTGTGCTTTTCTATTTGTGTGGATTTTCTAATTTGTAAATAATCATTTTAGAAGATACTGAGCTGTTTGCAGGTCAAAAGTTAAAATGAATTGTCAATAACACTATAAAGTATGTATCAATGCAGGGTTTCCGCTGGCGGTCGCCATTTTTGCAATTTGCGAAAAAATAATAATTGTGTTGATTAAAATTCAACATTGGCGAAAATATATAACGATTTATTTTCAACCATCTTGTTTTTTTTTACTATTTTTGGGTTTCTCGGACTTTACCTGATCGGACAATACTTGGAATTCACCTTGAACTCATTATTTTGACAGAAAATCAATAATCAGCTGATTGCATTTTATAGCTATCGACAACAAAGGACTAATTAATAAAGGTGTTGATTGTATTGTTTGACAAAATTATATGGTTAAATGGCGTCCGTCACATGTCACATAAAGGATTTATTAACCACTTTGCGACGCACGTGTTTGAAGCAAAATTTAGACGTCTCCTCTGCTTCTTTTAATGATAGTCCAGAAAAGAAAACTGTTATTATGACGAAAAATGTTCAAAAGCAAGAAAAATCTCTGATTTATAACTTTATCCTTTGACTTTGATATAGATAATTGATTTGAGTGGGTACTTTAAAGTCGTTTCAGTGACACACGTGTTTCAAGCATAGTTTTACCTCTCAACTTTTTCATTTACAATGGTCTAGAAAACAAAACTGTGGTTATGAAGAAATCTATTCAAAAGTTTGGGAAAATCTGGGAACAATCCCTCGAATGAGAGTAACCCTTCCTCGTAATGACTACACCTTAAATGAGGGATCAATTTCTAGTAATAACTTGTAAAAAAAGTAAAGACTTTTGTTTTGTTGTAAAAACACTTTTTAGTACAAAAGGGCACATATTATTATTTTGAAGAAACTTTCCCAAAGAACTGTACATCTTTCTGGTATTATATGGTTAAAACATGTCTAAGAATTTTGTTATATTCCAGGACTTATATCTTCTTTATTTTTAAAAGTAAGTGGCCCCTTCTTTTAAAGTTGTTCAAAATATAATAATTTTCCCTCTTTTAAGTGAAAAATAAAGTTCTTCTTTTTAAAGACTGTAAGATAAGTTTGAGAGAAGAATCATAGACAACAATGGGGCAAACTCATCTTATTAAGGGGGAGGGGGGGGAAAGGAAAATTTTAAACGAAAAATATATATATGTTACTTGGCGAAAAAAAATAAAGTGGCGAAAAATATATACATTGTTTTGGCGAAAGATATGGCGAAAAAAATAACTGACCCAGGGGAAACCCTGTATCAATGTGTTATTACACATTACTTATATCATAAACAATTCTATTGGGTATCACATTATCACATGGCATGGAATAATTCAGCTAAATTTTCTTTTACATTGCAAGGAAGAATGAACAACCTTAAAAATTTACACTTTTTTTCAATGATTCAAAAGGCCTTCCACAGTTAGTTTGGTAAAATAAAACAATTGTGGCCCCTAAAAAGCGATGCATATCGAAAATTGCTTATATAAGAGTTTTGTTATCTAAGCACTCTTTACCTGAATAGATTCTGCAAAGAAGGCACCACATCTTTTGTTCGGCATAGAGAATGCTACTGTGTCCTTTAACTGGTCCAAATAATGTTCTCCAGCTTGACACTGACCTTCAGCGCAGTCACATGATCTACCTACTACCTGGAAATTATCAAATATTCTAATATGACGTGCTTCTTTCGCTTTGTAAACAACACCGTGTGAAAATTCTCGATATATCTATACTTAGCGCAGACTCAGAAATATACATAATAATGGATGTTACAATATAGCTCCCACGTAAATCCACATGTATTTGAACCTATTTTATTGTATTAGAAATTGTAATAAAACAAAAGACAAAAGAACTTTTATTCTTATTCGGATTCATAATAAAAAGAATTAATATACTACAACTAGTTGTGTGTATTTCCTAAATATAGTAACACAGCTATATTTTGTGCAATGTCAATTTCATCATGGAACACTTTCTCCAAAATCAGGGGTTCATTAATTAAGGGATAAAAATTATCTTGATATTTATGTTACGATTTTAAAAGCTATCAATATACTAATTTAATTTGCAGTATAAAAACATTATAAATTTTTTTGTAACCATCGAAGTTCGTATAATATTGTATTAAAATGGAATTCTGAGGTAGGTTTTGTTTTATTTTCTATTCTATTCTATTGCATTATTCGAATATTAACTGATTTCAGCAAGTCAACATGGCAGCTCCTTCGTTACGAAATGTAAATTTTGGTTTTGACGGTAGCTTACAGGAAAACATGTAAATTCAAAATCGCAAATATTGGGTTTGAGAATTAAACATTTTTTTCTAGCGGTTATTAACAAATAATCAATGCAAGCTAAAGATTTATGAGAATATTTTAGCTTTATCTAACCAGGAGTAAACCAGATGTTCCACAGGGTGCAGCTTTATACGACCGCAGAGGTCGAACCCTGAACAGTTGGGGCAAGTATGGACACAACATTTAAGCTTGATACACCTCTGAATTTGGATTGTGATTAAATAGTTGACACAACATAGGTTTCTGACACAGAATGAATGTGGTCTAAGAACTAAAACTTAAAAACTTAAAAATTTTAAATTGGACATTTACCTATTATGGTCCAATATGCAAAATCTAAATACATGGTTAGATTCAGCATATCATAGAACCCCAAGAATTCAATTTTTGATGAAATCAAATAATGTTCAATTTAGACCCTTTAGACCTCAATGTGGACCAATTTGATAACCAGACCCAAATATAAAAAAAATCTAAATACATGGTTAGATTCAGCATATTGAAGAACCCCATATATTCAATTTTTGTTGAAATCAAACAAAGTTTAATTTTGGACCCTGATTTGGACCAACTTGAAAACTGGGCCCATAATAAAAAATCTAAGTACATGTTTAGATTCAGCACATCAAAGAACCCCATGAATTCAATTTTTGTTAAAATCAAACTAAGTTTAATTTTGGACCCTTTGGACCTTAATGTAGACCAATTTGAAAACAGGACCAAAAATTAAGAATCTAAATACACGGTTACATTTGGCATATCAAAGAACCCAAACAGTTCATTTTTTGATGAAATCAAATAAAGTTTAATTTTGGACCCTTTTGGCCCCTAATTTCTAAACTGTTGGGACCAAAAACTCCCAAAATCAATCCCAACCTTCCTTTTGTGGTCATAAACCTTGTGATAAAATTTCATAGATTTCTATTTACTTATACTAGAGTTATTGTGCAAAAACCAAGAAAAATGCTTATTTGGGACCTTTCTTGGCCCCTAATTCCTAAACTGTTGAGACAAAAACTCCCAAAATCAATCCCAACCTTCCTTTTGTGGTCATAAACCTTATGTTAAAATTTCATAGATTTCTGTTTACTTATACTAAAGTTATAGTGCGAAAACCAAAAAAAATGCTTATTTGGGCCCTTTTTGGCCCCTAATTCCTAAACGGTTGAGACTAAAACTCCCAAAATCAATCCCAAACTTCCTTTTATGGTCATAAACCTTGTGTTTAAATTTCATAGATTTCTATTAACTTATACTAAAGTTATAGTGCGAAAACCAAATGTCTTCGGACTACGACGACGACGATGACAACAACGCCAACGTGATACCAATATACGACCAAAAAATTTTCAATTTTTGCGGTTGTATAAAAACAGCTAGCTACACACACGGCATACCTATCTTCGCTTCAGTATGTGAATAAACTTATTTGTCCTATTAGAATCGAAATAATTCATGGAAGCCATAGATTTGTTGTAAATTTACACATGGAGCAAGATGGCCTGAGCTAACGCTCAGAATAAAATTTGATTACCATGGCCCAGGCCATGTGTAAATTTCCAACAAATCTATGGCTGCCAGGAATTATTTCTTAAATAATATGATCAAAGAGTAGTTTTTATTTTTTCTCTTTTATGCTTAAAAATGAAATTATGTTATTTGTGCTGCAAAGAATAATTTATACGATCAAAATTAAACACTTGATTTAAGTGAAACAAGCAAATCGTGAATTGCATTTTAAATTAAATGTGTTGGGTTGACATCAAACGTTTCAATGGTTTCGTAGTACTCTAAATAAATTAAGATAGAGAGCAACAGACTATGTCACTTAGCACTTTGTACTGCTCACTTAACAAAGTACAAATGCACATTTAAATATTTTTCTTGATGAGTTATCGGTACATTTTTTTGATTTTTCAAATTGAATCATTTTTAGCATTCTGATGGTTTACTCTATAATAGTGTAACGATAACCGAGCGGTCAGGCTTTGGTGTTAACTGTAAATATTGGAACTCTTAGTGTGTTGCTATAAGAATGGAATATATGAACTAAAGTTATAACTGGCGACTCTTCTTTGGTAACGTGGTTCTCTGGTATCGTGGTATTCGGGTAGATCTACAGTTGGTTCTGTATAGGTTTTGTGGTACGTTGTGGTATTCTGATAGATCTTAGTTTGGTTCCGTTTAGGTTTTTGTAAGAATAACAAACTCGTCGAATAAAAATCAACTTGTATTTACGTGCAATAAATATCAGCAATTCGTACACATAATAAATAACTTAAGTAGCAGTATTCTAGTTTAACAAATAAATACCTTACTTTTATATTAGAATATCGTAAAGAAAATGGATAGCGGAACTATAATACATAAATACCTAGAAAGTTTACGAACAAGATAGTTTGGTAATCGGCAAATGGTAACGGAAATTCAATGTCAAAAGATAACGTTTCTCTCGAGAAGTAATTCTCTAAATACAACTTGTTATGGAACTAACAAGTCCTAACAAGCCAACATTATACGGAAATAGTCTGGTTATTTCTGGTTATTTAATCGCTTGGAATTAGCGTGTGTCACTTGCCCAGGGTAAAGTCGTACTAAAGTCTTATCCTTTCTCTCCACCGTATTTATACTTTGGTAAACCATTTACCGAAATGGTTTACTATTTACCGAAATGGTTTACCATTTACCATTTAGGTAAAATACCTAAATTACCAAAACCGGAATTGGTAATTACCAAAATAATGTTCGGAACGATTGGTAAACGTTTATGTACTTCATTTGACATGAACAATCGAGGGGAGTTCCGAATATAAATTCAAAACATGGACGTTAAGAATAATAAAAAGTTAACAATGTTTACACAAAGTTGTACAAGAAATATAAAATAAAAACAGTCAATAAACGGTAAGGTTTTAACAACATCATCACACAATTTTAGGGAAAACAAGTTCCATTTCAAAGAACCCCCATTTTGTTACAATAGCTATTAAAGCACTAACGATGTTGTCAAAAACTCCACATTCATATAAAATACTGATATCATACAGTCTGCTCCAGATTACTCTGGACTTGTTAAATAATTAATTACCTGAGAAGGTGAATCTCTACATCTTGCTCCTCCCCATGGGCCTCTGTAAGGATCTGCATTCATTGTCTATAATGTAAAATAAATTAGGATTACCTTTTTCAATAAAATCATTCTAAAAATACATTACATAATGCTTGTAACAGACAATCTATAGTTAATTGGCAGTTAAAAGCATAACACAGTATTGGAAAACTGGAAGTGGGTGTTTGATAGATCAGAAAAGCACACACACTAAACAATTCAACATTTTTACCCCACTCACTATAAATATGAGGTCATCATGTTCAGAAGTTTCTAAGAAAAGGTACAAGAAAATATTTGTTGGAAGACTGGACAGACAGTTGGATGGGAAGGAAATGCATGATTGAAATATAGCCCCTTCATCTAAAGTTGTGTTGGGGATTTAATTTCATATAATAATTTTATGTACATTGGTGGATCCAGGGGGGGGGGGGTTCCGGGGGTTGGAACCCCCCTTTTTTTGGTCGATCAATGCATTTGAATGGGGACATATAGTTGGAACCCCCCCCCTTTTAAAATGGCTGGATCTGCCCCTGATGTACCTGATGTATTCCCAGCCCAGTGGGACTGTTGAATTTCCATGTAGATAATGCTGTAAGACCCATAAGATACGGACTGGCGCCATGGTAAGCATTTCTGTAAAACATAATACATACAGGTTATTCAATGATAAGATTTATTTTACATGATATTTTGAAACTAACTACATTTTACCAGGATTAAATCTTATTTGGGGAAAAAATTAACTTGAATATGGACACAGACTGAAAATTTCTTCATAATAACAAACCAGGTGCTTAGACCTAAATGCTGACCAATTTGATAACTGGGCCCAAATATCAATCAAAGCACCAAAGGCGCTGTAGGCAGTTAAGTAAAAAAAGCAGAGGCAAACTTGGCAGAAGTTAAGACGAACATTGTTGAAAAATTGGTGAAAATATTATCTCAGCTATTTCTCAAGTATTGACTAATGTTTGTACCCTAAAATTTTCACTATCCAATCCCGCCACTTTCAAAAGTTATGTCCAATTATTTATTTTAACATTTTTATTAGTTTTTATTGTTTTACGTTTGTAATTCCTGGTCTTTTAAAGCTTACTATGCAGTATACATGTAGGTTTTGCTTATAGTTACAAGCTGCATGGAGGAATATACAACTGCTTACCAAATACCATTGACTTTATAAGTTGTCCTTTTTTAACAAACCTTTGGTTTTCTAGTTTGAATAGTTTTACACTAGTAATTTCTGGGCCCTTTATAGCTTGTTGTTCGGTGTGAGCCAAGAAATTAAGTGACAAAGTTTATCCAACTGCACACCAAATATCATTGACCATTCACTAGTGGTTCCTCAATAACTGACCTAATCAAAAACTAATACATGTTAGTCAATAGACCATGACAAAGGGGGTGGGCTAAATATTCTGGTAATGAGATATACCTGCATTATTTATGTATGTTCCTGTCCCAAGTCAGGAGCCTGTAATTCAGTAGCTGTCGTTTGTTTATGTGTTACATACAGTTGAAAGGGGTGTATAGTCCGCGTTTTTTTTTACCCGGGAATGAAATTGATGGAAGGGGTGCGGACTTAGTCCTATAATATATGCCTTCGCATTATATATTCACTATTTAACGTTTTCATGCTGATATTTTCATTTTTTATTTAGTGTCTCGGGTGGCACAATGATAGTAAAATTTTTTTATCAGAACAGCAAATGGAAATAGTGAATAAAACCCCTGAGGTCATATGTTATAGGACTAGGTGCGGACTATGCAGTACTATAGGATTTCATGACATTTTTTTTCCAGAGTTGGGATACGATGTTGAACGAGGTTTGGCCAAGTAAACAGAAACATCATGTGTTGTCAATGTTATAATGTATTCTTGACAACTCTTTGTATTATTTAGAAATAAAAGTATTCTTGACTACTCTTTGTTATTATTTTTAAATAAAATAAACAATCTAAGAGGGTGGTAAAAGGGGTGTGCTTGCACGAAAAAAACGTGAAATAAGACATAATTTCACGTTGAACATGAAATAATTTCTGTCATGAACGTTGCACGAAAAATAAAGACTTTGATGTGAACCTTTTGTGACTGAGTCACTGTCTTCTTGTAATTATAAACTCTGTTTTACTTGATATTTCCGATTTAGTTTACACATTTATGATATAAATGGTTTACAGCTTTTAAAAAGGTATCTTGACGATTCCTGCCAAGTGTTTGAATTTTATTTGAAAAATACCGAGCACGGAAAATAAGCATTTGAAAATCACGATGCACGTAAAATTAAATTATAAGCAAAACATATGGAACGCCGTAGCTGCCTTATGTGTACTTGTTTTTAGATACGCTTATACTTTTCAATATATGCACATAGTTTTTCTATATATGCACATACTTTTTCTCTATATGCACATAGTTTACTTTATATGCACATAGTTTTTCTATATATGCACATAGTTTTTCTATATATGCACATAGTTTTACTATATATGCACATACTTTTTCTCTATACGCACATACTTGTTCTCTATATGCACATAGTTTACTTTATATGCACATAGTTTTTCTCTATATGCACATCTGTTACTTATTCGTTTTTAATGCGCGGAGTATACGGTTGCACTTTGAATTAAATCGTTTTTCAATTGTGTTCATGTCTCTGGTGGTAACAATGTGTTCTTACAGATGAAATGACCCTATAAGCGCGATTGCAACCGTTCAAGTGCTCGGTTAATACCCTGTTACTTATTCACTTATAATACGTTTGTTGTACGTTGCACCTTTAAAAAAAAAAATTCAATTGTGCCCATGTCTCTTGGTGTAACAATGTGTTCTAGCGCGCATGTACCCGTTCCAGCGCTCGGTTAATACCCTGTTACCTATTCACTTATAAACGTTGGTTGTACGTAGAACCTTTTAGAAAAGGATTTTCAATTAAGTTCATATCTCTGGTGGTAATAATGTTTTCTAAGAGATGAAATGACCCTATTAACGCGCATGTACCCGTTCCAGCGCTCGGTTGACACCCTGTTATCTATTCGTTACCTATTCGTTACCTATTCACTTATAATACGTTTGTTGTACGTTGCACCTTTTAGAAAAGGATTTTCAATTGTGTTCATGTCTCTGGTGGTAACAATGTGATCTTAGAGATTGAATGACCCTATTAGCGCGTATGTACCCGTTCCAGCGCTCGGTTAATACCCTGTTACCTATTTGTTACCTATTCGTTACCTATTCACTTATAATACGTTTGTTGTACATTGCACCTTTTAGAAAAGGATTTTCAATTATGTCCATGTCTCAGGTGGTAACAATGTGTTCTTAGAGATGAAATAACCTTATTACTGCGTATGTACCCGTTCCAGCGCTCGGTTAATACCCTGTTACCTATTCGTTACTTATTCGCTTATAACACGTTTGTAATACTTTTTATGTGTAGTGTAGTATGTTCAGACTTATTTTTGTTTGTACGTTTTGGATGATTTTGTTTAAATATTCCATGTGTAATGGCAGTGTAAACATTCAGAGTTTGAATTTATTAGAATAGTAAATTTAACATTTAAAAGAAAGCTGTACTTGTCACAAAGCTGCCACCAAAAAATAGGGACATTGCTTTAATCTACAATTTTCTATGACAATGATAAATGTTCATTAAGAAGAGCAAATTTTTATCTTTTATTCATCATATTTGATTTTCAATCATATTTGTCAGGGTTCTTCAAGGAAAATATGTGCAAAAGCAGAAACATGTAAATACTTTAATTTTATGTAACAGGTAACAGGTTATTTACCGAGTGCTGGAACGGGTACTTGCGTGCTAATAGGGTAATGTCATCTCTAAGAACACATTGTTACCACAAGAGACATGGACAAAATTGAAAATCCTTTTCTAAAAGGTGCAACGTACAACAAACGTATTAAAAGTGAATAGGTAACATGGTATTAACAGAGCGCTGGAACTGGTGCATGCGCGCTAATAGGGTCATTTCATCTCTTAGAAAACATTATTACCACCAGAGATATGAACTTAATTGAAAATCCTTTTCTAAAAGGTTCTACATACAACCAACGTTTATAAGTGAATAGGTAACAGGGTATTAACCGAGCGCTGGAACGGGTACATGCGCGCTAATAGGGTAATTTCATTTTTTAAAACACATCGTTACCATCAAAGACACGGACACAATTGAAAATCCTTTTTTAAAAGGTGCAACGTACAACAAACGTATTATAAGTGAATAAGTAACAGGGTATTAACCGAGCACTGGAACGGTTGCAATCGCGCTTATAGGGTCATTTCATCTGTAAGAACACATTGTTACCACCAGAGACATGAACACAATTGAAAAACGATTTAATTCAAAGTGCAACCATATACTCCGCGCATTAAAAACGAATAAGTAACAGATGTGCATATAGAGAAAAACTATGTGCATATAAAGTAAACTATGTGCATATAGAGAACAAGTATGTGCGTATAGAGAAAAAGTATGTGCATATATAGTAAAACTATGTGCATATATAGAAAAACTATGTGCATATATAGAAAAACTATGTGCATATAAAGTAAACTATGTGCATATAAAGTAAACTATGTGCATATAGAGAAAAAGTATGTGCATATAGAGAAAAACTATGTGCATATATAGAAAAACTATGTGCATATATTGAAAAGTATAAGCGTATCTAAAAACAAGTACACATAAGGCAGCTACGGCGTTCCATAAAAACACGTTGAACGAGGCATCTGTCTTGCACGACTGAACGTGAAATAAAAAAGTAAAAACATGTTGAACGTGAAATAAAAAACGGCGATCACGTTGCACGAAAATAACCCTTTACCACCCTCATCTAACAGTGTTGACTTAGTAATTTGCATAAAAATCAGCCTTTGATCGAATGTCCGCTTTGTTTCGGATTTGGTAAAATTTATGTCATTGCATCTTAACAGTGTACATGAATCCTGAATATCAATAAAAGATGAACCCTTCAATGGTAAAACCATTATAGTCAAGATAAAACCTAGTGAAATCTTCCCAAGATCGATTTCGTTTAATGTTATTCACGTGTGTACAGTACAAGTAAACCACGATGCGCCATTTTGAATATGTGTGATTAAAGTATCAAAATTTTCGTATTCCGACTTTTTGTGTTTAACTCTTACTTATCGTCTTAAATAAATCAAGACCTAACATTTTTTAATTGTTTATTGTAACCATTAATACTGAAAGTGTAAACCTGAAAGAAGTGGAATTTTGTATACGAAACTATATTTCCAGGTGAAAGGTCACATTGTACAGGTGTATCGTCTTACATGAATGAGTTTACAGGTTTGTGTGTAAAGCAATTAATTATCCATGTCAACTTTAGATTTTCGTCTAAGTTCAGTATTTTTGTGATTTTACTTTTAACTAAAACACGATAAAGGAAACCATCTTGAAATGACCTTAATTGACATCGACAAAATCTATAAATACGTATTCAAATGAGGTCCCGATTGACATTGCAATGGCCCTGATCGAGTATGTTTGAGGGTTTACACGATACAGTACGGAGACACGATGACAAATAATAACATCAGCTTGCATTAAATAATTAAATAAAATACATATCTTCATACAATGTAGAAATAAAATAATCAAGTATTCTTACAAATTCAAGACTTATACAGAGAGGAAGTAAGACATTGCTTTTAAATATTTACCTTTAGTAGGATGGAATCCACCAAATTCAACGGCGTAATAGCCGCAAAATAATATCCATGCGCCATTCATGCCATTTGGCAAATTATAATGCCTTCATTACAAACATTTTCGTCGATGAAATTATTCTTACAATAGTTCACTTACATCTTCATCAAACGCACAGACGATAAAAAGCTATGCTTAACTTTTTAGTTCGCACTTTTTCAAATGGGGAACATCAATTGTTTTGGGAAAATCGACGATCATTTAAGGTAATCTTCCTTATATTTATTGTTTTTTATAACAAAAAGTGTGAAAAAAATGTCTAATAAGTTATAAGGAATCTACCAGACCTGCCAGATTAGAGCAATGACACTTTTTCAAAAATTCCCAGAGGGGAACCCAAATCCAGGGTGCTCGCATAAGGCAGCTTAACTGCCTAAAAATCTAAATACATTATATGTTATTCAGTTCTCAGACAGGGTATATACTGTGACAGTATATACCCTTTCTGAGACCTGAATTACACATATATTACGGATTACCCCTGACTTAATGTTATTTTCCAGTGCAGGTATTTGTTGACAACACATATATATTGAAAAACCCAACCTGATATGTTCGGCATACGTGAAGGATTTTCTAATTTGCTGTGAACATACCGGGTAATTTTATCGTGTATGTAATAATTTATAATAACACTTTTAACATTAAATTTAAGTATTAAAAGTGTAAATTGCGTGATTTTGTATCAAAAATGTATTATTGACTGAAGCACGTCATTATTTTCCCTCTGTGAGCCTCTGACAGTCTGATAGCTTTTGACTACGTCACATAATAACCGGTGTTATGATGACGTTTTTGAGGTTCCAATTGGGGACAAAAACGTCGTATATACCCCGGCAGTTTCCTGAATATATAGACATCTCTGTGTTGTTATCCAATCACAAACCTCGACACATTTGTAATCCGTAATATATGGTTAGATTCAGCATATCGAAGAACCCCATATATTCAATTTTTGTCGAAATCAAACAAAGTTTAATTTTTTACCGCGATTTGGACGAACTTGAAAACTGCCCTCATAATAAACCAGATGCTCCGCAGGGCACAGCTTTATACGATTGCAGAGGTTGAACCCTGAACGGTTGGGGCAAGTATGGACACAACATTCAAGCTGGATTCAGCTCTAAATTTGGATTGTGATTAAATAGTTGACACAGCATAGGTTTCTGACACAGAATGAATGTGGTCTAATGAACTTAAAATATTTTTTTTGCCTTTGAGCAATTCACTATGCTGTTGAATATTAATCCTCTCAAAAAAATGTTTGAAGAAATTTTCTTTTTATTTATGAAATCTGAAATGAGAAAAATTTAACCCCCCCCCCCATTTTTTTTTCACATCCCCCTTTCCTTTTTTCCAAAACTGATCTCAATTCAAATTTCTAATGGAGTTTGCAACAATAACTACTCATTTAAATATATCATAAAATATTAAAATGTAAAATAAAGTGCTTGTTATCACTGAATAGTAAAGATTGTTTTAATTTATCAGTTGGTAGTAAAAGTGAATATACATTGTATATTGTATAAAACAATGATTTAAGTTGATTCAACTACTATTCTGGACAAAGAAAGATAACTCTAATTGAAAATTTCTTGCTATTGCACAATATTGTGCAATTAGATATTTCTTGCTATTGCGCAATACTGTGCAATTGAAAATATTTGCTATTGCACAATACTGTGCAATTGAAGATTTCTTGCTATGGCGCAATACTGTGCAATTGAAAATTTCTTGGTATTGCACAATACTGTGCACTTGAAGACTTCTTGCTATTGCTGAATACTGTGCAATTGAAAATTTCCTGCTATTGCACAATACTTAATATAATAATTTTGGATCCTGATTTGAACCAACTTGAAAACTGGGCCCATAATCAAAAATCTAAGTACATGTTTAGATTCAGCATATCAAAAAAGCCCAAGAATTCAATTTTTGTTAAAATCAAACTTAGTTTAATTTTGGACCCTTTGGACTTTAATGTAGACCAATTTGAAAACGGGACCAAAAATTAAGAATCTACATACACAGTTAGATTTGGTATATCAAAGAACCCCAATTATTCAATTTTTGATGAAATCAAACAATGTTTAATTTTGGACCCTGATTTGGACCAACTTGAAAACTGGGCCAATAATCAAAAATCTAAGTACATTTTTAGATTCAGCATATCAAAGAACCCAACGGATTTGAAATCAAACTGAGTTTAATTTTGGACCCTTTGGACCTTAATGTAGACCAATTTGAAAATGGGACCAAAAATTAAGAATCTACATACACAGTTAGATTCAGCATATCAAAGAACCCCAATTATTCAATTTTTGATGAAATCAAACAAAGTTCAATTTTGGACCCTTTGGGCCCCTTATTCCTAAACTGTTGGGACCAAAACTCCCAAAATCAAACCCAACCTTTCTTTTATGGTCATAAACCTTGTGTTTAAATTTCATAGATTTCTATTTACTTATACTAAAGTTATGGTGCGAAAACCAATAATGCTTATTTGGGCCCTTTTTGGCCCCTAATTCCTAAACTGTTGGGACCTCAACTCCCAAAATCAATCCCAACCTTCCTTTTGTGGTCATAAACCTTGTGTTTAAATTTCATTGATTTCTATTTACTTATACTAAAGTTATTGTGCAAAAACCAGGAATAATGCTTATTTGGGCCCTTTTTTGGCCCCTAATTCCTAAACTGTTGGAACCAAAACTCCAAAAAACAATCCCAACCTTCCTTTTGTGGTCATAAACCTTGTGTCAAAATTTCATAGATTTCTATTTACTTAAACTAAAGTTATAGTGCGAAAACCACGAAAAGGCTTATTTGGGCCCTTTTTGGCCCCTAATTCCTAAAATGTTGGGACCAAAACTCCCAAAATCAATCCCAATCTTCCTTATGTGGTCATAAACCTTGTGTTCAAATTTCATAGATTTCTATTTACTTTTACTAAAGTTAGAGTGAGAAAACTAAAAGTATTCGGACGACGAAGACAACGCCAACGTGATACCAATGTACGACCAAAAAATTTTCAATTTTTGAGGTTGTATAAAAATCTAAGTCATTAACAATGTTTACCTTTGAGAGAGAGTGACACAAGTGTACCAGTATACATCCTGGCCATTAACAATGTTTACCTTAGAGAGAGGGCCTCAAATGTGCCAGTATACATTCTTGCCATTAACAATGTTAACCTTTGAGAGGGAGTGCCACAAGTGTACCAGTATACATCCTGGCCATTAACAATGTTTACCTTAGAGAGAGAGCCTCAACAGTACCAGTATACATCCTTGCCATTAACAATGTTTATTACCTAAGAGATAGAGCTTCAAATGTACCAGTATACATCCTTGCCATTAACAATGTTTACCTGAGAGAGAGAGCCCCAAATGTACCAGTATACATCCTGGCCATTAACAATGTTAACCTGAGAGAGAGAGCTTCAAATTTACCAGTATACATCCCAGCCATTAACAATATTTACCTGAGAAAAAGAGCCTCAAATTTACCAGTATACATCCTGGCCATTGACAATGTTTACCTGAGAGACAGAGTTTCAAATATACCAGTATAAATGCCAGCAATTAACAATGTTTACCTAATAGAAACTTGCTGAGCTTCAAATGTACCAGTATGCATCCTGGCTATTAACAATGTTTACATGAGAGAGAGATAGAGAGCTTCAAATGTTCCAGTATACATCCTGACTATTAACAATGTTCACCTGAGAGAGAGAGCTTCAAATGTACCAGTATACATCCTGGCTATTAACAATGTTTACCTGAGAGAGAGAGAGAGACTCAAATTTACCAGTATACATCCTGGCCATTAACAATGTTAACCTGAGAGAGAGAGAGAGAGACTCAAATTTACCAGTATACATCCTGGCCATTAACAATGTTTACCTGAGAGAGAGAGCCTCAAATTTACCAGTATACATCCCAGCCATTAACAATATTTACCTGAGAAAAAGAGCCTCAAATGTACCAGTATACATCCTGGCCATTAACAATGTTTACCTGAGAGACAGAGCTTCAAATGTACCAGTATACATCCCAGCCATTAACAATGTTTACATGAGAGACAGAGCTTCAAATGTGATAGTATACATACTTGCCATTAACAATGTTTACCTGAGATACAGAGCTTCAAATGTACCTTTTTACATCCTGGCCATTAACAATATTTACATGAGAGAGAGAGAGCTTCACATGTACCAGTATACACACTGGCCATTAACAATATTTACCTGAGAGAAAGAGCTTCAAATATACCAGTATACATCCCAGACATTAACAATATTTGCCTGAGAGAAAGAGCTTCAAAGGTACCAGTATACATTCCAGCCATTAACAATATTTACCTTAGAGACAGAGCCTAAAATGTACCAGTATACATCCTTGCCATTAACAATGTTTACCTGAGAGAAAGAGCTTCAAAGGTACCAGTATACATCCTGGCCAATAACAATGTTTACCTGAGAGAAAGAGCTCCAAATGTACCAGTATACATCCTTGCCATTAACAATGTTTACCTTAGAGAAAGAGCTTCAAAGGTACCAGTATACATCCTGGCCATTAACAATATTTACCTGAGAGAAAGAGCTTCAAATGTACCAGTATACATTCTTGCCATTAACAATGCCAGATCATTAGCCTCTGATCCACTGTTAGTAAAATACACAACCTACAAAGCAGTTAAAGATATGTTTGATTCATTAAAACCTCAAAACTTGTCAGCAATGTATTCTGATATACTTTGACATATACCACCTGCTTCTGTGTACAATTCATACAGATTTTTTTTGGTATGTTTTTATCTAAGCTCCAAGCATTTTCTGAGTTAAGCATTGATTGGCATAAAGCAATTGAAATGTACTGTTAAGCTGTTTTCAGATTTTAAGATCATTAAGGTTATTTGACAACCTGGCTTACCATGGTATCCACTTCATGGACCCTATCAAAAGGATCCACACAGGCGTTGGTTCACCAGATTGAGTTAAATTTAAAAGTAAATGTTTAATCTATTTGTTGAGGTACCCCTTTTTGTCAATTTTTTAAGGTACATTTTTCTGCCCTGTGAATGCTATGCGCCTCATTTTTCTTTTGGTTGGTGCCTCCTCCTACCCAAGTTTTGAAAAAAATCAGGATATGCTACTGATGAGTCAATGCAATAAGATCCCTGAACTGGTGGGAAATAACAGTACTTTTACTGTATAAGCTTTATTAATAACAGTACCTTAAGATCTCCTGGTAGTTTAGCAACAAGTTTCTCTGCATATTCATGGATGGCAGGATGAAGATATATATTAGTTGTATGCCATAGTTTTCTCATTTGTTTCTCTGCTGCTTTTGTAACTTTACTTAGAAAGAATAAACAGTTATATATTAGTATCTCTGCTTAACAATGTTTCTCTTACCAAAAATAAACTAATATTAGCTAAAAATAGTATTGAAAAATTTAGAAATGGCATTATAAATTCTAAGAGTATATATTGTTTGCAGCTTTTATGAAATCATAATATACAAATTAACATGTTGGTTTGTATAACATTTTTTAACTCATTTTTGATGGTTAAGCATGACTACCAAGTCAAAGCGGATGTTACTTAATAACAGTAAGATCGTCAAAATTTCCATACAGGTATGATGCATAAATGTTTGTTGTAACTTACGGGTGGCAATGTCCGACACTAACAGTAACAATACCAGCAAACAAGTCAAGGTATCTGTTGCCATGGATATCCCACAGCCATTGCATGTGACCCTGGTTTATCATCACTGGTTTCTTGTAGAATGTCAACAAAGCTGGGGTCAGGTTCTTACTTCTGACCTTCATAGCATCATCGTAGCTTATTCCCTAAAAGAGGAGCACTTAAATGTTATTGTTAAAAGTATAATCTTGACATCAAATAAAATTGAGAATGGAATTGGGGAATGTGTCAACAACCTGACTAAAAGACAGAAAACAGCGGAAGACCACAAATGGGTCTTCAACATAGTGAGAAAAATCCCTCTCCCACAAAGCGGGCTTCTGGTAGGTGAGCTTGACCAAGACTAACAAAGGCCAAATGCAAGGTACTAAGAAATGTTGATTATTTTTGTGGGTACTAATTGGCATGGATTGTGGAAAAGTTCCTGGATATTAGATGTTGTGATTTTTCACCAAGTCTGCATACAAGCATACAGAAAATGTGCACTAAATTGTTGAACATTTAAATTTGTATTGTACCTTAACACATAAAATCTTTGAACATTGGTTATCTCATGAATACATTTATCGATCCACAGTAATTCATGTGATAAATAATTTTATACTTGAGTTGTCATAACATGATATAAGATAAAAAAAAATATTATATTTTTGACTGCATGCTAAATTGTTTTCTATTGACATATATATATTGATTTAAATTTAAGTACAACCAAAGTTTCAGTCTCTACATATTTTTGTTATGACCTATTAAAATATCAAAACCACATGTTGCTAAAATTAAATTTTGATTGAAAATTTAAAAATACGAAAATTTAAAAATACAACTAAACTTTTTAGTACAAACGTACTCTACATATTTTTATTATGACCTTTTAAAATATCTGTGAAAATCACATGTTGCTAACATTGAAAATTTTAAAAAAACTCTTGAATCTCTAGAGACTAACATTATTGAGTATCTATAAAATATCTAGGTAATTATTATATTTCATTAATATTTAATTGCTTGACATAAAGCTAAAGATTGTTCACCTCAATGTATATAATATAAAAAAGAAGATGTGGTATGATTGCCAATGAGACAACTATCCACAAAAGACCAAAATGACACAGACATTAACAACTATAGGTCACCGTACAGCCTTCAACAATGAGCAAAGCCCATACCGCATAGTCAGCTATAATAGGCCCCGATAAGACAATGTAAAACAATTCAAACGAGAAAACTAACGGCCTTATTTATGTAAAAAAATGAACGAAAAACAAATATGTAACACATAAACAAACGACAACCACTGAATTACAGGCTCCGGACTTGGGACAGGCACATACATAAATAATGTGGCACATACATAAAACATGTATAATGACTACTGTCAAAGATAGCGATGATGCAAAATAATGCAAATAAAGCTATCAATGCAGAGACAATAGGGTTTTGATTGCATTTCATGTAATCCTTACCCAAAAATCTATATTTTGTTATTAACAACTTCCTGTTTGATTTAGCCTATGAAATGTTTTGATTCTATTGGCACTGATGAGTCTTTTGTATATGAAATGCTCGTCTGGCATAACATATTATAAGCCTTTTATTTTTTTCAAATCTTACTGAAACGGTCACTTGAATTCACATTTGTGATTATGGACTGTGACCTGATACTATTTTGTTAGCCAAAGGGTAACTTTTAGTTTCAAACTATCGATTCAAGGGCGGATCCAGCCATTTTAAAAAGAGGGGGTTCCAAACCCAGGACAAAGGGGGAGGGGGTTCCAACCATTACTCCTCATTCAAATGCATTGATCATCCCAAAACAAGGGGGGTTCCAACTGGATCTGCCACTACAATTATTAATAAAATGAATAGCTGAGCACAGCCTGATACGACAGCCGAGGTTGAACCCTGAACAGTTGGGCCAAATTTGGACACAATAATCAAGCTTGATACTGTCTGAATTTGGATTGTAATCAAATTTTTGACATAATATAGGTTTCTGACACACACAAAAATCAAGATCTTACAAATCTATTGCACAATACTGTGGTATAAAAGATTTTTTCTTGAAACTTTAAAAAAATTTTGAAAAAAAAATTGGAACCCCCCCAAAACCTTTTGAATCCCCCCTTGGACCAATTACCCCTCACTGGAAGCCTGCCTTTCCTTTGTAGTATGGAACCTTGTAGTACTATTTCAGAGAGATCCATACACTTAAACACAAGTTATTATCTGGCAACTAGATATATGCTAGTTTTTGGCCCTTTTTTGGCCCCTAATTCCTGCATGAATGGGGCAATAACCCCAAACTGAATCCCAGCCTTCCCTTTGTGATATGGAACCTTGTGGTCAATGTCAGATAGATCTTTACTCTTACATACAATTTTTTTGTCCAGAAACTACAAAAATGCTTGTTTTTGGCCCCTTTTTGGCCCTTAATTCCTAAACTGTTGGCACCATAACCCCCAAAATGAATCCAAACCTTCTACTTGTGGTATTAAACATTGTGGAACAATTTCAGAGCAATTGAAATACTTATACACAAGTTATTATCCTGCAAGTGGAAAAATGCTTGTTTAGGGCCTCTTTTGGGCCCCTAATTCCTAAACGGTTGGGACCATCATCCCTAAAACAATCCCAACCTTCCTTTTGTGGTATTGAACCTTCTTATTAAATTTCAAAGAGATCCATTCATGTAAACTAAAGTTATTGTCGATGACGCAGAGGATGCAGTCGACGACATCATACGATTATACGATCCCAAAAAACTTCTTGCGGTCGTATAAAAAATAACACTGCTATTCATAACATAAGTACCTGGTACTTCTCTGGTACAAAGTCACATGGTGGCATTGATGGTTCCGATGATGAACAACGTATTGATCCATAGCTAAAAGTTCTACCTGTAACATATGAAGGTTTAATTATTTATCATTGTTTATACAATATGATTTAGATAATTTCTAAGATGTTCAACACGCATCTCCATATTATATCTGTGAGAAAAAAAACTTTTCTCATTTTGATAGACATAAACCCACTGGGTCGTATGGATTTCATTGTTTTTGTACGTAATATTTTCGTTTTCTCTCGATGATAAATAATTCATATAGAAGCATTAAAACTGGCCCTAAGATCCTGACAAATTAATATTTCTTTTAATCTGACCATAATACTTCAAAATTTTCATAGATATAGTTGTGCTGTAACTTTTAATACAAATTAACTTTTTTTCGCACATCACGCAATTTATAAATTATACATTAATATTTGTGTTGCAATGCCACTTATTAAATATTAAATATAACATTTTTTTTTAAATAGTTCAATTTGGTTGTAACCTTTGATCTAAAAAAATTGTTGAGTCTTTTATTAGACTCTATATGAAATTTTGAACCTTTCGGCATGTTGGGTGGCAGAACATTTTGAAGGTTTAGGCCTAGGTTTTTCCTGAAAATATTTGGTCCAGCAAAAGCACAAAAGTTTGTTCTATTATGACTAAACATCTTTAAAATGTGTTGACTTTAGAGCCTCCAATGTGATTTATTTACCAAGCTTATATATTTCTGATTAACTACAGGATTTAAGGTGTCCTAAAGAAGTGATTGCAAATCAAGACCTTTTGAACTCAGGGGTATCCTACTATAACACCCACAGTATCAGAGAGATAATTCAACTGATGTAAACAAAAATAAACTGTTATCACAGAGATATGTCTCCCTTTTTAGTAACTTCAATAATGCAAATGTTGAAATTAAAATAGCAAAACTTTAACATTTAACTTTTGAAAATATTCAAAGTCAATGAACCATTACTGAAGGTACATGGCCAAATAATCTCCATGGTAATGAGATGTGGCAATACAAATACAACTGTAAACCAATATCTTTGACTTACCACTAGTGGTTCACCATAAACTAGACCTAATCACAAACTAATACAATTGTTATCATGCTGCCGTCGGCGGTGGCGCCAACGCCTGAAACAGCATACCTATGTCTCGCTTTTTGACTGCGTCAAGGTAGACAAAAACCTGATTCAGTATGTATATATACAATCTTATATATAATTATCTTGCATACCATACACATATCACAAAAGCAATGTGAGTATGCATATACTAATGATTCTAACAAGGGAAAAACTTAAAACACGCTTAACCTTCTGAGCTACACAACTGTATATATATATATATATATATATATATATATATAAACATGTCTAAATTGAAAACAACCTTCAAACCTATATATATATCTTTTATATAATCATGTTCTTTTGTTTTTATAATAATATAATAACAAATTTTTTTTATATATGTGTACAGCTATTAACTTAATATCAGCCACACTTGTATGTGTATTATAAAAGCTTGAGCTGTTCTTTGTACTACGGTACTTGATTTTCTTGTATGTTATTTGTGTTTTAATCTAAATTATTCATGTTACATTGTCATATTAACTGTCTATGTCCTTCAGGAATAATAATTCTTCTATATCAGTATAGTGCTCACAATACTCCACACAGAATCATGACTTCCTACAGGAAGAAGTGGTGATTGAAGTGCTAGGTGTGCTTACCATGATATAAGCAGAGGTGGATTTAGGGGGGACAGGGGGCCCGGGCCCCCCCTTTTGGGAAAAAAATTTGTTGCTTATATAGGGAATCACTGAAGCGTGACTGGAGCGGCCCCCCTCTTAGGCAGTCAGTGGGCCCCCACTTATGAAAATTTCTGGATCTGCCACTGATAATGGTTGTTTTTTACAATAAAATGTCTTGTCCTTATCCTTCTCATTATATTCTTGATTGTACATAACAACATACAAATCCAATATCATTTCATGACTTTTGTTTCTGATAATACTATTGCTGTAATGTTGTAGTTTTTGTTTTAAATTGTCAATTATAGACCTTACACAATTATATTATTTAACTGCCTTAATATCGCGCACTGTTGCAGATTTAAAGAAAAAGTAAAGAGAAATTACTTTTTCACTCAAATTAAAAAGACTTTCAGTGTCAGGCTTAAGAAATAGTTTAACTGTCCGAGAAGGAAAAAAAAACCCTACTTTCAAATGTCAAACACTTTTTTTGCATTATTAACAATGCTGGCCTCATAAATCTATTAAACTTATCTTTTAATGACAAATAATTGACATAATCAGGCCAAATCCAGCGTCATGCTTAGATCCAAATGAGACCCACTTTTTCATTTAAGTTTAATGAGGAAAACTATTATGTTTAAAATATTAATTTGTTCTCATAAAAATTAACCAGAGTCAAGCAACTAACATAATTTTAAATCAATATGGAAAAATACTTTTTCATACATAATGTACTTTGTTTATAACTTTATTTCATAAGGACAGACAACAATTTATTTACAATAGGCAAACGGTCAATATTAAGGAAAGTAATGGTTACCTCTTGAGTAATAAAGATGTGTGCCATTTGATCTCTTATGGAGAGTTGTCTCATTGGCAATCATACTACATCTTCTTATTTTTTTTAGGGAACTTCACTATACTAAAACTTGATTGCAGAAATTAAGGAAATTGAAAATTTCATTTAGTACTGAATACACAAGAAACCATACAATTTTCATGTTCATGTTTTTGCTCTACATTAATTTAATTTCCTGCAAAGTTCTAACTTTCTGCATCAATCTTTCATATTCCACTTGTCTAGCATACGTGACATACATTTAGATGAATTCTATTTTATGTTATGGTAATTCTTATATCACCCAAATCAAATTTTTGAAGAATGCCTCATAATAAACAAATCTGAGGATCCTGAAAGTTTATTAAAACAGAAATTAGAATAGTCCTTGAAAAACTGAGTAGATATAAGAAGATGTGTTATGAGTGCCAATGAGACAACTCTCCATCTTCAATCTTAGTTACAATTTGTAAAAGTAGAGGATTATAAGATCTGTATTTCCATACAATTGTGACAGAATTTGCATATTTCTTTTCTCTTTAACAATAAAAAAATTAAATGATAAACAATCAATTTTAATCTTCTTAAAAGATAATTTTTATTAAAAGAATTGTAAGATCAAAATTAAGTCTGTTTTGAAACTTCTTAAGTAAACAGTGTACAGGATACAAAAGTGACTTTTTAAGTATGCGCTTCAGGGTGACAAAAGGATCATTTCAGTACGAAAGGGTTAAATAAAAAATATGGTCATGCTTCACAGAATTTAAAGAAACTTTAATAATTTGTATCACTCAAGAATTAAATAAAATATTTCCAATATTCATTAAGAATTAAAGTTTTCACAATTTTTGTCACATCTGAACCATCTGGTGTGAAAATTGATCCTTATAATTCTGACATATATATTTCAAACAAATATTAAATTCAATATTTTAAGAAATAAAATATTTTTTGAGTACAAAACTGGATTTCGATTATCTTTATCATGTTTATTGAGGTAAATTTAAATGTTCATAAACCTTCATCATTTGTTCATATGTAAATTCAATTTGAGAATTTACATAAAAATGTATATTAAATTCAAGGGAAACAAAAAAATGCATACCTAGTCGATTTTCTTTCATTATTAATTTGAAAGCAGATGTACATCTATTCCTAGACAGTGTTAAAAACAAGAGGGTATGGATGGGGTTTACAGAATAGCGAATAATGGGTAAACGAATAAAAGAATGGTAAAAAATAGTAAAAAACAGCTGGGAAAAATTTTAAAAAAAATAATGAATAATGGGTCAAAAATATAAAAGATGGAGAAAATGGGCTATTTAATAATTCAAGAAACCGAAATGAGAAATCCCCATACATATCCTCATAAAACTAATTGCATGGTTAGTCATGTTATATAACATCCAAGGACTAATACTAGTAAATGTGTACTAAAGTCTAAGTGATACAAGCTGATAAAATCACAAATATTCTGTAGGTAATAAAATCTTATGATTATAAATAACTCCTGTATAATCAAGTATTGTTCTTTAACCCTTTCCTTCATAATGACAGCGCTTGATGCCACCACCTTTCCTCCATAATGACGCCTTTTGGCACCTCTGTGGTACCTCAGTTGAAACGCTTTGACTACAAAATATCTGCATTGAACTTTTAAAAATGTATCCAATATGAAAAGGAAATTCATGAGAATATCCAACTTAAATTTCTTTGATGAAATATTCATTTTTACAATGCATTAACACTTTAAACCTGCTGATTTTTTTTACTGAAAAAAAAAATCCATGAAGGAAAGGGTTAAAGAATGGTGTATTTTCTACTTAGTAGCAAAATAGAGAAACCATGAAATGATTTGATTGTTGATGTTTTTGACACCAAATTAATGTCAATAAGTCATTGACCTGTATTACCGAAGCATAATTTTCAATACAAAATTGCTTATATCCACATTTTGTCAACCAGGTCTTGAACCCAAGACCTCTGTTTTACCAGGCAGCTTGCATGTCGATTGAGCTTAAGAAGTACTTCCTTAGCTCAACTGCTTACGGCTCACTAAGTATCTACCACATTTACTAAGAGAAGCAATCCTGTCACAGACCAATAGGCCAAGCACTGATAATAAGCTTAAGAGGTTGGTTGACGCAGTCTTCGGACTGGGATGAAAATTGTTCAGAATGATTTGTTTTTATGATGCAAAAGATCATGCAAGTGTATGTGTATGAAATTAATATTCTTTCACATTATTGTTTATTAATTCAGTAGTGTTTCAATTTCTTTTAAAGGTCAGGGTTGAACCTCATTTTGGGAAAAGTTTTTTTTCTTGTTTCTGACCTAAATGTCACTTTTTAGTATCAACATAATTAAATGGTTCCAACTTTACAGCACACCAGATAAACATTTAATATCTCTTCTGTGCTCAAGGCCAAAACATTCAAAATACAAACTTTGAAGAGGTGATAATTTAATCAAAAGATACCAAAACTAAAGAAAACCTGGTCAGGGAAACAGAGCTATGGTCAGGAGATACATTCCTTAATTCAAAATGATTTCAAAAATTGTATAACAGCACAGAGAGAGGTTTGAAAAGAGCATTTATTTGGCCGCTAAAAATACAAAAATATTAAACTTATTCAAGACTTTCATAATTATGTCAGTTTTATTGATAGATGACCATGCAGGTAAATATATCACTTCAGTACAGAAAATTCTATTGTAATATATATATATACAGTACATAACAGTCACTTTAAAGTTCTAAACATGTTGACATTTATGTGATATTTGACCTAATAAGACCATAGAATAGTACTTGCACAAACATGACAAAGTGTATAAACAAAGAAAATTAATTAGAGTAGTTAAAGTATCAGCTATGTCAATAAAAGCTCAAAAATCTGCAGATAAGTTGAATATAATTATGGCGGACACCTCAGATTAAGTGATTCATATTAATCTAAAAGTTTGCATATGAGACTTTTGTCATGGCAATGTATCTATGATTATTGGAAACAATAAAGTCTAATTAATTTTATTATACAAAAAAATAAATGATTTGTCCCTGGGTTAAATGTACAAAAATTTGGTGAGTGGGATTAATTAATCAATTGATTGTTTTGGAGGATTTTAATCCAACTAAAGATACATGCAGTTACTTAGCAGGATGGATATGTGCAAATAAGGGGGGTGTTTAAAGACTTGTACAAATGTACATATGACTATTTTTTTCAAGTGATAAATTGTCTGCATTCATATAGACATGCGTTGACATACATTATATAATATATCGGTCAGGTAAACATGTAGAAACTGCTCTGATTTCTGGATAACATCATTTGTAAACCGTTTTCTAAAAATAACAGTAATATGTTATATACTTCTTAATTACACGATATGCACAATAATAATGTACTATATCATGCATTTATCAAACGTTTTCATAGTATTGATACTTACGTCCAAAGCACAAAAACTGTGCAGGTATTTTGTGTATTGCCATGTTTCAACAGCTGCCTGACCCAGTTGTTTTGAAAATGATAACTTATTGTAAACAACCAACATGCTTAAATTAAACACGCCCACTAAATGGGAGGTAACACTGTTACACTTTTTAGCGGGAAATTATCCAATTACAGAATTTGATTTTTGTTTTGAGAAATATTTATCAGTGTTACCATCTGATCTATGAATGTATTTATGTAAACTCCTTTGCCTTAGTAATAAACTGCCCATTGAAACGGGCAGATTTTTAAATATTGATAGAACTGAAAGGCATTGTAATCTTTGTAATGCTAATTGAACTTGGTGATGAGTTTCATTACTTATTCAAATGTACCTTTTTCAACCATGTAAGAGCAAGGATTTGTATAGTAACATTACTAAACATGCTAAACAAATCCTTGGTAAGAGCTAAATTTTTACCTTTAAATACATGTAATAACCCAAATGTTTTAAAATTTAAAGAATTGATGAATACATCAGATTTATTAACACTTACTGGAATAGCAAAATTTTGCAAAAGTTTTATTAAAACCTTTTAAAACATGGACTTAATCATGTTACTATAATTTTTACTTCCTGTCAAATATCTGTATTATATATACTATTGTTGCACCTTTGTTAACCATGTTGTTCTAATGTAAATATGTTCACACTTTTTTTGTTTGTTCAAAAATGTTGTACAAACATACCCATGTGGGGGCTTTAGTGAAATAAAATGTCTTATTATGTCCATGTTTAACTGCTGAACAAGAGTGCGTGACATCGTTTATTATGGCCTTTTTTAGTCAATATATGACCGAGAGGGGGGTTATTATTTTCGATGTTTATTTGTGGTTTTACATTTCCATTTTCTGATATTACTATGATATTCTATTCATTATTTTCATTTTCTGTTTTTTATCATAGGTACTTAGTGAAAGGACAACTTTTTAAAGCCCTCGCCACTTTTTTTTCCAAAATCCTTTA
The DNA here is from genome assembly GCF_965363235.1 of Mytilus galloprovincialis. Classification (NCBI taxonomy): domain Eukaryota; kingdom Metazoa; phylum Mollusca; class Bivalvia; order Mytilida; family Mytilidae; genus Mytilus; species Mytilus galloprovincialis. Next base: position 66,445,757 of record NC_134843.1, read on the forward strand.
TTTTTTCATTCTTTTAATTTGTCATTGTTTTCCGTAGATTCGTTTACTATGTATTAAAAATCTTCTGAGTGAGATAAAATTAGTGATTTAGACTATAAATTTACAATGTCAAGGCGGTCAGTTATTGTCATTCTTCACTGGGACCTATGAAATAATCCAAGTCTCTAATTTTGCCTAGTTTGGAGTTAATCACTTCAAGCAGAGACATATAATACAAAAAAATTTGCCATAAATGTGGTATTTGGTAATGAATAACCCAATCAATTTGTTCTAATCTAACAATAAAGGATCATTTTTTTTTTATAATTTCCATTATGTAAAACAACTTCTTTTATGGTAATATTCTATACTAAACACAAAAATGCCTTCATTGATGATTCATCTCAAAATTAAGCTAACCAAACATATAAACAAAATTATTTAGAAGGGGTACTACAATGTATAGTTATGATAATGTTGTCAAGTCATAAAAGTTTTTGTTTTTACTTTTTATGAGTGTGGTACTCTCTACACGCCAAATCAACCAAGAAAATGCTACATATACAAGAAGGCAAAAAGGGATAAAAAAATTCTGTTTATGTTTGACTTATTTGTAGTTCTTTCTTTGCTGAACAAATTTGCTGTATACAATTTATCTCTATCTATTATAATTTTCAAAACTAGAGGCTCTAAAGATCCTGTCTCGCTCACCTAGAGTAGTACAGGACCCCCATATACAATATAGGTCAGAATTCCAAAACGGTTAAATGCCCATAGGGAGGAGGAGGAATTTTCCAATTGATTAGTGCAACTGCTAGTATGTGTTTAATTATGATGTGTATTAATTAGATTAGCTTATGTAAATTGATGTATGCACATTTTAATTGCTGCACTTGTTAATAAGTGTAATTAATTTTTACCATTATAGTCGTTTTTTCTTTGTCGTGTATGTATTTTTTCGAAGGTAATGACCAAAGCAGCGACTATTTGTATTCATATTATTTCTCTTTTTTCTTTTTTGCGACAGTACATGCTGTTGTTGGGTGTTTTTTTTTCTTTTGTGTAATTTATTATGCAGAAGTCATAAATGTGAGGCTAGTATTTTAATGCATTTGAATTGATAATCCCCTTTTGAGATAGTAAATGATTGTGTATTATTTTGAAGCGATAAATAACATTGATGTCAAGATTTAAATGGTCAAGTCCAATACCAAGGTTAATTCTTCTTATATCTAGTATTATATCTGTTATAATCTAGATTAAAAATTAAAAGGACGAAATAATTTGTCTGGTCAGTGTATTAATGTACTTTATGAATCATATTGTATTATTATGATGAACGATCATACTGATAAAGTCATCTGTAAGTATGGACAAAGTGGTCATTTAATTTTGTTATGCATTGTATTTGACTTTATAAGTTTGTTTGTATAAGCCCCCGTCTGTTCTTAGAGGGAAATTATCTTCTAACCTCCAGTAGTAATGATTTCCGTTAAATAAATAAAACAGATAGTATTGCGGTATCTCCTAAAGCCAAAGCTAAATGGTTTGATTAAATACGGTTTAAAGATTTAAACATTCGTATCAAGCTAAAAAGCGTACAATTCTATCATTAACAATCTTAAACACAACATTGGTCAATCTCGTATTAATTGTAGCATTTTACTTAGTGCATCTGATATTGTATGTTTAATAATGATGTGCACTAATAAGAGTAGCGTATGTTTGCATTATGTATGTATACTACATATTTTGTCTGTTACAGTTGTAAAAATAAAATTGGAATTACTAAATATTTAGATGGGGAAAATGCTTACTTTACAGGACACCTGGTTTTTCCTTATATTGAGAGGCATAAATATGTTTAAGTCATACTGTTGATACATACATTTATATATATTTATAACTAAAAATTACATACCATATGGTATTGAATATAGTTCATTTAGGATTACTCTTTTGTCAAAAACAATTTTATAGTCTTTTGCTTCAGTCCTTGTAATGATTTTTGATTTTTTCGGATCTCGAGCTATCTTGTTTTCGTCCAGAACTGTTATATGTCCATCTCTATTATTCACCACCATGTTAAATATTGTGTCAAAGTTTATATCAAGCGAGTTTTTGTGGTTTAGTGTGATACCTCTGAATTTAGCGAAAGTTTGTATGCCTTCATTATCAGGAGTTTTCACTTAAAAGCATAATTATTTGGTCCACCTGTAACGAAAACATCTATGTCGTTATCTGGTATCTCATTCGTCAAATCACCTAGGTAGTCCCCCAACTCGGGTTCCCACTCTCCTGGGGCAACCAGGAGTACAATTGAGTCTGTATCTGCATACAAAGCTCTTCTGTCTGAGCGTTCAAGATATTGATACAGCTTTAGCCGGGCTTGTGCGGTTGTATAAGCTGCGATCACTACATTAGTAATTCCAGATGTTTCGAAAAATCTTCCGTATGAACCCAGTCCATTTGTACCATTTCTTCGTTTATGAAGCTAACATTTTTTATTTCCTGATTGTCACTGGTCAACATATCAAAGAAAACTGTGACATCTGACACGTAGGTTTTCTGGGGTAGGTTTGTTCTTTGTCCGAATTTTCCCCCAGAAACTATTAAGCATTAACTTTGCTAGCTGTCGTAGCCCCGGATTCTTCTTAATATTTTCTGCATTTAACCATATCCCTTCTCGATCGTAGTAATTTTTAATGTATTTCCGCTTGTCCTCCTCAGATCTACACCATTTAGGCCACCCACTTGCCTCTTGTTTTATCTTCATAAATGTATTATTATGAATAGTCCTCCAGATTTCGTAATAGGATCATACTGTGCTACATTTTTAAAGTGCCAGACTTCATAAATCTTTAGAATTTGATATCCTTTCTCAATGGCGTTTTTTTTTAACTTCATCAGTGACCCACGTTCTAGTAATAGTACGTTGTTCATCGGAATGGTTTAAAGGCGACTCTTGTTTTAATTCTGTGCATGTGTGACATAAGCTAAATATAAGTTTTCCATTAGACTTATGCGGTAGAACTGGAATATATGTCCCCTTTTTTGGAAGAATTTTGCACTTAATTAGGCCTTCATTATTGTGTATATCCGTTAATCTATCGGTTATAATCTACGGGTGACCAAGAGGAACTTTTCTTGTTTTATTTATAAATGGATATAATGACGTAACATCTTACTTACTTTTGCAATCTTTGTCACTCTTACTGAAAAGAGTAAATACCTCGGTTCTACCTCCAAAAAATGCATCTCTTGGTTCCAATGGCGGGACTGTTTTTCTCCACCATTAAAAGCGTGCTGAATGTTGACGTCATGAATTTTAGAGATGTAGTTTAACCAATACAACGCTTTGATAGACTGCTTTTGTTCGGGTCTGTAACCGTGTGGTGGGATTATACCGATTTGTTCAGATTTAAGGTAAAGTGTTCTGTAAACTAAATTACACACAGACGCTATTGTTATACTTTGTTCAAAAGGATCGATCCCTTTATGTGTTTGTATTGGCTTTCATTTTTTTGTGGTTTGTTTTGTATTTGCCACTTTTTGTATTTCTTTTGTTCTTATAACGTGACTCTGTACTTTAAAAGATCCCGTCAATATGATATTGTTCTATTATATGTCATTATGATATATTTCTATTATGAATTACAATATACGTTGAACCACAAACGTCAAAATCATTCAATCGCGTAGTGGAATTAACTATTTTTGGATTCTTATAAATTCTATATATAACTTTTGGACTAGTTTAAATCTCGGTCTATTTCTTAAATTTATTCTTACATACTTTTGATTTTTTAACTCTGTATGCTAACATTCCCATGAAAATTTTAAAATTGTTTGTACGCACATTGAACGACAAATTTATGTGACGTATAAAATTTTCTGACGTCAGACACTCAAATCAATAAATGTGTTCGTAGATAGTAGATGTTTTTGTGTTCTGTTAAATTGTTCCTTTTAAAATTGTTAAACGATGATGACTGATGTACCCATATTTTGACTATTTTATTTATTGCGTCTGTTTATTTAACGCATCAATGTACAAATATCGGAAATTGATGAGACTGTCATTAAAGTGAGAGGTTTAGCGCTATAGAACCAGGTTTAATCCACCATTTTCTACATTTGAAAATGCCTGTACCAAGTCAGGAATATGACAGTTCTTGTCCCTTCGTTTTTGATGCGTTTTGTTATTTGATTTTGCCATGTGATTATGGACTTTCCCAATTGATCTTCCTCTAAGTTCAGTATTTTTGTGATTTTACTTTTTTCGGTAGACAAAACAAACATTTTAAGTCGTCGTTAACTTTGCATTCATGGTCATACTGACATTCCCAGATACTTTCGTATGTGTATCCTTTATCTTGAAGGAATTTCATTTTGTCTAAAGTCTTCATATGTAAGTCACTCATTGTCGTGTCATTAACGGGATTTACAGTGTTTCGTGAAAAACATTTTGGACAGCCATGCCAAAATCAGCCATTGAACTCGTAAACTATTTTTTCACCCGAGGCAGTCTCCCTATATCCATCTACTTTAAATGGTCCTATCTGTTTTTCTCCACCATTAAAAGCGTGCTGAATGTTGACGTCATGAATTTTAGAGATGTAGTTTAACCAATACAACGCTTTGATAGACTGCTTTTGTTCGGGTCTGTAACCGTGTGGTGGGATTATACCGATTTGTTCAGATTTAAGGTAAAGTGTTCTGTAAACTAAATTACACACAGACGCTATTGTTATACTTTGTTCAAAAGGATCGATCCCTTTAATGTCGTCTTGTGTCGTAATTTCCATAAACATCTGTCTGAGTTTTAGACAACATTTCCGCAGAATATCAACTTCAGACCTGCAGTATCCAAGAAGTTCAAAATCAAAATCAAAAGCTAGGGTCCTCTCTGTGTTTAAAATACCAATCCACAAATTCTACCCTTCGTTCCGGTTTCATGGAATCGGGATTGTAAAAAGTCATATCAGGGAGACTTCTAAAGATTTTGTTGTAATTTTCCTTTCGGTTAAATATAAGTGCGGGAAATATCCTTTGCTTATTTCCTCAACGTCAAACGATTTGGGGAGATCTGAGAGTGGCATTGAAAGAAAGTTTAAAGAATCGATCATTCGGAGTTTGCATTCTGGTACGTAAATGGACATAAATTTTGATCCAGTTCAGATAACCTCAGGTAAAATGGCATTTCGATGTAGGTACTCTAATATTGGATAGCTGTCGTATGCTTTGAAATTGTGACATATCACTGTACAACCTGTATTTACTTCAGAGAAAAGCCAACGACAGAAATCATCTGTCGTACTTGGTCCTCTAAACACGTGCTCGTTTTCACCACAATTATCACAAAAAGTTGTGGTAGTTATATCGTTGTTCATGCAAAATTCACACACTTTATGGACGACACAGAAATTTGGTCGATGTTCATATACTCCGCAATTTCTTTTTTGGCAATTCTTACGGGGCGCCGAATGGGACTCTTGTGGTTTTGTACAAAATTCAATTCTGTCATAACAAAATCATTTTTGTCTTACAAAACTATGTGCTACAGACTTGTTTTGTGAGAACTTCAATTTTGTGATGAAAAAATTCATTTTTGTCATAACAAAATTCATTTTTGTAGACAAAATTCATATTTGTCATGACAAAAGTCAATTTTGTCTAAAAGGTATGCACATATAAACATATTTGCATATATAAACATATTTGCATACAAAATTGACTTTTGTTACCTGATATGGAAATTAAATCACAAAAGTCAATTGTTTGAGGTAAGATTCAATTTTGTTAGACAAAATTGGCTTTTGTGAGACAAAATTGACTTTTGCGAGACAAAATTGACTTTTGTGAGACAAAATTCAATTTTGTCAATTTTGTTGAGACAAAAGTCAATGTTGTTAATTTTGTTGAGACAAAAGTCAGTTTGTCAATTTTGTTGAGACAAAAATCAATTTTGTCAATTTTGTTGAGACAAAAGTCAATTTTGTTAATTTTGTTGAGACAAAAGTCAATTTTGTCAATTTTGTTGAGACAAAAATCAATTTTGTCAATTTTGTTGAGACAAAAGTCAATTTTGTTAATTTTGTTGAGACAAAAGTCAATTTTGTCAATTTTGTTGAGACAAAAGTCAATTTTGTCAATTTTGTTGAGACAAAAGTCAATTTTGTCAATTTTGTTGAGACAAAAGTAAATTTTGTCAATTTTGTTGAGACAAAAGTCAATTTTGTGACCACAAAATTCATTTTTGTGACGACAAAATACAATTTTGTAACAACAAAATTGACTTGTATGAGACAAAATTGACTTTGGTGAGACAAAATTGACTTTCGTGAGACAAAAATCAATTTTGTTGAGACAAAATTCAATTTTGTAAATTTTGTTGAGACAAAAGTCAATTTTGTCAATTTTGTTGAGACAAAAGTCAATTTTGTCAATTTTGTTCAGACAAAATTCAATTTTTTCAATTTTGTTGAGACAAAAGTCAATTTTGTCTCACATTGGTCAATAATGTCTCACGAAAGTCAATTTTGTCAATTTTGTTGAGACAAAAGTCAATTTTGTCAATTTTGTTGAGACAAAAGTCAATATTGTCAATTTTGTCTCACAAATGACAATTTTGTGTAACAAAAGTCAATTTTGTGTAAAAAAAAGTCAATTTTGTGTAACAAAAGTAAATTTTGTGTAACTAAAGTCGATTTTGTATGCAAATGAGTTCACAGAAACCAAACTAAACTAATTTCAATACAAAATTGACTTTTGTCGCCCAATTTTCAAATTAGGTAACAAAAGTCAAGTCTGTGTAACAAAAATGAATTTTGTCATGACAAAAGTGACTTTTGTCCGCTGATAGATAATTTTGTATGACAAAATTTTAAATTTGTAGTATGATACAAATTTTGTTAAACTGAACTCATTTTTGTTGAACAAAAGTCACTTTTGTCCGTACAAAATTGAATTTTGAGTACAAAACCACAAGAGTCCCATTCGGCGCCCCGTAATTCTTACATTTCAATCCATTTTCAATCTTTTCATAGCCCTTCTAACATTGTAGTATATCCTCTTGAGTGCATTCAAAGTCAAAAAATATATACGATTTGATGTCTTTTCTTTTTCCTGAATCTGATTTGGTATATTGACTGGTGAATGGTTGATGATCTATAGGTTTGATATAGCATTGGTGGCTTTCATCATTGTGGCATCTTATGCTACATATATATAAAGTAGAATCCAAGTAAATACTAATATTTATTATACAACTCAAACGATCGAACTACAGTTACAGAATGATCATAATCCTAATAAAAGCCTTATTAAACTATGTGCAGATAATGAACCCGTGTGTGGTCGAAATGATAGATACATAGAAACTGTCACAGTATCAATTATCAGCGGATGTAACTGTTTATATTAATGTCACTACAATCATAAAAATCCTTGCAAATTTTACAGTACTTCTCACCGCATGTATGGTTTTTTTATGCATCTCTTTATTAATATGTTGAGAGCAAGCTATACACCGATAGTGGATATTGCAAGTTGATTTCCCCGATGCTTTTTCTTTCTTATGAAGCCCATAGCAGACCTCATTCTTAAAATATCTGTTACAATCTCCACAAAGTTTCCAACTTGTGATACCATCTTCATGTATGTGTAAACAACAATGACAAGGATTGTTACATTTGTGTTTTTCTCTCTTATCATATCCTCTCTTACATTGAAGACAGAAGTATTTTTTGTTCAAAAACCCAGACATTGAAGTTATCACTTCATAGTGATCTTCGTGTAAGTAAATATAAAGCTTTTTATCGGCAACAGGACCTTCAAAAACTATTGCATTAAAACGTTCTTTTGAAATAACGTGGATTTGGCAATCCTTTAAGACTGCTTGAAATTGTTTAATTTCTTCTATACCACATCGTTTCAATGGAACATATGCTTCATAATGTAATTCCTTTGCTAGGTCTGTCTGGATCTTTCCACCTTTTCTGATACTTTCCCACTTGTCATGACCGTCGATTCGAGTTTTCGCTGTTATTAATGCTCTTGCGCAGCAAAGGTTATCATCATTTTGAATTCTTATCAAACTTCTTTTTTCTTTGATTAGTCTATCCAAGTCAACAAAGTTACCAGATCGTCCGACACCTCCATCTGGCAAACTTACATGCACCAATTCGATTTCAAGTGTTTCATCTAACACGAATTGTTCGTAAGACTGTAATACTCTCTCTATTTCGGCGAGGAGACGTTCAGCAGTGAGATCTTTTGACTTGACAAATGGTACAGATATTGGAAAGTCGAGCTCCGGACACTGAACTGAAAAACGAACAAGGTCATTTGGCTGCATGATTTTGTAAAATTAGTTATTATAGAATGGAAAAGCATTTTAAATGTTGAGTCTTATGTAGACGAAACGCGCGTCTGGCGTACTAAATTATAATCCTGGTACCTTTGATAACTATTAAGGATATCCGGCAAGTCTCTTACATCTAGGTTTTTTACCTCGACTTTGTAATGTAGAGCGGTGGTATTGAATTTCGGAGTATGGTGTTCTTTCGTTACTCTAATGGTATAATAATCCTCAGGATTATTATGTGCTGTAAGGTTTTTTTTACACACGAGTTCTTCATTCTTCTCATTGCTTGCAGGCCTTTTTAATCCTCCTCCATATTGTTAATGATGTTGTTCAGTGAGTCTTAGTAGATTATCTTTTCTTCCAAATAATTTGCCACAATAATTGCATTGGAAGAGAGAACCATCTTTGTGTTTTATTTGGTGCCTGACCAGATTGTCCTTTCTATTGAAGGATTTATCACAATTGTTACATTTGAAAGTATCATGGTGATTCAAAAGACGCTGATGTTCTTGCAGAATAGATTGTTTGTTGTATTCAGCTCCGCAGTGCTGGCAAGTATGCGTGCATTCTCTTGGATATTCCATCACCAAATGAACCTGAAAGAAAAAGTTTATATTAGTATAATAAATAACTCGTTATAAAGGTATATTCACAAACAAAGTCATCATTCTTATATTGACTGTCAAGGAGTTCGGATGGAAGGTTTAACCTGCCCTGAATGCCACTTAACATTTTCCAGAAAAGACTTCATGTTGAGACATAACAGAAACAAACATGGAATTAACCACCCATATCAGAAGAGCATTGATGCATATCCGCCGCCGCAGGTGGGGAATATATCACCAACGCCTATCTCAGGTAGCAATAAACAGTTAGGAAAAAATACTAAAATTTGCCCTTATGAATTTTACCATCCCCTTTTCATTGCTTTCTTGCAATATCAAGCTTACTGTTTGTGTTATATATGGGCATATGTATGTAATTTGAATCTTCCATAGATTTTATATCCAGTATATAAAATGGAAAAATATAATTTCTTTTTGGTGTATCCATGGCAACAATCTGCATTTATTTGTTATAAAATATTGCAAAAAGGGGGGTAAAGATGTCATATATTTCCCCAAAATTTGGCTAAAAGTAGAATTTCAATCGCTTGAAGTAATACCTTTTCTGAAACTGTGTACATATATCATTCAGCAAATCCAATGATAATCATATGTCTTTCATCTCATTTTTTTGTAAAATTGCGTCAAAAACTTCGCGTAGAAAAAGAGTGTTTGTAAACAGTTGTTATGATATTGTAATTATTATGTTTATTTATGTTGGCCTAATTTGTGTTGTATGGCCTGATAGTTGTTTACCAAATAATATTATAACTGTGCAGTTTAGGAATCACTGGAACAATCACAGAATGATTGGAACTTTCTAGAATGATCCTTATAAAAGATGCGTAATTTAAACTTCTACGTTATTCCAGAAACTTCCGTTGTAGCTTTCCAGGATTTTCCACAATGTTCCATTATAGAGTGTTCCAGAATTTTCCATGACAACACTATATATACAGACACTAAAGTTAAACTCATATAATTAAACTTGGACATAGACATTGATAGACATTAGTATTCACAGCATTTGGATTGACACTTTTATTCTACAAACAATATCATACTGGATTGTGACATTAGTAGTGAACGTAATATTCAAATTGGATTCCGAAAGATTTCCGGATACAGATAAAGATAACAGATTGGACTCATATTTTGACAGTTAAGTTAACAGTAATATTTGTGTAATACCTTTTGTAAACTTTTGTATATTAAATATTGTTAAATTTTACTATTGATTTGTGTCTTTTGTTGGCTACAATTTAAAGGCGATTTCTGGCCGTAACAGAAATTGGGGGCTCGTCCGGGATCTTAAAAATATTTTATTCAAAATTTGTTTAGTATTTGTATTATAACTAGCCAACAAAATTCTACAAAATGGCATTTGATGCTGGTAAATTTTTGAAAACGCCAGACCTGGAGAGTTTTGATAATTTAAAGAAAGAGGAATTAGTGTTGCTTGCTAAAGAACTGAAATTAGTTTTTAAAATATCTATGAGAAAACAAATTATAAAAAATTTGGTTATAGACAAATTAGTTGACGCAGAAATTTTAGGTGAAGAGGCTCTTGAACTTAAGGTCGAAAATAATGACGCCTTTAAATTAAAACAGCTTGAATTAGAACAAGAACTTAAATTAAAAGAACTGGAAATGAAGGAGATGGAAAAAATAAAAGTAAAAGAACTTGAAATGAAGGAAAGATTGGAAATGGATAAAAAGGAAAAAGAAGATGAATTTAAATTAAAAGAACTGGAAATGAAGGAGAGGGAGAAAATAAAAGAAGATGAATTAAAATTAAAAGAACTTGAAATGAGAGAAAGGCTAGAGATGGAAAAACTGAAAATTGAAATGGTCAAAGAAGAAAGCAACACTAAAGTCCAGTCGAAATCAGATTATTTTGATGCAGCAAAAAATATACGTTTGGTTCCGAAATTTTGTGAAAAAACAGTTGATAAATATTTTCCACAGTTTGAGAAAATTGCTAATAATTTGAAATGGCCAAAGCCGTATTGGACTACAATGCTACAAAGTGTTTTTGAGGGTAAGGCCGCTGAAATATACTCCGCACTTCCATCAGAAAAAAGTTCTGATTATGACACTGTGAAACAGGAAATTTTGAAAGCCTATGAGCTAGTACCAGAAGCATATAGACAGAAATTTAGATCTTATAAAAAGTTTGATTCGCAAACCTATGTGGAATTTGCTCGGGAAAAAGAAGATCTATTTGATAAATGGCTTACTTCAAAGAAAACAAAAAACAATTTTGATCAACTAAGACAATTGATGTTATTAGAAGAGTTTAAACAATGTGTTCATTCAGAATTAAAAACACATTTAGACGACAAAACTGTTGAGTCAATACATGATGCGGCTGTAATTTCAGATAATTATACTCTTTCACATAAAAGAAGTTTCAAGAGTCAAAATGTTAATACTTCCAGTGGAAATTACAAAAATCAAAGCACTGTGCGTACTGATAGTAAGCCTGTTCCACAGAATAAGAGTCAGTCCAATTATAATATGTCTAGTCCAAAATTTGATACTTTTGAGAAGAAGTCACTGACTTGTGCTTATTGTAAGAAGATTGGTCACCTGATGGCTGATTGTTTTAGACTCCAGAAGAAGAATGAACGAGATAATAAGCCGAAGACCAGTGCTTGTACGACACCTTATATTACCAGTACATTGGAATGTCCTGCGAGTCAGGCTTTTAAGTCCAGTTTTTGTGATTACATGGAGGAATATAAACCCTTTATGTCTGATGGGTTTATTTCTATTGTTGATGATACCACTCTTCAGCCTATTAAGATTTTACGGGACACGGGAGCTTCTCAGTCTTTATTGTTAGAAGGTGTGTTGCCTTTGTCCGAGAAGACTTCTGTTGGTGCCTCCGTTTTGTTACAAGGTGTAGAGTTAGGTTGTATAGATGTTCCTCTCCATCGTATTTATCTGAAGTCAGATTTGATTACTGGACCAGTTGTTGTAGGTGTTCGTCCTAATCTCCCTGTTGAGGGTGTTACCTTACTGCTAGGAAATGATCTAGCTAGGAACAAAGTGGTTGCTGAACCAATTGTTACCAGTGAACCGGTGGTGGATGTTAAATCACCTGAAGATGATGCTGAATTATATCCAGCTTGTGTTGTTACCAGGGCGATGGCTAGAAAACAACAAGATGAGAATTTGCAAACAGACAAGTTTGATTACATGGACCTTTCTGACACTTTCATAGCTGACATTGAAGGTCCTGGTAACTCAGAAAAGGCAATTATAAAACCACCTAGTGTTAACAAAAATGTTATTATGCCATGGCCAGAGGTAAACAGCCATTCATTAGACCGAAAGAATTTATCTGAAGAGCAACATAAAGACCCTGAGGTTCTTCAGCTCAGCCAGAGAGCTCAACCACAGGAGGAAGCAGACAAAGTGGCCGAATGCTATTACCATCAGGACGGCATTTTAATGAGGAAGTGGAGGCCTCCTGATGCTACCCCAGAGGAGGAATGGAGAGTGGTGTACCAAGTGGTGGTGCCTAAAGTTTATAGACAAGAAATTATTGGTCTTGCCCATGACACCCCCTTGGCTGGACACTTAGGTATAAGGAAGACTTGCCTTAAGATCTTGCAGCATTTTTACTGGCCTAAACTTAGAAATGATGTTGCAGAATACTGCAAATCATGTCATACATGCCAGGTTGTTGGTAAACCTAACCAGAAAATACCACCAGCACCACTTCTGCCTATTCCAGCCTTTGACGAACCTTTCAGCAGAGTTCTAATTGACTGCGTTGGACCTTTACCAAAGACCAAGACTGGAAATGCATATTTATTGACTATCATGTGTACATCTACCCGCTTTCCTGAAGCTATTCCGCTCAGAAATATCAAGACACCTACTATCGTCAAAGCTTTGATCAAATTTTTCACATTAGTAGGACTTCCTAAGTCTATACAGTCCGACCAGGGATCAAATTTCATGTCAGGTTTATTTCAGCAAGTCGTATACCAGTTAGGGATTGCTCAGTACAGATCAAGTGCTTATCATCCAGAATCTCAAGGTGCCTTAGAACGTTTTCATCAAACATTGAAGAACATGATTAGAACTTTTTGTCTTCAATTTGACAGAGACTGGGATGATGGAGTTCACTTTCTACTTTTTGCGGTTCGAGAGGCTGTTCAAGAATCCCTTGGATTTAGTCCCTTTGAGTTGGTATTTGGTCATACTGTAAGGGGACCGTTAAAATTGATTAAGGAAAAGTGGCTTACTGAACATACTGACTTGAATCTTTTAGACTATGTATCTAGATTTAAAGAAAAATTGTATACTGCTTGTCAAATTGCTCAGAAAAACTTAAAAAATGTACAGAACAAGATGAAAATATGGTATGATAAAGATGCCAGGGACAGAGTTTTTGAGCCTGGTGATAAGGTACTTGTATTTCTGCCTGTCCCTGGACATCCTTTACAGGCTAAATATTGTGGTCCTTATACAATAGAGAATAAAATTAATGATTTGAATTATATTGTAAAAACTCCAGGTCGGCGCAAACAAAATAGAGTGTGTCATATTAATATGTTAAAACCATATTTTGAGCGTACTAATGTACTCTGTGATAGTAAACCAGTTGCCACTTTAGGCATGGTTAACTTTGAGAACAATCATGACAAACCAGATGTAATTGAACCAACTTTTAGTTGTAAAACTATGGAAGAGACAGTTAGATTGAAAAATTCAGAAATTTTGTCAAATTTAGACTCAAAACTTGCACATCTGTCTTTTGATCGTAGAGAAGAAATAAAAACTTTGGTATTTTCTTATAAAAATCTTTTTCCAGATGTGCCAAACAAAACCACTGCTGTTTGTCATGATGTTGATGTAGGAGATGCTTCTCCAATTAAGCAACATCCTTATCGGCTTAATCCACTCAAACTTGAAGCTATGAGAAAAGAAATTAAGTATATGCTTGACAATGATATTATTGAGCCGAGTAACAGTGAATGGAGCTCTCCTTGTCTCCTTGTGCCAAAACCAGATAAAACCTTTCGTTTCGTGACTGATTTCAGAAAAGTAAATTCAGTCTCAAAATCTGATTCCTATCCGATTCCAAGGATAGACGATTGTATTGACAATATTGGTCAAGCAAAATTTGTGAGCAAATTTGATTTATTGAAAGGTTATTGGCAAGTTCCATTGACACAGAGAGCTCGTGAAATATCGGCTTTTGTTACACCAGATGGCTTATTTCAATATACTGTAATGCCATTTGGCATGAAAAGTGCACCAGCTACATTTCAAAGAATGATCAATAATGTTATAAAAGATTTAAACTGTTGTTATGCTTATATTGATGATCTTATTGTATGTAGTGATAGCTGGGAACAGCATTTAACACATTTATATGATACTTTTGATAGATTGTCAAAATCAAATTTGACTGTTAATCTTGGTAAAAGTGAATTTTGTCAGGCCACTGTTGATTATTTAGGGCATACAGTTGGCCAAGGTCAAGTAAAACCTATTATGGCTAAAGTGGAAGCTATTTCCAAATTCCCACCTCCTACAAATAGAAAACAACTTATGAGATATTTAGGCATGATTGGATTTTACAGAAAATTTTGTTCAAATTTTGCTACTGTTGTTCAACCATTGACTCATCTTTTACGGAAAGATTCTAAATTTATCTGGAGCGGAAATTGTCAAAAAGCTTTTGAAAATAGCAAATCACTTTTAATTAATAGTCCAGTTCTGATTACTCCAGACTTTGAAAAACAATTTAAACTTGCCGTTGATGCAAGCGATGTAGGAATAGGAGCTGTTTTATATCAAGAGACAGATGATAATGTTGAAAAACCTATATCATATTTTTCTAAGAAATTAGATAAACATCAGAAAAATTATTCAACTATTGAAAAAGAGTGTTTTGCAATGTTGTCAGCACTTCAACATTTTGATGTATATTTGAATCCCACTGTATATCCTATTCTTGTTTATACTGATCATAATCCTCTCACCTTCATGCATAAAATGAGAAACAAGAATCAGAGGTTGACTAGGTGGAGTTTATTGTTACAGGAATATGATGTAATTGTAAAACATATTAAGGGTAAAGATAATGTAATAGCTGATGCTTTATCTAGAGCTTATTAAATCACTTTGTATATATTATGTATTTTTGTTCATATTATTCATGATAAGTTTTTGTTACACTAAAACTTCTTTTAAGGGGGGAGGTGTTATGATATTGTAATTATTATGTTTATTTATGTTGGCCTAATTTGTGTTGTATGGCCTGATAGTTGTTTACCAAATAATATTATAACTGTGCAGTTTAGGAATCACTGGAACAATCACAGAATGATTGGAACTTTCTAGAATGATCCTTATAAAAGATGCGTAATTTAAACTTCTACGTTATTCCAGAAACTTCCGTTGTAGCTTTCCAGGATTTTCCACAATGTTCCATTATAGAGTGTTCCAGAATTTTCCATGACAACACTATATATACAGACACTAAAGTTAAACTCATATAATTAAACTTGGACATAGACATTGATAGACATTAGTATTCACAGCATTTGGATTGACACTTTTATTCTACAAACAATATCATACTGGATTGTGACATTAGTAGTGAACGTAATATTCAAATTGGATTCCGAAAGATTTCCGGATACAGATAAAGATAACAGATTGGACTCATATTTTGACAGTTAAGTTAACAGTAATATTTGTGTAATACCTTTTGTAAACTTTTGTATATTAAATATTGTTAAATTTTACTATTGATTTGTGTCTTTTGTTGGCTACAATTTAAAGGCGATTTCTGGCCGTAACAGAAATTGGGGGCTCGTCCGGGATCTTAAAAATATTTTATTCAAAATTTGTTTAGTATTTGTATTATAACTAGCCAACAAAATTCTACAAAATGGCATTTGATGCTGGTAAATTTTTGAAAACGCCAGACCTGGAGAGTTTTGATAATTTAAAGAAAGAGGAATTAGTGTTGCTTGCTAAAGAACTGAAATTAGTTTTTAAAATATCTATGAGAAAACAAATTATAAAAAATTTGGTTATAGACAAATTAGTTGACGCAGAAATTTTAGGTGAAGAGGCTCTTGAACTTAAGGTCGAAAATAATGACGCCTTTAAATTAAAACAGCTTGAATTAGAACAAGAACTTAAATTAAAAGAACTGGAAATGAAGGAGATGGAAAAAATAAAAGTAAAAGAACTTGAAATGAAGGAAAGATTGGAAATGGATAAAAAGGAAAAAGAAGATGAATTTAAATTAAAAGAACTGGAAATGAAGGAGAGGGAGAAAATAAAAGAAGATGAATTAAAATTAAAAGAACTTGAAATGAGAGAAAGGCTAGAGATGGAAAAACTGAAAATTGAAATGGTCAAAGAAGAAAGCAACACTAAAGTCCAGTCGAAATCAGATTATTTTGATGCAGCAAAAAATATACGTTTGGTTCCGAAATTTTGTGAAAAAACAGTTGATAAATATTTTCCACAGTTTGAGAAAATTGCTAATAATTTGAAATGGCCAAAGCCGTATTGGACTACAATGCTACAAAGTGTTTTTGAGGGTAAGGCCGCTGAAATATACTCCGCACTTCCATCAGAAAAAAGTTCTGATTATGACACTGTGAAACAGGAAATTTTGAAAGCCTATGAGCTAGTACCAGAAGCATATAGACAGAAATTTAGATCTTATAAAAAGTTTGATTCGCAAACCTATGTGGAATTTGCTCGGGAAAAAGAAGATCTATTTGATAAATGGCTTACTTCAAAGAAAACAAAAAACAATTTTGATCAACTAAGACAATTGATGTTATTAGAAGAGTTTAAACAATGTGTTCATTCAGAATTAAAAACACATTTAGACGACAAAACTGTTGAGTCAATACATGATGCGGCTGTAATTTCAGATAATTATACTCTTTCACATAAAAGAAGTTTCAAGAGTCAAAATGTTAATACTTCCAGTGGAAATTACAAAAATCAAAGCACTGTGCGTACTGATAGTAAGCCTGTTCCACAGAATAAGAGTCAGTCCAATTATAATATGTCTAGTCCAAAATTTGATACTTTTGAGAAGAAGTCACTGACTTGTGCTTATTGTAAGAAGATTGGTCACCTGATGGCTGATTGTTTTAGACTCCAGAAGAAGAATGAACGAGATAATAAGCCGAAGACCAGTGCTTGTACGACACCTTATATTACCAGTACATTGGAATGTCCTGCGAGTCAGGCTTTTAAGTCCAGTTTTTGTGATTACATGGAGGAATATAAACCCTTTATGTCTGATGGGTTTATTTCTATTGTTGATGATACCACTCTTCAGCCTATTAAGATTTTACGGGACACGGGAGCTTCTCAGTCTTTATTGTTAGAAGGTGTGTTGCCTTTGTCCGAGAAGACTTCTGTTGGTGCCTCCGTTTTGTTACAAGGTGTAGAGTTAGGTTGTATAGATGTTCCTCTCCATCGTATTTATCTGAAGTCAGATTTGATTACTGGACCAGTTGTTGTAGGTGTTCGTCCTAATCTCCCTGTTGAGGGTGTTACCTTACTGCTAGGAAATGATCTAGCTAGGAACAAAGTGGTTGCTGAACCAATTGTTACCAGTGAACCGGTGGTGGATGTTAAATCACCTGAAGATGATGCTGAATTATATCCAGCTTGTGTTGTTACCAGGGCGATGGCTAGAAAACAACAAGATGAGAATTTGCAAACAGACAAGTTTGATTACATGGACCTTTCTGACACTTTCATAGCTGACATTGAAGGTCCTGGTAACTCAGAAAAGGCAATTATAAAACCACCTAGTGTTAACAAAAATGTTATTATGCCATGGCCAGAGGTAAACAGCCATTCATTAGACCGAAAGAATTTATCTGAAGAGCAACATAAAGACCCTGAGGTTCTTCAGCTCAGCCAGAGAGCTCAACCACAGGAGGAAGCAGACAAAGTGGCCGAATGCTATTACCATCAGGACGGCATTTTAATGAGGAAGTGGAGGCCTCCTGATGCTACCCCAGAGGAGGAATGGAGAGTGGTGTACCAAGTGGTGGTGCCTAAAGTTTATAGACAAGAAATTATTGGTCTTGCCCATGACACCCCCTTGGCTGGACACTTAGGTATAAGGAAGACTTGCCTTAAGATCTTGCAGCATTTTTACTGGCCTAAACTTAGAAATGATGTTGCAGAATACTGCAAATCATGTCATACATGCCAGGTTGTTGGTAAACCTAACCAGAAAATACCACCAGCACCACTTCTGCCTATTCCAGCCTTTGACGAACCTTTCAGCAGAGTTCTAATTGACTGCGTTGGACCTTTACCAAAGACCAAGACTGGAAATGCATATTTATTGACTATCATGTGTACATCTACCCGCTTTCCTGAAGCTATTCCGCTCAGAAATATCAAGACACCTACTATCGTCAAAGCTTTGATCAAATTTTTCACATTAGTAGGACTTCCTAAGTCTATACAGTCCGACCAGGGATCAAATTTCATGTCAGGTTTATTTCAGCAAGTCGTATACCAGTTAGGGATTGCTCAGTACAGATCAAGTGCTTATCATCCAGAATCTCAAGGTGCCTTAGAACGTTTTCATCAAACATTGAAGAACATGATTAGAACTTTTTGTCTTCAATTTGACAGAGACTGGGATGATGGAGTTCACTTTCTACTTTTTGCGGTTCGAGAGGCTGTTCAAGAATCCCTTGGATTTAGTCCCTTTGAGTTGGTATTTGGTCATACTGTAAGGGGACCGTTAAAATTGATTAAGGAAAAGTGGCTTACTGAACATACTGACTTGAATCTTTTAGACTATGTATCTAGATTTAAAGAAAAATTGTATACTGCTTGTCAAATTGCTCAGAAAAACTTAAAAAATGTACAGAACAAGATGAAAATATGGTATGATAAAGATGCCAGGGACAGAGTTTTTGAGCCTGGTGATAAGGTACTTGTATTTCTGCCTGTCCCTGGACATCCTTTACAGGCTAAATATTGTGGTCCTTATACAATAGAGAATAAAATTAATGATTTGAATTATATTGTAAAAACTCCAGGTCGGCGCAAACAAAATAGAGTGTGTCATATTAATATGTTAAAACCATATTTTGAGCGTACTAATGTACTCTGTGATAGTAAACCAGTTGCCACTTTAGGCATGGTTAACTTTGAGAACAATCATGACAAACCAGATGTAATTGAACCAACTTTTAGTTGTAAAACTATGGAAGAGACAGTTAGATTGAAAAATTCAGAAATTTTGTCAAATTTAGACTCAAAACTTGCACATCTGTCTTTTGATCGTAGAGAAGAAATAAAAACTTTGGTATTTTCTTATAAAAATCTTTTTCCAGATGTGCCAAACAAAACCACTGCTGTTTGTCATGATGTTGATGTAGGAGATGCTTCTCCAATTAAGCAACATCCTTATCGGCTTAATCCACTCAAACTTGAAGCTATGAGAAAAGAAATTAAGTATATGCTTGACAATGATATTATTGAGCCGAGTAACAGTGAATGGAGCTCTCCTTGTCTCCTTGTGCCAAAACCAGATAAAACCTTTCGTTTCGTGACTGATTTCAGAAAAGTAAATTCAGTCTCAAAATCTGATTCCTATCCGATTCCAAGGATAGACGATTGTATTGACAATATTGGTCAAGCAAAATTTGTGAGCAAATTTGATTTATTGAAAGGTTATTGGCAAGTTCCATTGACACAGAGAGCTCGTGAAATATCGGCTTTTGTTACACCAGATGGCTTATTTCAATATACTGTAATGCCATTTGGCATGAAAAGTGCACCAGCTACATTTCAAAGAATGATCAATAATGTTATAAAAGATTTAAACTGTTGTTATGCTTATATTGATGATCTTATTGTATGTAGTGATAGCTTGAAAATTGGTTGAGTAATGAATATTTTATGAAGGTTAGCAGTTGACACTGAAACGCGACAAAAACTGATTTTAAAGAAAGGTGCCAAGTCAAAGTGTAAATCTTGTCTCTACCTCAATTTTTAGCCAAATCTTAAAAACTGTACCTCTTTTGTCAGTTTTTTAATGTTGAATATCTTAATAAGATCTCTGATGATGCAACATTGTATAAAATTTAGCAATTTCAAGCATAAAAATGTTAATCTTTATGCTTAATGCATACCAAAGACTTGATTAAAAAACTTGGTGATAGGGAATCAATTTCTTACATCTGATTTAACTATACATTTAATATATGCCAAAATGTAACATGAAATCTTGATAAAAACAATAATTTGATATATTTGCAAGAAAAAACCCAACGCGTTCAATACTTAGGCTACTACATGCAGCCCAATCCATCAGAAGCAAAAGTTAAGCCGATAGAGTACAAATATAAGCCTTGTGTCAAAATGTCTAATTTTGGTTGCTAAGGACTGTAAACAATAAAATTGACATATTTTGTCATTCTTAAACACTCAATTTACTCAGAAATTGATTAAGAATCTAAATATCAATAGATTTGTGGCATGAAAAGTCTTAAATTATACAATTCTGAGCTTGGTAAGTATGCCATAAGGTAGCAATAAACAGTTAGGAAAAAATACTAAAATTTGCCCTTATGAATTTTACCATCCCCTTTTCATTGCTTTCTTGCAATATCAAGCTTACTGTTTGTGTTATATATGGGCATATGTATGTAATCAGAATCTTCCATAGATTTTATATCCAGTATATAAAATGGAAAAATATAATTTCTTTTTGGTGTATCCATGGCAACAATCTGCATTTATTTGTTATAAAATATTGCAAAAAGGGGGTAAAGATGTCATATATTTCCCCAAAATTTGGCTAAAAGTAGAATTTCAATCGCTTGAAGTAATACCTTTTCTGAAACTGTGTACATCATTCAGCAAATCCAATGATAATCATATGTCTTTCATCTCATTTTTTTGTAAAATTGCGTCAAAAACTTCGCGTAGAAAAAGAGTGTTTGTAAACAGTACAGTAATTTCTGGACCGATGGCCGGTCTAGCTATGAAAATACGGATTGTCAAACAGAAAACAGCCCATAAAACATGTAAAAAATAATCTTGATGAACTTATAAACCATCTTTGAAGGCTAAATTAGCACTCATCTGTCTAAAAATGAATTTTATTACACAATAACTTTCCTATTTTAAAAATCCACAGGGGCCAAAATGCGAAACTAAACTCCTAACTGTGCATTGCTACCTCAGAGAGAGAGATTGTTTCTTTACCGGATCAAACAGAGCAATTTGTGTTTAAACATCCCTTTACGATGAGATGACGATAAGCGGGCCAACAGCTTGTGGAAAGACATATTATGTCAAGACAATGCTGCAAAATGTAAAACATATTTGTGAACCAACACCCCAGAGGATCATTTGGCTTTACAAAAGATGGCAGCCACTATATGAGAAAATACGACAGACTGTTATACCGAACGTTGAAATTGTATAGGGTGTACCTGTAGATTTAGATAAAGATAGCTATATCGATCCAAGAGTTCGAAACATGATAATTTTGGATGATCTAATGTCTACAATGGCTAAAGATCCTAGAATAACGGATTTGTTTACAGAGGGAAGTCATCATAGAAACTTATCTGTAGTTGTGTTGAATCAAAATCTGTATTTCAGTCAGGACCCTACTCAGAGAAGAAATTGTCATTATTTGGTTTTATTTAATAATCCTGTGGATAAACAATCTATCATGACTTTAGCAAGACAAATGTATCCCAGAAAGACGCAATATTTCATGAATAAATTTTCGGATTCTGTACTTCAACCTTTTGGATACCTCCTTATAGATCTTAAAACTACAACACCAGAAGAACTACGACTGCGAGATAACATCTTTCAACAATCTAAAGATTCTTTAGTTTGTGATGGTACCAAAACTCATTTACCTATATTAAATGAAATACAGAAAGATGAACTTCATTGTTTAACCGATACTTCAAGTGATCAGACGTATGAACATCAGCTGCCAAACATGAGTTCATGTGACGATTGGGGTGTAGTTTTGGAGAGTTTGCACGATTTACAAAGACATATCAAAACCTGGTGTCTCGAAAAAAAATCCACTCAAAAGAAAACACAAACAGAAGATGTTTTTGAAGAAATGGAACCAACGAAGCAAGCAAAATTAGATTCGCCCCCTATAACCCCTTACGGAAAGGAAAACTACTAAGATGAGGTTTTCAACACCTTTGCGAAAATGGCTCGAGAGGAAAACGACGAGGAGCGGCAATCAAAAATTGAGAAATATATGAAAACAGGATTGTCTGAAGATAAAGCTATAGATAAAGCTGATGAAAAATTACAATCTGAAGATTGGAGAGTATTTATGAATATATAGATTATATAATGAAGTTGGAAGGTGGAAAAATACATAGCAAAATAATGGACACCGTGAAAATGTACATCAAAGTAGGATATGATGAATTAACATCTATCCGTATGAGTTTAAAAAAAGTATCGGCATCAGTTGGAAGAATATCTAGAGCAGAATGAAAACACAGATTCTGACACTGAAAGTGAGATAGAAGACGACAATGAAAGTATTGAAGACAGTGAAGACGAGGATACGAATGAGGAGGATAGATAATCTATATAATTAACGGATAACTCAATTTTAGTTATATAAGAAAGAAACGTTTAATTGAAAACATGTCTTGGGAAACCTATCTCAATAAAATATATTATGACCCGGCCAGTCCTGCCAGTTTTTCAGGTCCAGATAAACTATATTTGTATGTGAAAAAGGATGGAAAATATAATATCAGCAAATATAAAATCAAGAAAAGGCTTCAAAGGCAAGAGCCTTACAGTTTACAACGGCCATTAACAAAGCTTAAGAATAGAACACATATCGTTGTGGCAGGAATCGACGATCAATGGTAAGCTGATCTTATGGACATGGTGAAATATTCAAAATACAATGATGGATTTGCCTTTGTGTTAGTGGTCAGTGATGTCTTCTCTAAATACTTATGGCTAAGACAATTAAAAGATAAAAAGGAAGCCTCAGTTGCTCGTGCATTTGAAGATATTATTAATGGTGGGCAACGGCCGAATAGAATTCACACGGATATGGGTCAAGCATTTCGATCCCGGCTAGTACAGTCAGTATTCAACAATACCGGAATACAACATATATACGCGTTTAATGAGGTTAAGGCTTCTGTGTCTGAGAGGGCAATTAGGACTATCAAGACAAAAATTTCCAGATACTTTATGTACAAACAGTCCTATCGATACATAGATAAGTTACAGAGTTTTGCAAAGGGATATATTCATACAATTCACAGTACTATTGATATGCCTCCAGCCGATGTAAAAAAAACCAATGAAGAAGCTGTAAAAATATCAACGTTTTTTTTTTTTTTTTATCTCATAGTACAAAGGAACCAAGAACAGTAAAGCACCTTCGCTTCAGATTTAAAATTGGAGACAAGATAAGAATTACACACGTGAGGAACCTTTTTTCTCGTGAATATGATGAAAAATGGACTGATGAAATTTTCACAATATTCAAAAGATTCTGGGGGGACCAAACACCGATATATCGCATCAAAGATTACAATGGCGAAGAAATAATTGGATCTTTCTACCAGTCCGAGCATCACAAGGTTGACTTACGGGACGATGAACAATGGAAGATTGAAAAAAATCATAAAAAGTAGAGGAAGAGGGCAAAATAAACAATATTTTGTGAAGTGGTTAAATTGGCCCGTTAAATTCAATTCTTGGGTTAAGGCTAGTGACATGAAACTGACATTTTATCCATTGGACGTCCGTTCAAAGTTGTGAACATGCTCAAAAATTTCCACCGGACAGAACGGACGTCAACGGATAAAACGTACGCTTAACGGACGTGCAACGGATATGGACGGACGTCTAACGGGTAAGAACGGACGTCTAACGGACATGAACGGATTGAAAAAAAAATATCCGTTAGGCATCCGTTCGAGCTATCCGTTAAGGTGTGACCGAGGCTTTAAGCTTACATAAATAAAAACTGACTTTATGTAAAAATTAAAAAAGATTTTAAAAAAGTAGGGGTGTGATAAAGGGTATGCGATAAAGGGTGCGCATCAAAGTTGCGCGATATGGATTAAACAGCAGGCTATTTATCAAATACTCAAAATTACTGTATTTACTACTAAACATATGATAAAATAAATAATGTTACTATATCTATCACAGTTTATACTATTGCAATCCATTAAATAAAAATACTTCAGTATACAGTTATACAATGTAACTTAAAATTAAAGCAAAAATCAGGTTAACCGTAATCGTGTTTTATCACTAGTCGAAAGTGAAAAGTTTTTGACGTAAAAAGAATTTATGCAGACTCTTACACAAATATTGCTGTATTTCTTAGCAGTTCATGATATTAACAAATTGATTTTAAACTCAGACTGTTGAAATTTTCAATATATTTACCGCATTCAAGTAAAAAGTCATATCTCAAATCTGAATATAATGGACATGTCATTAGAAAACGTTTTTCTGTTGCTACTTCATCTAGTTCACAGTATCTACAAAGTCTATGTTCAAGCGGAGTAGGCGGCCTGGGGTATCGCCCGGTCTCCAGGACTAGCGGCAACGAACCAGCGCGAAAAATTGCCATGCATCGTCTCTGATATTTTGAAATGTTTTTTTCTAGTATATATAAGCAAAGACTTATAAATCCATACTAAAACAGTATAAGATAATTAAAAATATTATGATAGTAATTAAATTTTGTTATGATTAATGTAAATTGGGATTACGTTTTTTTTTGTGAGCTGTAAGGATTTTTTAAAAATCATGCTTTGTGAATTGAAAACACAGATTTGTTTTATTTACGACCGCATCTTGTCATATAATAAAGAATAAAGTACTTATTTCTTAATTGAAACTCTAAATATTCTGACTTCAATTATTGTCATTATTGTTGGTTTTTACAGAAAAAATAAATACAGTATATATCTTGTGTATCATGTAGACATATTTCTTTGATTTCGGTTTAATTAATCAAATTAAATACTTTTGATAATAATATCATTTTTCTGTTTTCCGATCTAAGATAAATAATTAAACCAGAATGTTCTCTCCTAAGTCTATGATGAAAATACACAATATCACATAGTTAAATCCTTAAACATATTTAGTTTGCATGTCATCGAGACAATGCATAATACCTCGTTATAATGGTGTTACCTGTATTTTTGAAAGAAAATGTGTTTCTTACACTTCGTATATATATTTTAAAAAAAAAATCACTGTTTATTTGTAAGATGCTTTTTCTTCGTAGAATAATTTATTTTAGAATAAAAAATGCGTTGGATAAACAGAAGAAAAATAAGATTGAAAAATCATTGAATTTGTAAACCTTCAAAAATCTCCGAACACATAAATTGATGATAGATAATAAAAAAAACTTCCCATCTTGCAAGATTGCCATGTACAACTAACACAATACGAACCTAGTACCAGTTAGGGACTGTGCAATATTTATCTGAGGGTGGGACCGGTGCAAACATGGACGGGGCACATACTTTTTTCATGCAATTAATGAGCGGGGCGCAAAGTTTTTTGTAACAAACCTTTGGCGGGGCGCACACTTTTTTAAAAACCCTTCGTGTGTGCATAAAAAAATTAAATCAGAGTATAACAGATTAAAACTATTTGTGATTTCTGTGGAAAAATGTAACTTGATAGAAAAAGAACAATTGAATCTAAAACAAAATAACATAATACAGTGCTTCAATATATTTTTGTGTGTTTATGCTTTTAATAATCATTTATAAAAAAAAAATGAAATTCTGATCAAAATTCTGGAAAACTATAAACAATGTTTTGAAAATTAAACATATGACATAACATATGGTAATAAATGCTTAAACATAAAACAACTTCAATTGTATTTTAAATAAATCTTTAACATGACAAAATTAAATTCTTAAACATTAAAAGAATTACAACTTAATCTATGAAAAAGCTGAATTATGTCCCTTGGGAGTATTAATTTCCAACAAAAGTCCTTGCAAACAGTAGAAAATGAAAAATTATGTATGCCTGATATAATTAAAGATATAAACTACAAAATCAAGCACTATTGAAATATTTTCTGCATGAATTGCCAAGAATGTGAACAAATTCTTTACACAGGAGAATATAAATTCTATCTAAATTTGGCCTCAAGTGGGCCTCTTTTTTTCTTAGATGGACAATTTTAACGCTGAAAATGCTTCTAGTATGATTAAATATTGCCTTACTCCATAAACAGTACAAACTTAACCAGAACATTTCCAATTTTAATAGCTAGAGAAATACCCAAGTGATACATTAGGGAATTACACAGCAAAGAAGGCAAATATCTCAGTTAAAAACATTTGTCGCGTCTTGAATTCTGGTGCTTCCAATTGAACTATTTATTGCGAAAGGTGAAAAGAAATACAAAAGAACTATAGTTTGGTGCATTTTATACAATATAGTTAATATTGAACTCCCAGAATAAAGTTTTATATCAGTACCCATCAATTTGACTTATTATGATGAATCAGCACTTTTCTCAACACAGTATTGTTCTCAGTGAATAATTTTTATTCTTTGTGATAAAAATCAAATGTACTTATAAAAAGCTTCAAAATAGTATAAAATAACTGAAGTCTGATGCCCACTATCATTTTACACCAAATTTATGAAATTTTGGAAGTCTTTTCAAATAATTGTCTAGAAAATATTTCAATAGGTTATCAAATTTATTTTGTAAATATACACACTGCAATTATTCATAGATAAATACAAAAAAATATATTGTACCCTTACATTCAATCACAGCGCTCCTAAGTTGACTTCCTTCAAAAATAAAATCTTTATAATATTGAATTAAATGCATTTGAGTTGAAATATCAACTCTGATATACATGTATTATTGAATGTTGTGCATTTTAGTTAAAAAATATCATGTTTCCATATATGTGTTTCATTTTTTTTCCAGCGGGGCAAGGACTTTTTTTTTCATTAATTGAAGCGGGGCAAGAACTTTTTTTATAATAAATATTGGCGGGGCATACAGTTTTTTTTTTTTTAATATTTGCTGTACACCGGCCCCACCCTCAGATAAATATTGCACAGTCCCTTATATCAAATAACGTTGATGAGATCAACATAGTGAGGGTATTTCGACATGAACTATCAAAGGGTAAACCGTATAAATCATTGGAATTGAACACATGCAGATCGACTAAATAAACGAATTCATAACTGGGCAAAAAAATCGTGTAATATGAGTGACTGGTTTACTGAAACAAACATTCATAAAACTAGTGTTAGCTAAAATAGAATATAAACTTTTAACCGATTTTGGTGATCGCAATCGAGTTTCTGCATGATGTAGTGGTGGTAACAAATTAAGGACATATAATAGAACATTCAAAACCGAAATTAATTGTGAACTTCATTTAAAAAAAAACCCTGGTATCTCCTGTTAAACGTGGAGCATATTCGCAATTCAGGTGTGAGATTGCACATATATACGAATCAAAACCAGGTGCTACGAAGGCTAACTAATGCATGAATGGACTTGCTTTATGTGTGATAGTTAGATGGAAACTGAGGAACATGTACAGTACTACTTGAATGTCCGCTTTATGGCGATTAACGAACGTACTTTATGAACAAGATGTGATTTTTAACATGTTTACGAATCATCATGTTCGTGAGAAACTGTCTTTTGATCTAGATACACACAATGTACATTTTGTACATCAATCGGTGGTTTCAAAACAAAATTAATATCATTACGTCGTCATATACTTGTTTGGAATCAAAGCGCTTATATATAAACACAAACGTACACATCATAAACACGGGTAGTAAGGTCGTCATATCGAGGAGCGTTTAGTACAGTGATTTTGTCATAGTTTGGATAAGTTTGACATGGTTAATTTATGTTGCTTCCCTAAATTTTTGCCTCAGTTCTATTCACACGAGCAGATAAAAAGCAAATAAGATGCTTGAATCTGGATTGGAGGTCAAACGATCTATATTGGAATTGTTGTTTCACGAAATTAACGCAGAATAAGCAAGATATCGGAATTGTTATGGTTTGGTTAAGCGATTGACAAGGTTCGGTTAAGAGTCTAGAAATTCGTCATGGTTTTGGTCAAGATTGTCATGGTTTAGATCGAAATAAAAATATATTTGTTTCACTTTAATACTGAAAATTTGATTGATAGCGCCTGTTATTGAACGAAGTTACACTATATATTAACTGCCTGAGAAGAAAAAAAGCCTGTTTAACCAAATTTAGCGGGTGTAATCGTCAAAGCGTAAGTTAAACATGTCATGTTACTTTTCTTAAGTTTTCTACATTATCATTTTAAAAGTCACTGCTCTTTTAAATTAGCTTTCGATATAATTTTACAAAAAAAAAAAAAGACAAAGCGTTACTTCTGTTTCACATATAATCTTTTCTCCATATATATTGACTCTACCGGGGATATCATAAGCGGCATCACTAGTCAAACAGCTAAAGACTTCTACTTAAAAGTGGCAGCCAGTCAAAAAGTAATTCTTGTTTTTCATTTTCTTTTCTAGAAAACTATACATTTAATGGATTTTCTTTATTTTAAATTTTGAACCAGTTTATGATGAATAAAAGGAGATGTTGGGTTATAGGTCCATGTAACCCAACTACAAAACTAATATTAAGATATTAAGAGGACATCATAAGACGAAACCGAATAGTTACGCGTGGCATGGACAACAGTTTTAAAACTTATTGGTTTTAAAACTATAATAGGTGAAATTACAATAAAAAGTACTTTCAAAGTTCGAATTTAAAATATGAAAGATCACAACATCAATTTTGAATTCAAGCCGATATAAAGTTCAAGTTTTTCAATTATTATTAGGAATCAATAAAAATCGTTGTAATATTGTATACATGCATCGTGTATAGTATCTTTAATTTAATTCAAATATTTTACTTTTTATGTAATATAGCTTCTATACTATCTGAAAAAAAACTCCTGCTATCTAGTTTTAAGTATGAGGTGGTATATTATTACATGTGATTGAAAAAAGGATTGAAATTCAAAGAACCACGTGTTATGTTGTCTGGTACACGTACATTTAGGGGACGACCATTTGATATTCTGGGGGTTGGGGGTGGGGGGGGGGATGCAAGAGGATTTGTTTTTGATCGGTTTATTTATTTTTGTAAACTAAGAGGACAGATTATTCATTTTGTGCACTGTTGAAGCAAGATTTTTGATAAAGCAAGGGACTGATTATTCATTTTCAAAACTCTATTTATGATATTCAAAAACATACAATTTTTAGATGATTTGTTTATTATAAATAATACATGTATAGTCAAGTCATTATGTACCTTTAATCAAAATTATTCATCATCCTTTGCAGAAATGAATCTTTTATATTCCCAACTGCATATACATGTATTGCATACATACATAGTATTAAAGTTTGGTTGTAACTTGCCTCTATTTAAAATATTGGCTAACAAATTTCGCCGAGCGGAGCGAGGCAAACTTTTTTTTTTTGAAGGGTTTTGGAGCCACTGAAGGCCCAAGAAGCTATAGAACAAATGATGCAAAATCATGCTTTCTGGGTGTTCCAAAGACCCTTTCATAATCTGAAAATGCAAGTTTTGTTTTAATAATTTTTTGACAATATTTAAAAAATTTGGTCTCGAAGCAAAATGTATAAATTCAGTGCAAGACTTAAGTTTCTAGGGACAATATCAAAAGACCAATGTGCATGATAAAGCAAAATTGGAATTCACATAGTTAAGTCTGTGGATGCTGTTTTTTGTAAACTCATCAAGTTCATAACAAAATTACTAGATTAAAAAGTGAATGCAACACTAACAGAATACAGAAGGGCAATCAATGAACAAAAGACAAAAAAAAATCAGGGCTACGTATACGTATGAGGGAAATCAGAACTTACTTCTTGCAAGGCACTCGCTTTGAACACAACTAGATATGGAGAAAGACGTTTGGTTTTGAAATTTCCTACATGAGGCATTTGCCTCAATGAAGTTACGGCCCTGTTAAAATAAATGTGAGGTAAGGTTTCCTGAGACAATATACCTCAAGTTCAATGAACCCAATTTTCAGACATTTCAAGTATATTTAAATAATATTTATACTTTTATTATTAAAAATTTGGGAAGTGTTTCCCGTCTTTTTTGGGGGAAAAGATGAACTTATGAAGAATCTGGTGCTATCTCATGCTTTCGATTACACCGGCTGAGTTATTTATTTTCAATACATTGCAAGTCAGGTAATATATTTTCAAACTACCACAGAACAAACCATTTATTTTTGTGATTATCAAGGCTGAGTTTTTTATTTTCAATATCCTCTTGCCCGCCCCTCCCCCCCCTCGAATATCAAATGGTCGTCCCCTTAAACTGTGTACGACCCTAATTTTGACCTGGATAGACAAGAAATCATCGTTTGTAATAGGACAGAACGCATTATAAGATGGACGAAGATAAAACAGATGGTAAGTTCGTTGATATATATTACAAGTACACTTCATTTGAACTTCTTAGAACATTCAATGATATTTTTGTGCTATCTATATTTGCCGTTTATCATTTTTGCTTATTTGATTTTCAATTTACTAGGTAATATCAAATGTAAGATGACGTGGGTAATACATAAATGAGACAGCAAACCAACAACACAAACATGAATTCTTCAACAATATGATGAATTAAATAGGCAAAACTCTATATCTGCTGGTTTCTATAAAATGGGTAAATAAATTGAACAGAGACAACCAGAGATCTGAAACCATCAAACTATTCTCAGTATAGCGTAAATATTGGCAGCAGAATTACATCCTGAAATTTAAAAGAAGCTATCTTAGAATCATGACTTTTTATCATTTGTTATTTGTTTAAAACTAGGTCCCACCAAATATCAGTACTTTATTTGTGTCTTTAGTGTTTCTGTTACTTGATTTTCTTGTTTAAACCCGATCTGGTGAGTTTACATGTGTTACATGGTTAAGGCGAAGAAGAGGTTGGGGAGCCATCAAACATGTTTTACTACGCAGTATTGTGTATATACTGTCTCAAGTTAAGTGTCTGTAATGCCATGAATATCGTATGTGACTGTGTATCATATTTTGCTTTTTATTTTGGACAGAAATTAGGCTGATGATTTTTTAATTGGAATTCCTATACATTGAATTTTGTCGCAGCCTTTTATATCTCGCTAAGAAATATGGTTTTGCTCATTGTTGAATGTTGAAGGCCTTTTGATGACAAAAAGCTGCTAACATAGATATCTACGTCATTTGATCTCAGGTGGATAGTTATCTCATTGGCAATCATATGCATCTACTTATATAAACATATTACTACATTGTATGTGCGTTTTTATGTCCTTTTGTGTTTCAAATGGAACGATTTTTGTTTATTTTGACAGTAACTCTTCATTATACAAGACAAGAATTACATAACTGAACCATGTCGAACATAAACTTAACCATGACATGAATGAACCAAACCATGACACAGATATTTCAGTAATTTTGAATTGGTTGTAAAAGTAGGTATTTTTCAGAATAATTGACCACAGTGTTATATCACGAAGATATATGTGATGTAACAGTCTGTAAGAAAATAACGTTTTTTATGCACAATAAACCAATTAGCAACTTTTAAATTTTGACATACGCAAGCTTTGTTCTGTGTTAAATCATTAACCATATGATAAAACTTGTGATGTACTAACATATTTACTTTATACAAAGGTACTTTCCAGCTTGAATTAATGATCAGAAGCTCCGTTTACAAAATATCCCAATGTTTACATTTTTGCATTGATTGTCATCAAAAAGACTTAACACCGTCATGTCAAATTTATCCAAACTATGACAAAATCACTGTACTAAACGCTCCTCGATATGACGACCTTACTACCCGTGATAAAGTCATTATTTAAAACACATATATTTTGTAAAAAAAAACAAATTTATTGATTTATTGACTGCAACTTAGTCTTTATTGTTTTACTTTCCTATTTATTTTGATTGTTACAATATGCTAAATATGGTAGCCTGGCCATAGAGCTCATCCCAAGGGACCGTATCAAAAACGACGATAACTACTTGTATAAATGATAAAAACATTTCGAGACGTTCCGAGAATTTTATTATGACCTCCAGCCGAGAGATATCGAGTGGCCCATAGACACATCCCAAACTCGTCAATATATAAGGGGGTTCATGCAATTACAATACTAATTAATATCATATTGTAGTAGCAATTAGACAACCAATTGTATTATCTAGCTATGTCGGTGTTCCTCTGAATCAAACTGTAAACCAAGTATATAGTGACAATAACAAATATAACATAAAAACTAAATAAATGAATTTGGGATGGAAAGGTACAATGCCACGTCTAGTTGCAATGCGAATTCACACTCAGCAAAACAGACACAATAGGGAATAAGTCACGTTCGGTAATAAAAAGATGAAACGACCTAATGAAAAACCACAATCTAACACGTGGTAAAAATGTCCATAGTAATTTGGACAAAGATACATCGTATGGATCAACCAATTCGTTATGGTGTCTGTAAAATTTACGGAGTTAGTACGGCGGCTTTGTGAAAAATTGTGCACATTCTGCTACAAGCATTACATTTGGCATAGACTATCCTCAACTATTTCGCTTTTATTTCAGATAGGGAGGCATTTAAAAAAATGACTCACTTCCGGTAAAATCCAAAATGGCGGACATCATACTTAAATTAGCCCAATATCGAAGGCTAGAATGTGAAAATGTGTTATTAACACGTTACTATCATAATATTTGGTACAAACCTTTGTTATGTACTACTTTTGGATATATGATATAGATTAGACGTCTTCAAAACCCTACTTCCGGTAAAATTCAATATGGTGGACATTGTACTAAAATAAGCTTTAGTTTTAAAGTATTGCTACTATCATTATATTGTGCAGGAACCTTTCTCTGGTGCTTCTCATGGATACAATTTATAAGACATATTTCTTTAAAATCCTTACTTCCGGTGATAACCAATATGACGTAAATTACAAAGATGAGTCCTCAATCCATATCTTCTATGTAGAGTTTTGGATAGATTGACTGAAACAAAATAAAATCACTAAAGTTCTTAAACATCTTTAGAATGACTAACTTATGGCCGTAAATAATGTTTATTCACAATCGGAGAGCTTATTTTCCAAATTTACAAAGATCGTGGTATTGTTTCTTACATCTATAAAAGAGGGACGAAAGATACCAAAGGGACAGTCAAACTCATAAATCCAAAACAAACCGACAACGCCATGGCCAAAAATGAAAAAGACAAACAGAAAAACAATAGTACACACGACACAACATAGAAAACTAAAGAATAAACAACACGAACCCCACCAAAACTAGGGGTGATCTCAGGTGCTCCGGAAGGGTAAGCAGATCCTGCTCCACATGTGGCACCCGTCGTGTTGCTTATGTGATTACAAATCCGGTAAATTGTCTAATTCGGTAGGTCATATTCATGAAAGGGAAGGGGATTGTAGTTACGACGTAAGGAACATATCCGATATCATTTGTGAAACGGTTATTCCATAACGGTCAACCAACTCGTGATGGCGTTCGTAAAATTTACGAAGGGATGATTTCAACTTCACCATTTGGAACTCTTGGTTTAATAGCTTCCTTGTTAGCAGCAAACCTCTATCAAGAAAATCATGATAGGAAACGCAAGCACGGGAATATCGTATCAATTGGGAGATATATACCCCGTATGCAGGTGCTGCTGAAATGTTGCTACTTAGAAATGGAAAGTTCACAATTGGAAAGCTGAAATCATCTCTTTTGTCGTAAAGTTTTGTTTTCAACCGACCCTCATTGTCAATTTCTAGATGTAAGTCAAGATATGAAGCCGACTTAACTGTATCTGTAGTATCCTTTATATCTAGTTCGATTGGATAGATGCGTTCCACATAGTCACCAAATTTTGAATTGTTTAGTGAAAGAACATCATCTATATAGCGGAAAGTAGAGTTAAAGGATATTGCTAACTTCTTATCTTTCTTCCTAAGAAGTTCCTGCATGAAGTCAGCCTCATAATAATAAAGAAACAAGTCGGCGAGTAGAGGGGCACAGTTTGTTCCCATTGGAATGCCGACAGTCTGTTGAAAAACACGTCCTCCGAACGTAACAAATATGTTGTCAATCAAGAAATCAAGCATCTTGATAATATCAGTTTCAGAGAATTTTTTGTTTGAATCAGAGTGATTCTTTACAAAGTAGGATTTATCCCTCCCTAAGACAAGATACTTGTATCTACGTTGGCCATTCTTTTTTATGAAACAAAGTAATACCAACTCTTTCAATTTGTCTTTTAGTTTGGAATGTGGAATACTTGTGTACAGAGTAGAAAAGTCAAATGTTTCAATACTGTTACAAGATGAAAGAGAGTTAGATTGTATGTACTCTAAAAGATCTTTTGAATTTTTAAGTATCCACATCTGATTCACGCCACCTCTAGAATAGGCAGTTTCACAATAACTTTGAAGCCCGTCTTTGATTGCTGATAAAATAGATGTTAATAATTTAGAAAGAGGTTTCGTGGAGCACTTGGAAGACCCAGCAATATACCGTTGTTTGTAAGGACACTTATGTAGTTTAGGTATCCAATACAGTGATGGAAGATCCAGTTCTTCATCTTTGGTTGAAATTCCAAAGGAACATAGAACAGACCTATGATTATCCAGGATTTCCTCTTTGGTAAGTGTCGTGAGGGTATATGTTGAGTTTCCAAGTGAATTGTCAATACCTAATTCGTTTATCAAGCAGTTGATGTAGTGACTTTTACACACAAAAACGATGTTATTTGGGGCTTTATCTGCGGGGACAACAACATATTTGTCATGGAGGTCGGATAGGTGCTTTGCAACATTTGGGTCTTTAAAGATTGACGTAGCATGGGCATTGATGGACCCATTCAGTTTCTTAATTCTGATTTGTATCAACGACCTCACTGCCTTAATCCATTCGGAAAGAGTGTCTACGTCTTCCTTCTCGCGCTTAGCCCATTGCCTGGCATAATCCTCGACTGAATCCATCAAAATTTTAAAGTTGTATTTCCAATTGATGGATTTAGGCTCACGATATTTGGGACCTTTCGATAACACATTTCGTAGAGAAGTGTTATTAACAATGTTAAGGTCACCGGTAATAACGTGGCCAGCAGGATTATATGTGAATTTGGAACTAGCACAAGTGCAATCAGGAGGTTTAGACTTGAAGTCGTCAATATCCAGATCCTGCAAAACGCGTTTGTAATTGAAAATTTAAGTTGCAATAGGTTTGGTATAGGTATAAGAAATTATTGGTACAGACTGGTCTTTGAAATAAGGAGGTATTTATAATGTACAGTCTCCTGATAAGATGAAGAGAATTTTCCAAAATGGTTCCCATGTATCATATTTTCCCTTTCGCCATTCATAAGCGATGGACTAGTTAGCATAGGAACCAATACCAATATTGTTACTCATTCGCACCCGCCATGGTATATTGCACGTTTTACTTGCTGAAAAAGACTAGACCGAGTCGTGGGAATAGCCTCAATAAGTATTTCCTCTTCCAAAAACACATGTTTTCTTGCTTCGTTAACCCCATCTGATAAGTTTGTTAGATCTTACAACAAAACCACGTATCGTTCTGTCAATGACATTGTCAAATCCATATCTGGTGATGTTGGCTGATCAGTCATCATTCTAAATGATAGAGTCACATCTTTAAACACCATCCATGTCACCAGCTCAGTTCATTTTTAAGCAAACGTGTAATCTCTCAATGCCTAGTGTACTTGAAAGGTCATGGATAGATATATATCTAAAGCTTTTCCCACTTCCAAATGCAAGCCAAATTTCGTCTGCCCCTATGTCACTGAAAAGCCAAACAGCAATGACAGCAACATCAGTATCGACTGTCGAGTCATG
Source organism: Mytilus galloprovincialis (assembly GCF_965363235.1). Lineage (NCBI taxonomy): Eukaryota > Metazoa > Mollusca > Bivalvia > Mytilida > Mytilidae > Mytilus > Mytilus galloprovincialis. Next base: position 66,481,751 of record NC_134843.1, read on the forward strand.
ATTTAGTTAAGTCAGTGTTTCACTGCATCAGACATATGCTCTTAATTCAAGTGTCAGCCTCTTCATGTGAACATGGTGCTAAGCTTAAACCACCATCATGTGGTGGATAACACAGAACATCCTGAACAAATGTTGCTACAACTACCTTTTCCTCAAAATTTATTGAGCAAGATGTTGCGATTGAAAACTTAAAAGTTCTTTCTTATTGTCGTCATCTCTCAGAAAACTTTGCCAATTTTGAGGATTTTGTTTTGACTCTGGATTCGTCTGTGTATTTCTTTTCCCCTAAATGTAGCTCTTGCTTCTTATAACAATGCTCAGGATATTCATCGTGAGATGTATTTCAAGTTTATCACCATGTTCACATTAAGAGACTGACAAGAGAATCATGGTGCATGTGTCTGATGCAATGAAACACGAACTTGCACGAGTCATGATCATGATTCGAAAAGTGGTTACTGATGATGCTGTCATTACTGTTTCGCTATTCCGTGACAGGGGTAGACGAACTATGGATTGTGTTTGGGAGGGCAAAAAGGTTTGGATATATATGTATCAATGACATTTCAAATGCACCTGGCAATGAGTGATTACACACACTTTTTGTGATCCATGTCTTAACCGGTTGTGATATGGTTCTCTGATTGCTTGAAAAGGAAAAATAGACTAAAATTGAGAATGGAAGTGGGGAATGTGTCAAAGAGACAACAACCCGACCAAATAAAAAACAACAACAGAGGGTCACCAACAGGTCTTCAATGTAGCGAGGATTCCCGCACCCGGAGGCGTCCTTCAGCTGGCCCCTAAACAAATATATACTAGTCCAGTGATAATGAACGCCATACTAATTTCCAAATTGTACACAAGAAACTAAAATTAAAATAATACAAGACTAACAAAGGCCAGAGGCTCCTGACTTGGGACAGGCGCAAAAATGCGGCGGGGTTAAACATGTTTGTGAGATCTCAACCCTCCCCCTATACCTCTAACCAATGTAGAAAAGAAAACGCATAACAATACGCACATTAAAATTCAGTTCAAGAGAAGTCCGAGTCTGATGTCAGAAGATGTAACCAAAGAAAATAAACAAAATGACAATAATACATAAATAACAACAGACTACTAGCAGTTAACTGACATGCCAGCTCCAGACTTCAATTAAACTGACTGAAAGATTATGATTTCATCCTATGAACATCAGGCACAATCCTTCCCGTTAGGGGTTTAGTATCATACCATCATAACATATATGAGAAGAACATAACCCGTGTCATGCCAACAACTGTTTTTAGAATAAATGTGTTTAGTTCCGATGCAAAGACATTATCAGTGACTCAATATTAACGCCAAAATATGCAATCTTTAATGACTTGACAACAGTATCGTAATTATATCCCTTCTTAATAAGTCTATTCAAAGGTTTTGTAAGTTTCTGAGGTGAATACTGACACCTTTGTGCTTTATAAAGAATATTTCCATAAAAAATTGGATGTGAAATACCTGAACGTATTAGAAGTCTGCATGTTGAGCTATATTTACGAATGATGTCTTTATACCGATGATAAAATTTAGTAAATGTTTTGACTAGTTTGTGATATCGAAAACCCTGGTGTAATAATTTTTCAGTAATACATAAATTTCTCTCGTTAAAATCTAAAACATTGTTACATACACGACCGAATCGTACTGCATGGGAGACATTGATGGCATTTGAAGATATGACTTAAACATAAAGAATGATGATTGAAATCACCGAGGTTTAACTGTAAGATCACACAAACTTATCAGATGGGATTAACATGGTTAACGAATCAAGAAAATAACTATTTGCGCAAAAGGGAAGACTAATTGATAGCATAGTATGGGACCCCTACACGGTAACACACATAAATAAGCTGGAAAGGTTACAACGTCAAGCGGCAAGATTTCTCACCATAGATAACAAGTCAAGAGAGGACGAGTGTGTCTCTAATAAGCTTGCCCAACTGGAACTACAAGACCTCTAGGCAATTGCAAGTCGAACAAGCTAGAAGTTGATATATATGTACAAAGTGGTTTAGGGGCTGATTCCCGCTATTGAACCAGAAGCATTTCTCAAAAAAGCAAGAGAAACATTACTGCCAAGAAGTTCGAAGAATACCACGCAACAAATATTGTGGAAAAGCAAGTAAAGAATTATTCTAAGTGTTTTGACATTCCACTAAGCAAAAGCGTAGAGAGCGTCAAATCTGCTCTTACACCTCGTCAATAAATCGGTGGTGCTCTCTCAAACCGTTATATTAAAGACAGAATTGGTATCGACAACGTATTCATACAGATACAGAGGATGTCGAGGTCGTTGTTAATGTGGAAAATCGGGTCTCCCATGCACTGCTGTGTTTGCATGTGGTGGTGAGTGTGAATAACATGTATTTTTAGCCAAATAGTAGTAATTTGAAAAATGTTTTAGTACTTTAGTAATTTTGTTTTGTTTTAATCAATCTATCTAAAACTCCAAAGATATGGATTGAGGACTCATTTTTTAAATTTACGCCATATTGGTGGGTTTTTTTTTAAGTGTTATTTAAAAATTTACAACAGAATAAAATTAGTGGTTTTGAGGATAACTAGAAGCCAATAGTTTGATGACAAGCAAAAAAATACAAAAACAAAAAAACATTTTCTTTACATTTTGAAAAAAAGTTGAAAAGTAAAATAGAAAATTGATATTTCTATGTCCGCCATTTTGAATATTACCGGAAGTAAGGTTTTTAAAGAGATATGTCTTATACAATGTATCCATGAGAAGCACAAAAGAAAGGTTCCTGCACAATGTAATGATAGTAGCAATACATTAAAACACATTTCAATTACCCTCCCTAAAAATAAGCTTATTCTAGTACTATGTCCGCCATAAGAAGGGTTTTTGAAGACATCTTATCTATATCATATATCCAAAAGTAGAATATACAAAGGTTGGAACCAAATATTATGTTAGTAGCATGATAATAACACCTTTTCACATTCTAGCCTTCGATATAGGGCTGATTTAGTATGATGTCCGCCATTTTGAATTTTACCGGAAGTGAGACATTTTTTTCAAAGCCTTCCTATGTGAAATAAAAGAGTAATAGTTGAGGAAGGTCTATGCAAAATTTCATGCTTGTAGCAGGATGTGCACACCTCGTCTGAAATATGCTTGTAGCCGCCGCACTAAGTGTCATTTTTAATCTGTCCTCCTCATAACTTTGATGGAGCAGTTTCTGCGTTAGCAGCACACTCCTGTATATGAAGTCCGTATAGTGTGAACATGCACGAAAATAACGTATCAATTGAGATATGTAAACACCATACGAAGGGGCAGATGCGTAGTGGAATATCCTTGAATAATTCCAGATTGATACTTATACAACAGTTTATTTTCATATAAATGGCAGGGGCGGATCCAGGATTTTGGAAAGGTGGGGCTAAGTTCTTAAAGATCGCCGAGCAGAGCGAGGCGAAACTTTTTGGGTCCTTTTTGGGGCTAAAAAACATAAAATAAGTGTAATATGTACTTTTTAAACGTTTCCTGGCGTGGTGCATGTATATTTTATAGTTGCTGTAAAGTGTAAGGGTTGGACATTTCTGATGCTGTACTCTCCCTATTAATTGTCTATCATAAAATTATAGTATGGATCTAAAGCTATGTACTGATATAATTGATGTTGGACTTGTCAGTAATAAATAAACATGGAAATTCTCGCTGATTTGTTGTAAGCTAAGTTATCATAACCTCACAGATTTTTTGTGGTAAACAAGATAAGACTATTAGATGAAATTTACTATACGACCGACACGAGTCAAGAAAGACAAACTTACGGGAAGTGAGGGGTTCCAAATCATCCACATGCTACGAATGAGTCTGTAATGACAACGAATTTATGAATGACAGTCGACAAAAAGAGACATAAAAGCCACACCCAGCAGGCAGGTAACAGTCTGGTCTTGAAAAAAGTATTCAATATACAAGTCCGGCGAAACAGACATTCCGGTCAGACATGCAAACCCCGGCTACAAAAAAAAATCGCGCGTTTTTTATTCATCATGTTCATTTAATGCTAAATACTTTTGTTGTAAATTTTCGTTTCTAATAGCAAACATATGGACAAGTCTCTATAGACTATTACACTATCATGAAAACAAAGTTCCACACTATCATTTACCTACAAAAACATGTTTAACCCCAAACGCCCCAGCCTATTTTATAAAAAAAAACAAGTTACGTGTTAAATAATGCTCCCCAGTCAGTATAACCTCAAGAAAGATTTAAAGTCTAAGGTATGAACCATTTGATTCGAGGTAGTGCGGTGACAGAAGTGTAAAAAGTCGTCTAGATCGCGAGTTTAATCTCCCCAAATAACACACGGCTAAAAATGGTCTTAACTTAAAGACAAATATGTCTTCTTTAGTTTTTGCCCTGTCGTCAGAATTTTGTACGGTCACATTTTTCTAAAAAGTCGTTTTTATGACTGGTAGTATATTGGAGAGTTTCAACCCCCCTTTTTCAAAATGAAAAAATGTGTATGTTTGCTTACATTTAATTGAAATAGTTTTTTCTGAAGCTATTCTTATATGTCAAAATATTCTATTCGGTACTTTATTTCCTTCTAATCAATAAAATTTGCGAAGTTTAGACTATTTAAAATTGAGGTAATTTTAATTGCAAATTCAGACTCAAACTTTAGTTTCTTCTTCATAGTATGAATAAAAATTATCCCATAATATTTTAAGCATACAGTTTTTAATAAAACTAATAAGTGATAAAAATTTCGGAACCAAAATATGAAAAAAAACCTTAAGAAATCAATGGAAAAAGAATGGAGTAAAAATCTTCAATTTCAACACGGAACTCAATCACTTGCCTTCCGTCACATTTTGTGTATTAGTCAATAATTTGCTCTCAAATGATATATGAAATAACTACCTTTTTCGCTACTATATACACATATTTTCAATGAAAGTGCAATGATATATGCCACATAATTTGTTTGTATATGTTTATATTCTATGTTTTTTCGTTATAAAACATCAAATATACTTTGTCAGAAAAGTCTTATTGTAAAATCAAAATAATTGACGGATAGTTTCAGTAAATATTCCGTGATATGCAAAGTCCTTTGCAACTTCGCTCCATTAAGTCCAAAGAAAAGACAAAAGTCTTTAAATTTTTTGCAGTGCATAATATGCCAAAAAAAAAAAAAAAAAAACTCGATTGAAATTTTGAGTCAATTTACCAGTTTAGGGAAGTCGATTTGTGGATCTGCATTGCATAAAAGATTGGATGAGGTGAACATCAAGATGTTTCATGCCATATCTGTTAATTTGAAGAACTCCGTGCAGGCAGTTTATCATCGTTCATACTACAAAACTTAAACAAGTAAACATATGTGTTCCCCCTTTTAGAGGCTTCTAGTCTGATATTTAATGACGACATACAATTATCTGACTGTTAATTGTCCCTCAGTTTCGGGTATTTGTACACGTTCTAGAATGCAGTCGTTCAACTAGAGCGCATGTATATTTTGTTGCAACAAAACATTTTAGAAAGATAAAAAATTATTCAAGTTTGAATCAGATGAGCGTATTAAAAATGTTTCATCCGTGTCAGATAAAGTTAAAGTTGAAATAGTTTCCCGTCAATCTTTTAAACTTCAAGCACTCTGTCATTTTGGTTGCATTACAAATTATTTGCTAAAAACGAAATAAAAAAATCCAAACTCGTGGAAGCAGATATCTCAGAACACGATACTACTTTTACTAATTTTAATTTGGCTATTGACAACGATTTGAGGTATATAATATACAAGGTTATAGATATTGTAACCCGGACTGTAACCTCGCATTTGTGCGCATGCGCGGCCGGAATTGGGCGGATCCGGTTATTTCGGGTTACACTAAAGACCTGAAAGTGGACCTGAAAAGACCTGAAAAGACCTGAAAATATACGATTAAAATTATTCAAATTGCAATAACTTTTTTATTATTGGATAGAATTTCTTCAAGTTGAAATTTTATTAATTGTCAATATCCATATTTCATTAAAATTTAATTATTTTAAATCAAAAACATTTTTTTGATGCTAAAAGTTGGACCTGAACGGAGAAATAAAAAGACCTGAAGGGACCTGAAAATCTATGGTCGGACTAATGTTAACTCCAATAACTTTTTTAAGGCTCAATGTTTATCTTTCAACTTTGGATTTTATGAAACAAAAAATTCAGTATAATGATAATATTAAAAACAAAATATTGAAAAAATATCGTCGAGGTGTCAAAACTCGGACCTGAACGGAAAATTAAATAACATAAATTTGCTTGAAAAGCCTGTGGTCAGATTTATTCAAGTTTTTTAACTGTTTTCAATCAATCTCCTTGAAATATGAACTTTGTTATAGGAAAGGTATAATATATCATTGAAAAGATAAAGAATTTTATCGAAATTAAAAAAATATAATGGTTAAGTTACAAAATTCGGACCTTGTCGGGGAAGTAAAAGACATGAATAGATCATAGGGGTAGATGTATTTAAATTCGTACAATATTGTTTTTTTCTATTTGTTTTTATTTTAGACAAAAGTCTATTGAAGAGAACGAATGACTTTATATTTATACAGAAACATATTTGAATACAAAATACCTTTGTGATGATGAAAAAAAAGAAGATTGCCCGTTGAAATTATTCAAACCATATGTCTCTGTTCAAACTAATTCAACTTGCTTAAACTGCATTGATATATATTAAAGCAGGTCTTAAACATAAAAATGAAAATAATAGTATTGCTTCCCCAGTAAACTATATGTTATTTAGAGACGTGTGTTCGTCGATTGGACTGTTTTAATTACGTGAACGTGTGCCGGTTGTAATTCAAACCTTGTATTGATATTAGCTGATAATTGGATCATTAGTCTAAATAAACATTTCACTTTAATCTTTTAATTGGATTATCACTATATCTTAATTGTTACACGAAGAATGCATTTATTTATAAGATTTTTACTCAATTTTATAGTATTTCATACTTAAGAATTGAATGCTTTTTTTTGTAAATTTATTGGGGTGTAAGAGCGTTGACCGAAGTACATTTTGTATAAAGCGCAGAAGCGCTTCACAGTGGCGGATCCAGGGGGGGGGGGGGTTCCGGGGGTGCGCACCCCCCTTTATTTTTGCCGATCAATGCATTTGTATCGGGACATATGTTTTGCACCCCCTGCACCCCCCCCCCCCTTTGCCCTGGGTTAGCACCCCCCCTTTCGAAAATTCCTGCATCCGCCCCTGCTTCATTCTAAAAATGTACGCACGGTCAACGCTTTTACAACCCTATAAAGTTACAAAAAGAAGTGTTCAATACTTATAATTACATTTTGGTCTATGTTTATTATTTTTCGTTTAAATTTTTTTTTAGCGGAATTTTAGGCTCATTCAAATTTTTAATTTTCCGTTCAGGTCCGAGTTTTGACACCCCAACAATATTTTTTCAATATTTTTTTTAATATTATCATTATATTGCACCCTTTGTTTCACAAAATCAAAAGTTGAAAGAAATCCACTGAATAATAAAAAAGTTATTGAAGTTAGAATTAGTCCGACCATAGATTTTTAGGTCCCTTCAGGTCTTTTCATGTATCCGTTCAGGTCCAACTTTTAGCATCAAAAATTTCTTTTTAATTTAAAACATTTCAATTTTAATTAAATATGGATATTAACAATTAATAAAATTCTAATTTGAAGAAATTCCATCCAAAAATAAAAAAGTTATTGCAATTTGAATAATTTAAATCGTATATTTTCAGGTCTTTTCAGGTCTTTTCAGGTCCACTTTCAGGTCTTTAGTGTAACCCGGTTATTTCTACTTTCACTTTTTGAAAAAAAATCTCCTATGTGGAGATAAATTTGTACGCTTTTATTTACATTTATCTGCGAAAGAAAATACACGTCGTGCTCATTTGCTGAAGTGGCTCTCTTTCGAGTCCTTAAGAGCACACATAACAAAAACATGTGAAAGGTTTGAAAAATAATGCATTGTAACAATGAAAACATACATGATCAACTCAAAATGCAAAATAACATTTTAACTAGGAAAGGAGGCTTCACCCCCCCCCCTTTTCCTTTTCAAACTACAAAATGTGATCTGGTTCAAAAGAGTCCGACAATAAATACTTTTCATGTGTAATTATCATGTCAGTGTTCATAGGAGGTGACCAAATGATTTCTTGCGGCGTCCATGAAGTTTTAAAAAGATGGATATGGATCATGCATGTATATGGGGGGAGAGGACCTTTATCGGGACTCCAGGATCTGGTGTTTTTTAATAGGCTCAGGATTTTGGGATCTATAATGAGATACAGGAATTCTATTTTTGAATTTCTGGATGTCAGAATTTAAATTTATTTAAAAATCGGGATTTCATGTTTAAGGGATCAGGACCCCTCCTACCCCTGGTCATGTATGAGGGTGATACTTGTAATCCCTGGGAAATCTGGAAATCACAAATAACCGTAAAAAAAATTGGCAAATGACGTTTATAACAGTAGTTTTGGGTGCATGACTATAAAAATGTACACATTCCTTTAGGTGATATCAAAATCAATTAATTTTGACACTGTCAAGAGTGGATAAATATGGTATTGCAAGAGATTAGGTGGTGAAATCTGTTTTTCTGTCTTCATGTCGTCACAATGGGAATTTCAAAAGCCTGAAAATTTGACGTCATAATCAAATATTGACCAATGAACAACTAAGATAAAACTAAACACACCTAGATTAAATGAAAATAATCATCAGGTCGGGAATGCCACAAAACGAGTTGAAAAAATCTTCATAATAAAAAAAATATTTATTTTTTATCACCAATGTAAACATATATTACCAATTGTATATATATATCACCATTGCAAACATCTATCACCAGTGTATATATCTATCATCCTTCTGTTTTTATATGTATCACCAATATAAATATCTATCACCTCACTTTATTTATCACTACACTCTATATCACCAATATATTAAAATCTCCACACTGAATATATATAACACCACTCTGTATATTTATCACCACTCTATTAATCTATCAACACACTATTTAATCATCACCATTCTGTATTAATCACCACTTTGTTCAACACTGTATATCTCTATCACCATTCTATCACTACTCTTTATATATCTGTCACCAGACTATATATCTATCCCCACACTTTACATATCCATCAACCCACTATATATTTGTCACCATACTTTATATATCTGTCACTATACTTTAAATATCTGTCACAATACTTTATATATATGTCATTACACTTTATATATCCATCACCTCACTATATATATCTGTCACTATACTTTATATATCTGTCATTACACTTTACACTTTATATATCATTCAACACACTTTATATATCTGTCACCATACTTTATATATCTGTCACTATACTTTATATTTCTGTCATTACACTGTATATATCAATCACCAGACTCTGTCACCACACTTTATATATCTGTCACCAGACTTTATATATCTGTCACTATACTTTATATATCTGTCTTTACACTTTATATATCTATCACTACACTTTATATATCTATCCCCACACCTTATATATTTATCACCTCACTATATATATGTCACCATACTTTATATATCTGTCACCAGACTTTATATTTCTGTCATTATACTTAACATATCCATCACCACACTTTATATATCTACAATCACCTCACTATATATAGATCCGTCACCACACTTTATATGTCTGTCACAAGCCTTTATATATCTGTCACCACACTTAACATATCCATCACCACACTATATATATCAATCACCTGATCACTTTATATATCAATCACCTCACTATATATATCTGTCACCTGATCACTTTATATATATGTCACCACACTTTATATATCTGTCACCTCACTATATATATCTGTCATTACACTTAACATATCCATTATCACACTTTATATATCTATCACCTCACTTTATATATCTGTCACTAAACTTTATATATCTGTTATTACACTTTGTATATCTGTTCCCATACTTAATATATCTGTCACCAGACTTTATATTTCTGTCAATACACATAACATATCCATCACCACACTTTAAATATCAATAACCTCACTAGATATATCCATCACCACACTTTATATATCAATCTCCTCACTATATATATCTATCACCTCACTTTATATATCTGTCACTTTACTTTATATATCTGTCATTACACTTTATATATCATTCAACACACTTTATATATCTGTCAACACACTTTATATATCTGTCACCATACTTTATATATCTGTCACTATACTTTATATATCTGTCATTACACTTTATATATCAATCACCAGACTCTGTCACCACACTTTATATATCTGTCACCTGACTTTATATATCTGTCACTATACTTTATATATCTGTCATTACACTTTATATATCTATCCCTACACTTAATATATTTAACACCTCACTATATATATGTCACCATACTTAATATATATGTCACCATCTTTATATATCTGTCACCATACTTTATTTATCTGTCACTATACTTTATATATCTGTCATTACACTTTATATATCCATCATCTCACTATATATCTGTCACCATACTTTATATATATCTGTCACCATATTTTATATATCTGTCACTATACTTTATATATCTGTCATAACACTTTATTTATCCATCACCTCACTATATATATCTGTCACCATACTTTATATATCTGTCACCAGACTTAATATTTCTGTCAAAACACTTAACATATCCATTATCACACTTTATATATATCAATCACCTCACTCACTCACTATATATATCTATCACCTGATCACTTTATATATCAATCACCTCACTATATATATCTGTCACCATACTTTATATATATGTCACCTCACTATATATATCTGTCACCATACTTTATATATCTGTCTCCATACTTTATATATCTGTCATTACACTTAACATATCCATCACCACACTTTATATATCCATCACCGCAATATATATATATCTATCACTTCTCTGTATATTTCTGTCACCAGACTTTATATCTATCCCCACAATTTATATATCTACCACTTCACTATATATCTGTCACCATACTTTATATATCTGTCACCAGATTAAATATATCTGTCACTATACTTTATATATCTGTCATTACACTTTATATATCCATCACCTCACTATATATATCTGTCACCATACTTAATATATCTGTCACCACACTTCATATTTCTGTCAATACACTAAACATATCCATCTTCACACTTTATATATCAATAACCTCACTATATATATCCATCATCACACTTTATATATCAATCACCTCACTATATATATCTGTCACCATACTTTATATATCTTTCACCATACTTAATATATTTGTCACATACTTTATATATCTGTCACCACCCTTAACATATTCATCACCAGACTTTATATATCCATCACCAGACTTTATATATCCATCACGTTACTATATATATCTATCCCTACATTTTAAATATCTTTTACCACACCTTATATATCTGTCACCGGACTTTAAATATCTATCACCACACTTTATATATCTGTCACCACACCTTATATATCAATCACTCTATATATCTATCACGTTACTATATATATATATATCTATCACCTCACTTTATATATCTATCACTACACCTTATATATCTGTCACCAGACTTTATATATCTGACACCACACTTTATTTATCTGTCACCACACTTTATATATCTGTCACCACACCTTATATATCTGTCACCATACTTTATGTATCTTTCACCCAAATTAATTTATCTGTCACCCCACTTTATTTATCTATTACCACACTTTTTATATCTATCACCACACCTTATATATATGTCACCATACTTTATATATATGTCACCACACTTGATATATCTGTCTTCACACTTAATAAATATTTCAGCACACTTTTTATATCTGTCACCAAACATTATATATACATCACCACACCTTATATATCTATCACCTCACTTTATATATATGTCACCACACTTTATAAATCGTTCACCACACTTTATATATCTATCACCTCACTTTATATATCAATCACCTCACTTTATATTTATCTCTCACTAAACTTTATACATCTATCACCCCATTCTTCATTTATCACTACACCATTCATCTGTCACTACACATTTTATATCTGTCACCACACTTTATATATCTGTCACTACTCTTAACATATCCATCACCACACTTAATATATCCATCAGGTCACTATATATATATCTATCAACTCATTTTATATATCTATCACTATACTTTATATATCTATCATCAAACTAAATACATCTATCACCTCATTCAATATATCTGTCACCACACTTTATAAATCTGTCCCCACACTTTATATATATATATAGATATAGGAAGATGTGGTGTGAGTGCCAATGAGACAACTCTCCATCCAAATAACAATTTAAAAAGTAAACCATTATAGGTTTAAGTACGGCCTTCAACACGGAGCCTTGGCTCACACCGAACAACAAGCTATAAAGGGCCCCAAAATTACTAGTGTAAAACCATTCAAACCGGAACACCAACGGTCTAATCTATATAAACAAAACGAGAAACACGTATATATTACATAAACAAACGACAACTACTGTACATCAGATTCCTGACTTAGGACAGGTGCAAACATTTGCAGCGGGATTAAACGTTTTAATGGATCCAAACCTTCTCCCTTTTTCTGAAACAATAGCATAACATCACAACATAGAAAAACATACGATAAAATATCAATTGGCAGACTTTACTCAATCAAAAAACGTATGATTACACAATATATTATATATATCACCACCCTTCATATATCAATCAACTAACTTTCACCTAACTTTATATATATCTGTCACCACACTTTATAAATCTGTCACCTTTTTTTATAATTTGTCACTACACATTAATATACATCACCTCATATATCTATAACCATACCCAATATACCACTTTTTATACATTTGTAACTACACTTCATATATCTTATGACCTCAATTTATGTATCTATCACCACACTTTCTATTATCTATCACCACATATAATATATCAATCACCTCTCTTTATACATCTGTTACTACACTTTACATATCTATAACCCTACTTTCTTTATTTATCACCTCACATTCTTTATATATTACCTCACTTTCTTTATCTATCACCACACTTTTTTTATTTATCACCTCAATTTTTATATCCATCACCTCATATGATATAGCCATCACCACAGTCTATATATTTATCACCTAACATGATATTTTAACTTCATTTATCTATCACCAACTTCTATATACATATCACCTCAATTCAATTTATTTTTGTCTATCCCCATACTTAATATGTTTGGTTTATCCTCTTACTGTATAAGGCTATCACAACTCTATGTGTATCTGTTAAAACCATGTTTATACCAATTTGAAAATGTATATAAGCATACTAATGATTAATGTATATTTACAGCAATCTGTGTATGTTTGCTGAAAACTAAAAGTGATTCAGTTCAGCACCTATCATTGTAACTATTTGTTTTTCAGTATGGTTGATTATGTTGCACAATCATACACATTTCAATTTTGAAAACTATTATTGTCATCGTAGAAAAGACTGGTGTTTGTGTGTGTATCTTTTCAGAAAATGGGTGGGATTCTTATTGCTATATAGAGATATTTGAAAAACAAACAGAACATATTAAAGCACACCACATGACTGATATCTGTATAGTATATAAATACAGCCTAGCGATATATGCAGGACTGTATCTGTAGGACACCAAATTGAGGAATAGATATCTATGACCACACTCTACATATCTATCACCACTCTGTATAATTAATCACCTTACTGTATATATCTATCACCACTCTGTATCATCAATTGTCATAGTGTATATATCTTTCACCACTCTGTATCATCAGTCACCATATTGTTTATCTCTATCAGTATCACCACACTAGACATCTATCCCAACTCGTTATCACCAATTACCATACTGTATATAGCTATCACCTCTCTGTATGTATCTATCACCACTCTGTATCATCAATCGTCATAGTGTATATATCTTTCACCACTCTCTATCATCAGTCACCATATTGTTTATATGTATCACCACACTAGACATCTATCCCCACTCTGTATCACCAATTACCACACTGTATATAGCTATCACCTCTCTGTATGTATCTATCACCACTCTGTATCATCAGTCACCATATTGTTTATATGTATCACCACTGTGTATCATCCTTCACCACTCTGTATCATCAATCACAACATTGTATATATCTATTATCACTCTGTATCAGTTTTTCACCTCTCTGTATATATCTATCACCACTCTGTATCATCAATCATCACACTCTATATTTAAAAAAGAAGATGTGGTATGATTGCCAATGAGACAACTGACAACTACCAACAAAAAGACCAAAATGACTCAAACATTAACAACTATAGGTCACCATACGTCCTTCAACAATGAGCAAACCCGATACCCCATAGTAAGCTATAAAAGTCCCCGATAAGACAATTTAAACGAGAAAACTAATGGTCTTATTCATGTTAGAAAAAAATAAAAGAAAAACAAATATGTAACACATAAACAAACAACAACCACTGAATTACAGGCTCCTGACTTGGGACAGGCACATACATATATAATGTGGCGGTGTTAAACATGTGAGCGGGATCCCAACCCTCCCCTAATCTGGGACAGTGGCATAATCTAGTATCACTCTATCATTAATCACCTTACTTTATATATCTATCAACACACTGTATATATCTATCACCACACCACACTATATACATCTATCACCTAATTCATCATATGTCACAACACTTTATGTATCTATCACCACACTTTATATATCTATCATCACACTTTATATATCTATCATCACACTTTATATATCTATCATAACACCTTATACATCTATCACCTAACTGATCATATGTCACAACACTTTGTATATCTATCACCACCCTGTA
The DNA here is from genome assembly GCF_965363235.1 of Mytilus galloprovincialis. Lineage (NCBI taxonomy): Eukaryota > Metazoa > Mollusca > Bivalvia > Mytilida > Mytilidae > Mytilus > Mytilus galloprovincialis. Next base: position 66,496,810 of record NC_134843.1, read on the forward strand.
TATATGTCACCATACTTTGTATATCTATCATCTCAGTCTATATAAGTAAGACCTCATTTTATTAATATACCACCTCATTTTATATCACCTTATTTAATATATCTATCACCACACTGTACATCTACCACTACATTTTATATCTCTATCACCTCACTTTATACATATAGCACCACACTGTGTATCTGTCACCACAATTTGTATATCTATCATCTCACTTTATCATCTCACTTTATATATCTTTCACCTTAATTTATATATCTATTTCCTCATTTTATATATATACTAGAACACACCCGTGATATCATGGGTCCGTGACTGAATTAAAGTATATAACTATGCACAAGACTTATTTTTGTATTAGTATTGTCATCTGATAAAGTCATGCCGATTATAAGATATAGCTATCACAGTTTTCTCTGCTTTCAAATCTTTCTGTTTGAACCCGTCTAACTGGAACTAATCAATTATTGGTAATATTAATTATTTGGAAAATGAAAAGTCCTGGGATGGAGTATTTGTTTTATCAACAGCATTGTCCTATATTAGTTATAAATAAAGTTGAATTATTTGATTCGCTGTTTTACGTCATGCCCGCTAACAAATTGAAAACTGTACCTATACGCCTTATTTTTAGTATTCGTATTGTTATCTTATAAAGTCTTACTGATTAAAATACTACAATAGGTAACAATTTGACAATTTAGTATTGTCAACCCTGTGATTATGACCCGTGTATACAGCATATCCTGAATACACCGTTTGGTGGTGCGCCTGTCAAATGCAGAAAATTAAACAGATGAATATACTATTGGTATCGGTATCGGACTCGACCAGGAACTTCTTAATTATTAGCAATATTAATTACGTGGAAAACAAAAGGGCCTGGAGTGGTGTAATTTTTAATCTACACCTTTGTACTATATTATTTATATATAAAGTTGAATTCTTTGATTCATCGTTTTTACGTGATGACAGCTGACAAATTGGACCTCGTAATTTTAGTATTATAGATGACATCCTTGAAAATATTTTCTTGACCTCACTGTTGATAATTTTTCACCATATTTTATATATGTATCCCCTCCACATATGTATCTTGTAACTAAATGCACTGCTTAAATCAATCACAACACCATTGCTATATATGTCACCACACAGCATATATATATATATATATATATATATCATCCTTTTGTTTATATATCATCACACTGTATATATCTTTATACTATTCTGTGGATCCTTTACCTCACTGTATATATACACATAATCCCACTATAACTAAGTCCACACTTATCACCTATCTATATCTTTTTATCACCATCATATCATATTTATAGTAACACAATGATTATATCTATCATCATTATTTATCTATTTTTCACCAGACTGTATACTATAACTTGTTGTATCTTCTATAAGTCAGAGAAATGTACTGGTCATTCACTGTCATTGTATAATTTACAATGGAAGGAGATATGCAGATATGCAATGTCCACTGAGATATGTTTGTATAAGCTTGTATACTAATCATGTAGCAATTATCAAATTGATTATTTATATTTGTGTTCTTCTTACAGAAATACCAAACAACATTTTGCAAGGATTTAGAGGTCATTGGTGAAAATGGAAGAAAGGACATGGGTACATCTAATTTTAAATGAAATAACAAGAATAGTTAAATGATTTACAAACAAGCAGCACTCAGCAATAGTGATGGTAAAGTATTTTTATAAAATGATACTCAAAAAAAGATATATACAGTGTGGTGTTTAATATATTCCTCCATTGCTACAGTCGCTGCATTCATCACCACACTTTCCATATATATCCCAACAGTCTCAATAGCTATCCCCATACTATGATCATTTATCCCAACAGTCTCAATAGCTACCCCCATACTATGATTATATATCACTACAGTCTCAATAGCTATCCCCATACTATGATTATATATCACTACAGTCTCAATAGCTATTTCCATACCATGATTATCTATCACTACAGTCTCAATAGCTATTCCCATACTATGATTATCTATCACTACAGTCTCAATAGCTATCCCCATACTATGATTATATATCACTACAGTCTCAATAGCTATCTCCATACCATGATTATCTATCACTACAGTCTCAATAGCTATCCCCATACTATGATTATATATCACTACAGTCTCAATAGCTATCCCCATTCTATGATTATCTATCACTACAGTCTCAAAAGCTATCCCCATTCTATGATTATCTATCACTACAGTCTCAATAGCTATCTCCATACCATGATTATCTATCACTACAGTCTCAATAGCTATTCCCATACTATGATTATATATCACTACAGTCTCAATAGCTATCTCCATACCATGATTATCTATCACTACAGTCTCAATAGCTATCCCCATACTATGACCATCTATCACTACAGTCTCAATAGCTACCCCCATACTATGATTATCTATCACTACAGTCTCAATAGCTATCCCCATACTATGACCATCTATCATTACAGTCTCAATAGCTATCCCCATACTATGATTATCTATCACTACAGTCTCAATAGCTATCCCCATACTATGATTATCTATCACTACACTCTCCATTCTGATGCCAACAGTCATTATGTATATATCATAATAATCTCTATGTATATCTCAGGATAATACAAAAGCTTCCCTTTTACTTTATTTATCAATCACCTCACTTTATATATCAATCACCACACTCTCTATATATATCCCCATACTCTCTATATATATCCCCATACTCTCTATATCTACCCCAAAAGTCTCTCTGTATATCTCCACATAATAAACACCTTAGATTACCTTACTTTATTTATCAATCACCTCACTTTATGTATCAATCACCACACTCTATATATATATCCCCACCAACCGTGCAAGGGCTGTATAGCCAGTCAAGGTCGCTAAAAACTTCCATTTGTTTGTTATATATCCCCAACTCCCAATATCTGCCTCAAAAGTCTCTCTGTATATATCTCCACACAATAAACAACTATCACCTTACTTTATTTATCAATCACCTCACTTTATATATCAATCACCACACACACACTCTCTATATCTATCCTAAAAGTCTCTCTGTATATCTTCACATAATAAACACCCATCACCTCACTTTATTTATCAATCACCTCACTTTATATATATCAATCAACACACTCTCTATATATATTCCCATACTTTCGATATCTATCCCCACAGTTTCTATGTTTATGACCGAATTATATACACCTATCACCTTACTTTATTTACCCATCACCTCACTTTATATATCAATCACCACACACTTTCTATATATATCCCCATACTCTTGTTATGTATCCCCACAGTCTCTATGTTTATGACCACATTATAAACACCAATCACCTTACTTTATTTATCCATCACCTCGCTTTATATATCAATCACCACATACTCTCTATATCTATCCCCATACTTTCGATATCTATCCCCACAGTCTCTATGTTTATGACCACATTATAAACACCTATCACCTTACTTTATTTATCCATCACCTCACTTTATATAACAATCACCACATACTCTCTATATCTATCCCCATACTTTCGATATCTATCCCTACAGTCTCTGTGTTTATGACCACATTATAAACACATATCAACTTACTTTATTTATCCATCACCTCACTTTATATATCAATCACCACACACTCTCTATATCCATCCCCATACTCTCAATATCTATCCCACTAGTCTCTATGTTTATGGCCACATCATAAACACCTATCAGTTTCCTGTTTTTATCAATCACCTCACTAAATATATCAATCACATCAAACTCTCTATATACATATAATATGCCCATAATCTCCATATCTATCCCCACAGTCCATATGTTTATGACCACTTTATAAACACCTTTCACCGTACTTTATATACTTTCACCTCGCAAAAATTATCAATGACCACACACTCTCTATATCTAACCCAGAAGTCTCTATGTTTTTCTTCACAACATAAACACCTATCACCTTACTTTATTTATCAATCACCTCACTACATATATCAATCACCACATACTCTCTATATATATCCCCATTCTCTCTATATTTACCCAAAATTCTCTATGTATATATCCACACAATATATCATATCACCTTACTGAAAATACCAATTACCTCACTTTGTAAATCAATTGCTCATTTTATATGTATCACCTCACTCAAAATATCTATCAGCTCACTGTTAATATTTTCACCTCAATATATACATTATGTCTTTCACACCACTGGGTATATCTCTCAACTTCCAACTTGAAAGTGGATATGAGTATGATAATAATCCATGTTTCTGTACAGAAATCTGTTTATGTTAATTTAGATTTTAAACTTAAAATGACTCAATGTGACACCTATCATTGTTATTATTTTTTTTCTTCAGAAAAGTGAAACAAGATTTTTGATAGATAGAAAATAGAAGAAAAGGAAAAGGTAATCTTCATTGAAATTTAAAGTAATATACATATGTATGTAAAGAGTTAATTAGCAAAGTATTATACATACGTATGTAAAGAGTTAATTAGCAAAGTATTATACATATGTATGTAAAGAGTTAATTAGCAAAGTATTATACATATGTATGTAAAGAGTTAATTAGCAAAGTATTATACATATGTATGTAAAGAGTTAATTAGCAAAGTATTATACATATGTATGTAAAGAGTTAATAAGCACTTAAACAATCCTGGTTGAAATGAAATAATTTAAAAGAAATGTTTTTTAAGGTATAACCGCTCCAAAATGTCATGCAATATTTTATGTAAATATCATGTCAGGCATCTTTTCAGTAAAAGCAGCAAATATGATATACTAACTGGGGGTCAATGATTGTAACATTCAAAATGAGTAAACCTTATAAATATATTGTTTCAGTGTTATTGCACTTGAAGCATTGTCTACAGTATACATCTGCTGGCACACACATAATGTATATACCACCACATATTATGTATCTACTGCCACACATAATATAATTATGGCCACATATAATATATCGACCGCCACACATAATAAATCAACACACTGTGTATATCTATCACCATATTATGTTTGTCTATCACCACACTATTGTTTATCACCACACTATTGTCTATCACCACACTATGTTTGTCTATCACCACACTATGTTTGTCTATCACCACACTATGTTTGTCTATCACCACACTATGTTTGTCTATCACCACACTATGTTTGTCTATCACCACACTATCTTTGTCTATCACCACACTACGTTTGTCTATCACCACACTATGTTTGTCTCTCACCATTCTATGTTTGTCTATCACCACACTTTATATTTTAATCATCACAGTTGTAAAGCAAAGAAAAGTAATTACCCAAGAAAAAAATGATTTGAACTTTAAATGATTGGTCGCACAAATGAATTGTATTTCTATAAGTTTTACATTTTGATACTGTCTTGGGATTCTGCCATTGCAATGATGAAACACTCCTATTTGTCCTTAGATGGAAAACAAATGACAACTGTTTGGGACTTTTAAATTTTGTATTGTTTTGGAATAATTATTTATTCAACTGAACCATATTGTTATGTTTTAGGTTAAACAAGATTTAGTGCCTGCCACACAATTAAGAAAGAATGAGAGGCAAGAATGTCTACAGAACAGAGGAGATTATTTGTACTGCACTTCGATTTGTGTTATAGTTATATTCAATTAGTATTAAAGAGTTATGTACAATAAATCATGTTATATTATGTTCTTTAAAAAATACTTTATGTCAATTCTCCTTCTCATGCTTGGTGTTCTTTGACAACATTGGATTCTCCTAGTAAAGTGACAAATGCATATCTTTTTTAACCATTTTCTAACATGTGTATCTGTAACAACTAGAAGATGCAGAAGCAGTTTTAATATACCTTTATACTTGATTACCCTTTAACTGAATGTAGCTCCTATGAAAGTTAGTGTTTATAATTCTTTTTATAGGGGAGTCATATTCAGTTCCAAATAATTATTATTGAAGGAGCTATTCCCCTTGGAAATATAAATTATACGAAAAATTGCATGGAAAGCCTTTTCAAATCTACATCATTCATAGGATTGCTACGAAATTTATATTGAAGGTTTATCTCAGCAAGTATTAGGGTTAGATTGAAATTCATTTCAAATCCACTTTTTCACTATTAGTAATGTCCCTTGGAAATTAAATTTTTATAGGAAATTGCCTTATACATGTTTTATATCAAATGCACTTTTGGCAATTACAGAATGATTTTACATCAGACTAAACTGGATTGATTTTAACCTACTCACTTTCTAAATGTGTTGTCTACACTAATGACATGGTTGGTTTTCTCCTTTGAACTACATTATACAATATTGTATGTGTTTTGCCATTGTTGAAAGTCTCCATTGGATAGTTATCTTCTTGATAAACATACCACATTTCAAGTTTTTAAGTTTTAAGCATGTGTAAAACAATGTTTAATTGAAAGATTACTTCAAGATTTTCTTCATGTATTAGAATAACGCATGATATGGGTCTCCTTCCGTGACACAAATTATGAACATGCAGAGCAAAAAGAATATGCTTGATTTGTATGAAGTAAAATAAAAAAAATACAGAGCTCCTAGGAAAAGCAGAAATGGAACGTTCCTGATCAAAGGCAAAAACACATCAAACAGAATGCATAAAAGGTGAAATAAATGAATACTGAACTCCGAGTAAAAATTCAAAAAGGAAAGCAATCAAATGGCAAAATCAAATGATGAAATACATCAAATGATGAAATGCATCAAATGAATAAACAACAACTGTTATATTTGTATTTGTATATTCCTGATTTTGTACCTGCATTCTCAAATGCAGAAAATGGTGGATTTAACCTGGTTTTATAGCGCTAAACCTCTCGCTTGAATGACTGTCACATCAAATTCCATTTATTTATAACAATGCTTAAAAAACGGACATATTTGGTATAATACCTGTCTTTTTACTGAAATGGTACAGACATTTTCTGATTTTGAAACTGGTTGCTTTAAACGAAACTGGTTTTATAGCTAGCTTAACCTCTCACATGTATAAAATTCGATTATATTGACAACAATGTGTAAAAAAAACTTACATTATAGTTGGTCGTTAATCCGCTCAAACTTATATGTATTGCATGTGTTCTTAAGTATTGTCTAATTGTAAGGTACGTTAGTGTGTTTTGTCTGTGGTTCTCCTTCACAGTCTGAATGTATTGTCTGTGGTTCTTTAAAGTTATCTGAATGTAAATAGTCTGCACATGGTTTTTAAAACAGTCTTTGCATTTCTATGGTTGTAAGATACATCTAGTCTTTTTATTGTCTGTGAATCCCATATACAGTCTGTATATGTTTTGTTTATGGTTATGAGATATAGGCAGTTGGTATTGTTTCAAATTCTAGGAACCAGTTTGTATCAGCAGTGGTTCTGAATATTTTTTGGTTTATTTGTATGTACTGAAACCATTGAAGAATTTATACAGTTGATTAGTTAAAACTTGTTTGTTACTCAAAAGACGTTATTTCATAATTTAGGTAATACTTGGAATTTATTATAAAGTGAAATATCTAATCCCGAAAGACATATGTCGAAAGAGTTGATCTCTTCATACTAGCATTGAGAAAATCAAGTCTTAATTATTCAAAGCAAAAAAATCATAAAGGTACCGTTAGATATTTTTAACTTGTTTGTAGTGAATGGAATCTACACGGTCTTTACTGTCTTTTGATAATACATGTTTGTTCATAACAACACATGTGCACGAGCAAATCTAAGGGTAATTGGGAAAAAAATACAAAAAAATAGTCATGCGTTTATTAACTTTTTTTGCCGAACATTGATATTCAGTTTTCATGAAGAAAATGTCTTTTGATAATACACTTTTGTACAGAACACACGAACAAATCTATGGACAATGGCGAAAAATACGAAAAACTACAGTCATGCATTTTAACTTATTTGCCGAACATTAATATACAGTTTTATGGAGAAAATATATAGCTAACATGATTTCGTCATAGTTCTTTACAAGTATATATGCCGTATTCATCATTTTCCTGACCGAAGTGGACATACAATTATTAGTTGCTGATAATAAATGGCTATTTATAAAAAAAACTTCTACCATTTGATTGAAAATGTAGTATAGCGATTCAAAAAGTCACAACTATCAATCGATTTGAAGGGAACATACAGCAGATGCAGTTATTCAAAACCTCGCAGAAGTTAAGCTTAAGAGAGGCGATCGATACCAAAGGGACTTACAAACTGAGACGTAGAAAATAAAGGGACAACGCCAGGGATAAAAAAGAAAAAGACCAAATCACAAACACAAACAACAGTTTTAAAAAAACATAAAAAAACTGAAGACTTAGCAACACAAACCACACCAAAAATCTTCACTGAATATATCTTTTTCCGTGGGTGGTTTAGAATTATTGAAGAAAGACTGATATTTGTTAATAATAGAGATACAGATAAAAAGATAAAAAAATATATATGTTGTGGAGTACCAAACAGAAGCCGCAAATATTTAGAGGATTTGGTTTTTAACTGAAGATAGTCATTTTATTTAAGCAAATTGTCGACTCTCTCATATACACGGATCGTTGAATGTTCAAGGCATGATTTAAGCTCAGATCTGGTTGTGATATAAAATTACTTGACATAGATAACTTGCTATCATGAATAAAGATAATTTCACTCTTATGGAATTTAATTAAGTATTACCTCTTACGACTACCACATTTGTTTGTTACTAAATCATTAGCTGGAACAACTTTTCTACGTTTTCTGAGTACTTGATTTTTTTAATGGTATATATATTGATTAATTCCTGTTGCATAAAATTGAGAATGGAAATGGGGAATGTGTCAAAGAGACAACAACCCGACCAAATAAAAAACAACAGCAGAAGGTCACCAACAGGTCTTCAATGTAGCGAGAAATTCCCGCACCCGGAGGCGTCCTTCAGCTGGCTCCTAAACAAATATATACTAGTCCAGTGATAATGAACGCCATACTAATTTCCGAATTGTACACAAGAAACTAATATTAAAATAATACAAGACTAATAAGGCCAGAGGCTCCTGACTTGGGAAAGGCGCAAAAATGCGGCGGGGTTAAACATGTTTGTGAGTTCTCAAACCTCCCTTATACCTCTAACCAATGTAGAAAAGTAAACGCATAACAATACGCACATTAAAATTCAGTTCAAGAGAAGTCCGAGTCTGATGTCAGAAGATGTAACCAAAGAAAATAGACAAAATGACAATAATACATAAATATCAACAGACTACTAGCAGTTAACTGACATGCCAGCTCCAGACTTCAATTAAACTGACTGAAAGATTATGATTTCATCATATGAACATCAGGCACAATCCTTCCCGTTAGGGGTTTAGCATCATACCATCATAACATATATGAGAAGAACATAACCCGTGACATGCTAACAACTGTTTTTAGAACAAAAGTTCAACGCCCAGCGACGAATATTTCACGCACAGAAGTCAGTAGTAAAATTAGTTAGAAGTTCAACTTGATACGTGTACATTTGTCATGATACATATGAATAAACTTTTAAAAAATATATGACTAAACTTTGTAATTTGTTAAAACGTACAAGATACAAGATTTGAAGAAGTTTTCAATATATTTTTCTGTTTGTTTGCATTCAGTTATTCTATCAGTAATCATAGAAATGGATGTAGCATTAACAGATTTGCTTGACTAAAAATTAATTTAGCGTCTGTCCGATGTTCAGATTTATAACATATTTTACAATGAAATGAAGAAAATATCTTAATTGCTTATAACACTCTGTTAAATGTTTCGATGAATGATGATACTTTATAAACTATAACCTGTCGATCTTAAATGATCTTGAAGTTTGGTGTGCGAACACCAGCTGACATATGATTTACCCCTATAATGTTGGACTTTTCAATACCATGTTGAAAAAGGGTCAAGTGCTATATGGACAACTGATATAACTGTCGCATAATTGATTAAAAATTACTCCCCAACTTGGAACAAGTGTACCTGCTATTCAAAAAAGGAACACAGTGTGAAACGGCGTATTAAATTGAAGCAATATCGGTTATTCTGAAGACAAATCCTTTCTTGATTTAAATCAATACGACTGAGAGAACAGCCTTTCGTGTAACTGTATATTAACTCCTTAAGATTTAACCTAATTTATATAATAATTGAGATATAAGTAATGCCAAAACGAATAAAGATAACTACAATTATATTTTGAGCTTGCGTACCTGTTAATTTCAGGCTTTTCATGGGAATATAAGTGAATCTCCAAGTGTATAAAGTATACGCTATAAAAAATCTGATAAAAGAATGAGATGCTTAAAGATTATATGGTTAAGATTATGAGAAATTTTAATTTATTGTAATGGGAAAGTTTAATTTATTGTAATATAGGGTTTCAGAAAATGAGTGTAAAATCCATTAACATGTAATATGGTTAAGATTATAAGAAGGTATAAATTATTGTAATAAAGGGTTTTCAGAATTTATGGATAAATATTGGCAAGAATTTGTATAAACCGCAAAATCCTTCTCACTATACAAATCCTTAACACTGTGTATCTCTCAAATAAATCTATTGTAAAATACGTTCATGCTTAAAAAAATCTACTACAATATAAATTGCACTACAACATTAGAAAGTTAACATTATGCCAAAAGATTATTACATTTCGGTTAGGAGTTTTAGAGTAGATGGTGATAATTACAACGAGTAATATAATGAGCAGATACATGTCCTACAAAAATAAACACAAAGACAACTTGAAGATAAAAATACAGATAAAGAACTAACGTACACAAAGGATTGTAGGTGTTGTTTCTCGAATTAAGCTCATCCTGCCTACTGAACAAATTCTGACCATTATCCTGCAATTTGTATTATATCAAATGTACACAAAGGATTTTAGGTGTTGTTTCTCGAATTCAAGCACATACTGCCTACTGTATAAATGTACATTGATAGATTTCAGTTATACCTTAGTATCAATATAGCTCCTGTAGTCGGTAAACTCCCAAACGTGATCCTTTACAATAAAGGTTGTGGTTATCCATGTGAAATTGTTTAACATATAATCCCTTATTCTAATGATTTTGTATTATCATTGTGGCATATATCAAACTCATTTCTTCAGTGTATACATTCAAGTTTGTGGTTATATGTTTTTTGTCGAGCCTTCGACTTTAGTCGAAAAAGCGAGACTAAGCGATCCTACATTCTGTCGTCGGCGTCCACAAATATTCACTCTGTGGTTAAAGTTTTTGAAATTTTAATAACTTTCTTAAACTATACTGGATTTCAACCAAACTTGGACAGAAGCTTGTTTGTGATCACAAGATAGTATCCAGAAGTATATTTTGTAAAAAAATAAATTCATTTTTTCCGTATTTTACTTTTAAATGGACTTAGTTTTTCTGTGGCGAAACATTACATTCACTCTGTGGTTAAAGTTTTTAAAATTTTAATAACTTTCTTAAACTATCCTGGGTTTGTACTAAACTTGGACATAAGCTTATTTATGTTTATAAGATAGTATCCAGAAGTAAATTTTGTAAAAAGATAACTCCATTTTTTCTGTATTTTTCTTTTAAATGGATTTAGATTTTCTTCCAGTTAATTTACATACAGTCTGCAGTTAAATTTTTCTTATTAGATTCATTAACTATCCTAGATATTTACCAAACTTGGACAGAAGGTTCTTACAATCATAAGATAGTATCAAGAGGAATATTTTTATTGATTTTTTTCCTCATTGTTGTTGAGCCTGCGATTTACAGCAAAAGTAGGCGAGACACTGGGTTCCGCGGAACCCTTAGAAATTTTTTTATTAAGTTAACCCATTTTAATTCATATTTCATAGTGAGTCTTTCTATGTTGTGATGTCACACTGTTGTTCTGTTAAGGGCTAAGCTTGGTACCTATCAAAAAAATTAATTCCGCTGCATTTGTTATTCGCCTGTCCTCATTAGGTACCTGATGTTCAGTGGTTGTTGTTTGTTGACGTGGTTCATAAGTGTTTCTCGTTTTTTTCATTTAGATAAATTCGTTTGTGTTCCCGTTTGAATGGTTCACAATAGTTTGGGCCCTATATAGCTTGCCGTTCGGTGTGAGCAAAAACTCTGTGTTGAAAACCGAACTTTGACTTAAACATGTTATAATTGGTTACTTTTACAACTTGGGACTTGGATGAAGATTTGTCTAATATCACATCTTGTTATATCTATATATGAAGGATTGTAGATGTTCCGTCTCAAATATCAACACTTACATCCTCCTTATTATAAAAAAAGAAGATATGGTATTGATTGCCAATGAGACAACTCTCCACAAGAGACCAAATCGACACAGAAAATAACAACTAAAGGTCACCATACGGCCTTCAACTATGAGCACAAACCACAGCTTTATAATTTTCCTGGAAATATTTCATATTCATGTTTTTTTTACATGTCTTGTAGTCAGTAAAATACAAAATGTGTATGAAGGATTGTAGATGATCTATCTCAAATATGAACGCTTGCAGCCTACTGCATCAATGTTGATGGAAAGATTTGATCCTTACTAATGTACCTAAGATTTTCTATTTATGAGTTTGACTGTTCCTCTTGTATATTTCGTTCCTCTTTAATATATATCTTGCAGTTGGGAAAATACCAAATATGTATGAAGCATTGTAGATTTTCCCTCTCAAATATCAACACTTGCAGCCTACTGTATAAATGTTTGTGGAAAGATTTCATGTACCTATATATCCCTTGCAGTGAGTAAAATATCAAATGTGTATGAAGCATTGTAGATGTCCTCAAAGTTTGACACTTGCAGCCTACTGAATAAATTTTCATGGAGAATTTCAACACATACAGCCTACTCTATAAGTGTCTTTTGGATATATTTCACCCTGACTAAAGTACCTATGCATGTCTAACCACATCTTCCTATATCTACTAACAGTCGATAACATATAAAATGTGCATAAAAGATTGTAGATGTTCCCTCTGGAATAATCTGAATATTTTAGGAAACCACTGACTCTATTTTATGAGCTTCATATACAATTATTTCAAGATTTTCCAAGTCTCATAAGACTGTTTACATTTTCTTATCATCATCATAGACACAATATTTATTTCTTGTCAATAAAGAGATGAGGAATTTCATTATATATATAGAAAAGCAATCATATAGGATTGTTGCTGGAAAATTGTCACATTGATACAAAGTAAAAGTTATAATAAAATTTTAGAACTTTTTATTTCATGAAAATCAAACCTAAATAACATAGAATGAAAGATCCACTAAACTCAATACATTGTACAATTCTAAATATTCAAATACATAAATGCATGAACAACGTATACACATTCTTAGCTACACAATAAAACTGCTTTGATTTGATTTTAAACAGCCAGGAATCTGTTTACTTTCACCTTTTAGATAACATTTCATACATAGAACATAAAATGTATTCATGTAAATGAATTCTATGTTTGTTTCTTTAATGATAACCATTTTCCGAGTAGTAAAAAGTTCATCTTAAATGCATTTTAAATCATTGCACGTCTTCAATATATAAGAACACAGTTCAGTTGTCCTCCACATTGCAGATATTTTATCCAAGAACAAATTACAATATTAATTAATTATAACAAAAACACAGATCTAAGCACAGTAAAATAGTTTCCCCTGTTCTGTAAAGAATTCTTGTTCGTATTCTTTCTTAATTGTGTGGCCGGCACTAAATCTTGTTTAACCTACAAAATAATATATGGTTCAGTTGAATATATAATTAGTCCAATACAATACAGAATTTCAATGCCTCAAACAGTTGTTATTTATTTTCCATCTAAGAATAAAGCGTGTTTCATCAGTGCAAAAACAGAACATAATCCCAAGATTGTATCAAATTGTAAAATTTGTAATGCAGAAATACAATTCATTTGTGAGACCAATCATTTAAATGAAAATTTAAAATTATTTTTTTCTTTAGTAATGACTTTACACAGAACCATGACTCAAATGATTTACCTTTTTGTTTTATGAAATGACAATGTGAGAGAAAACAAGGCTTCATCATAACTATTTCTTTTTATCAAGTATTGGTAATAAGAATGTGTTGGTGAATATGTAAACTGTGATGATTAAAATATATAGTGTTGTGATAGACAAACATACCGAAGTGATAGACATACATAGTGTGGTGATAGGTAAACAAAGCATGGTGATAGACAATAGTGTGGTGATAGACAAACATACTGAAGTGATAGACAAACAAATCGTGGTGATAGACAAACAGCGTGGTGACAGACAACACATAGTGTCGTGATAGACAATAGTGTGGTGATAGACAAAAATATTGTGGTGATAAATACACAGACTGTGGTGAATGACTTATGTAGTGTGGTGATTGATTATGTGTGGCGGTAGATATATTATATGTGGCCATAATTATACTATGTGTTGCAGTAGATACATAATATGTGGTGGTATATACATTATGTGTGTGCCAGCAGAAGTATCATGTAGACATAGTTACAAGTACAATAACACTGAAACAATATATTTTTAAGGTTTACTCATCTTGAATGATAGAATCTTTGACTGACAGTTAGTATACCATATTTGCTACTTTTATTGAAAAGATATCTGACATGATATTTACATAAAATATTGCACGATATGTTGGAGCAGTTATTCTTTAAAAAATATTTCTTTTAAATTATTTCATTTCAACCAGGATTGTTTAATTGCTTATTAACTCTTTACATACATATGTAAAGAGTAAAGTGTCGGTGTTGACATGAATATCAATTATTTGGTCATTTTTTATAAATTTCCTGTTTACAAAACTTTGAATTTTTCGAAAAACTAAGAATTTTCTTATCCCAGGCATAAATTACCTTAGTCGTATTTGGCACAACTTTTGGAATATTGGATCCTCAATGCTCTTCAACTTTGTATTTGTTTGATTTTTAACTATTTTGATATGAGCGTCACTGATGAGTCTTATGTAGAAACGAAACTTGCGTCTGGCGTACTAAATTATAATCCTGGTACCTTTGATAACTATGAGTAATACTTTTAATTTTAATGAAGATTACCTTTTCCTTTTTCTTCTATGTTCTATCTTTCAAAAATCTAGTTTCACTTTTCTGAAGAAAAAAAAATAATAACAATTGAGTCATTTTTAGTTTAAAATCTGAATAAACATAAACAGATTTCTGTACAGAAAGGTGGATTATTATCATGCTCATATCTACTTTTAAAATGATATAAATAGGGCTTTGAAAGGTATACCCAGTGGTGTGATAGAAATAATATATAAATTGAGGTGAAAATATACAGTGAGGTGATTGATTAATAAAGTAAAGGTGTTTAATATGTAGAAATATACATAGAGACTGTGGGGGGTAGATATAGAGAAGGGGTAATAGAAATAGAGAGTGTGTGGTGATTGATATATAAAGTGAGGTGATGGATAAATAAAATGAGGTGATAGGTGTTTATGATGTTGTCATAAACATAGAGACATTGGGGATAGATATTGAGAGTGTGTGGTGATTGATATATAAAGTGAGGTGGTGGATAAATAAAATGAGGTGATAGGTGTTTATGATGTGGTCATAAACATAGAGACAATGGGGATAGATATTGAGAGTATGGGGATAGATATAGAGAGTGTGTGGTGATTGATATATAAAATCAGATGATGGATAAATAAAGTAAAGTGATTGGTGTTTGTTATTTGGTCATGAACATAGAGACTATGGGGATAGATATTGAGAGTTTGGGGATAAATATAGAGAGTGTGTGGTGATTGATATATAAAGTGAGGTGATGGATAAATAAAATGAGGTGATAGGTGTATATTGTGAGGTCATAAACATAGAGACTGTGGGGATAGATATTGAAAGTATTGGGATAGAAATAGAGAGTGTGTGGTGATCATTATATTAAGTGAGGTGATGAATAAATAAAGTAAGGTGATAGGTGTTTAAAATGTGGTCATAAACATAGAGACTGTGGGGATATATATTGAGAGTATGGGGATAGATATAGACAGTGTGTGGTGATTGATATATAAAATTAGATGATGGATAAATAAAGTAAAGTGATTGGTGTTTGTTATTTGGTCATAAACATAGAGACTATGGGGGTAGATATTGAGAGTTTGGGGATAGATATAGAGAGTGTGTGGTGATTCATGTATAAAGTGAGGTGATTGATTAAAAAAAGTAAGGTGGTAGGTGTTTATGATGTGGTCATAAACATAGAGACTGTGGGAATACATATCGAGAGTATGGGGATATATATAGTAAGTGTGTGGTGATAAATATATAAAGGAAGGTGATGGATAAATAAAGTAAGGTGATAGGTGTTGATAATGTGGTCAAAAACATAGAGACTGTGGGTATAGATATTGACAGTGTGGTGAGTGACACAGAGATTATGGGGATATATATAAAGAGTGTGTTGATTGATATATAAAGTGAGGTTATTGATAAATAAAGTGTGGTGATAGGTGTTTATTATATGAAGATATACAGAGAGACTTTTGGGGTACACAAAAAAGAGTGGGGGATAGATATAGAGAGTGTGTGAGTGGTGATTGATACATATAGTGAGGTGATTGATAAATAAAGTAAGATGATAGTTGTTTATTTTGTGGAAATATACATAGAGACTTTTAGGGCGAATATAGAGAGTTGTGGATATATATAGAGTGTGGTGATTGATACATAAAGTGAGGTGATTGATTAATAAAGTTAGGTGATAGGTGTTTATTATGTGGAGTTATACAGAGAGACTTTTGGGGTATACAAAAAAGAGTGGGGGATAGATATAGAGAGTGTGTGAGTGGTGATTGATACATATAGTGAGGTGATTGATAAATAAAGTAAGATGATAGGTGTTTATTTTGTGGAGATATACAAAGAGACTTTTGGGGCGGATACAGAGAGTTGGGGATATATATAGAGAGTGTGGTGATTAATATATGAAGTGAGGTGATTGATAAATAAAGTAAGGGGGTAGCGTTTGTATTATCCCGAGATATACATAGAGAATATTATGATACTATTATGATATATACATAATGACTGTTGGCATTGGTATGGAGAGTGAAGTGATAGACAATCATAGTATGGGGATAGCTATTAAGACTGTAGTGATAGATAATCATAGAATGGGGATAGCTATTGAGACTAGTGATAGATAATCATTGTATGGGGATAGCTATTGAGACTGTAGTGATAGATAATCATAGTATGGGGGTCCCTATTGAGACTGTTGTGATATATATGAAGAATGTGGTGCTAAATACAGCGACTGTAGCAATGGAAGAATATATAATTTATAAAGCACCACACTGTATATATCTTTTTTCGAGTATTATTTTCTAAAAATACTTTACCATCACTATTTCTGAGTGCTGCTTGGTTGTAAATCATTTAACTATTCTTGTTATTTCACTTAAAATTAGATGAACCATTTCCTTTTTTCCATTTTCACCAATGACCTCTAAATCCCTGCAAAATGTTGTTTGGTATTTCTGCAAGAAGAACACAAATATAAATAATGAATTTGATAATTGCTACATAACAAGTATACAAGCTTATACAAACATATCTCAGTGGACATTGCATATCTGCATATCTCCTTCCACTGCAAATTATACAATGACCAGTACATTTCT
The DNA here is from genome assembly GCF_965363235.1 of Mytilus galloprovincialis. Classification (NCBI taxonomy): domain Eukaryota; kingdom Metazoa; phylum Mollusca; class Bivalvia; order Mytilida; family Mytilidae; genus Mytilus; species Mytilus galloprovincialis. The sequence continues at coordinate 66,514,583 of NC_134843.1, forward strand.
CTGACTTAGAGAAAATACAACAAGTTATAGTATACAGTCTTGTGAAAAATAGATAAAGAATGATGATAGTTATAATCATTGTGTTACTATAAATATGATATGATGGTGATAAATATATATAGATAGGTGATAAGTGTGGACTTAGTTATAGTGGGGTTATGTGTATATACAGTGAGGTAAAGGGTCCACAGAATAGTATTAAGATATATACAGTGTGATGATATATAAACAAAAGGATGATATATATATATATATATATATATATATATATAAACGAGTCTAAATTGAAAACTACGTTCAAACCTATGATTGCGTTGGATAAAAACCGCAATTTTTATACGTGTGCATGTCAAACAAATTTCGTTGTAGAAGGGTCTAAAAACAGCACAAACAACATTTTCCAAAAGACCAACAAAGTGAAAAAGTATTTTTAAACAAAACGCATTTGACTAACAGGTCGAACAACTGATGTTCTTTAACCCTGCTGATATATATATAAGTACGTCTGAGTCAGTGACAACTTTCCAACAGATTAATCCATCGGATCGCCATCAATGATGGTGATACATGGCTGTGTACATAATGTATATACAACTCATCTAAACATCAATCCAACAATGTTAGATCTGTAAAATATATATATATACTATGTGGTGACATATATATCAATGGTGTTGTGATTGATTTAAACAGTGCAGTTAGTTAAAAGATACATACATGACATATGTGGAGGGGATACATATATAAAATATGGTGAAAAAATATCAACAGTGAGGTCAATAAAATTTTTCAGGGATGTCATATATATATAAAATGAGGAAATAGATATATAAATTTAATAGAAAGATATATAAAGTGAGATGATAGATATACAAATTGTGGTAACAGATACACAGTGTGGTGATATATGTATAAAATGTAGTGATAGATGTACAGTGTATTGATAGATATATTAAATAAGATGATACATATATAAACTGAGATGGTGTATCAATTAAATGAGGTCTTTCTTATATAGAATGAAGTGATAGATATACAAAGTGTGGTGACATATATACAGTGTGGTGATAGATATATAAAGTGTTGTCACATATGATCAGGTAGGTGATAGATGTATAAAGTGTGATGATAGATATATAAAGTTTGATGATAGATATATAAAGTGTGGTGATAGATACATAAGTTGTTTTGACATATGATGAGTTAGGTGAAAGTTGTATATAGTGTGGTGATAAATATATACAGTGTGATGATAGATATATAAAGTAAGGTGATTAATGACAGAGTGATTATTATACAGTTTGATAATTGATGACACAGAGTGGTAATATATATATATACAGTGAAGTGATTGATGATACAGAGTGTTGAAAGGTAATACACAGTGGTGATACATATAAAGGGTAGGGTGATTGATGATACAGAGTGGTGAAAGATATATACACTATGAGGATTGATGAAACAGAGTGGTGATAGATACATACAGAGAGGTGATAGCTATATACAGTGTGGTAATTGGTGATACAGAGTGGGGATAGATGTCTAGTGTGGTAATAGAGATAAACAATATGGTGACTGATGATACAGAGTGGTGAAAGATATATACACTGTGACGATTGATGATACAGAGTGGTGATAGATACATACAGAGAGTTGATAGCTATATACAGTGTGGTAATTGGTGATACAGAGTGGGGATAGATGTCTAAGGTGGTGATAGAGATAAACAATATGGTGACTGATGATACAGAGTGGTGAAAGATATATACAGAGAGGTGATAGCTATATACAGTGTGGTAATTGGTGATACAGAGTGGGGATAGATGTCTAGTATGGTGATAGAGATAAACAATATGGTGACTGATGATACAGAGTGGTGAAAGATATATACAGAGAGGTGATAGCTATATACAGTGTGGTAATTGGTGATACAGAGTGGGGATAGATGTCTAGTATGGTGATAGAGATAAACAATATGGTGACTGATGATACAGAGTGGTGAAAAATATATTCAGTTTGGTGATTGATGATACAGAGTGGTGATAGATATATACAGTAAGGTTATTAATTATACAGAGTGGTGATAGATATGTAGAGTGTGGTCATAGATATCTATTCCTCAATTTGGTGTCCTACAGATACAGTCCTACATATATCGCTAGGCTGTATTTATATACTATCCAGATATCAGTCATGTGGTGTGCTTTAATATGTTCTGTTTGTTTTTCAAATATCTCTATATAGCAATAAGAATCCCACCCATTTTCTGAAAAGATACACACACAAACACCAGTCTTTTCTACGATGACAATAATAGTTTTCAAAATTGAAATGTGTATGATTGTGCAACAAAATCAACCATGTTGAAAAACAAATAGTTACAATGATAGGTGCCGAACTGAATCATTTTTAGTTTTCAGCAAACATACACAGATTGCTGCAAATATAAATCAATCGTTAGTATGCTTATATCCACTTTCAAATTGGTATAAACATGGTTTTAACAGATACACATAGAGTTGTGATAGCCTTATACAGTAAGAGAATATACCAAACATATTAAGTATGGGGATAGAAAAAAATAAATTGAATTGAGGTGATATGTATATAGAAGGTGGTGATAGATAAATGAAGTGAAGATATCATGTTAGGTGATAAATATATAGACTGTGGTGATGGCTATATCATACGAGGTGATGGATATATAAATTGAGGTGATAAATAAAAAAAGTGAGGTGATAGATAAAGAAAGTGAGATGATAGATAAAGAATGTGAGGTGATAGATAAAGAAAGTAAGATTATAGATATGTAAAGTGTAGAAACAGATGTACAAAGAGAGGTGATGGATATATAAGTGTGGTGATAGATATAGAAATGTGGTGATAGATACATAAAGTGGTGATAAGATATATAAAGTGTACTTACAAATGTCTAAAGTGAGGTGATTGATATATAAGGTGTGGTGATCGATATAGTAAGTGAGGTGATTGATATATTAGATGTGGAGGTAGATATATAAAGTGTGGTGATAGATATAGATATAGTGAGGTGATTGATATATAAAGTTTGGTGATATATATGTTAAGTATGGTGACAGATATATAAAGTGTGGTGATATATATATAAAGTCTAGTGACAGATATATAGAGTGTAGTGATATATATATAAAGTGTTGGGATAGATATATAAAGTCTGGTGACAGATATATAGAGTGTAGTGATAGATATATAAAGTGAGGTGATAGATACATATTGTGAAGTGATTGATATATAAAGTGTGATGATGTATATGTTAAGTGTGGTGACAGATAAGGTCTGGTGGATAAAAATAAAGTGTGGTGACAGATATATAGAGTGTTGTTACAGATATATAAAGTGAGTAGATAGATAGATATAGATATAGTGAGGTGAGTGATATATAAAGTGTGATCATGGATATGTTAAGTGTGATCATTGATATGTTAAGTGTAGTGACAGATATATAAAGTATGGAGACAGATATATGTAGTGTGGTGATAGATTTATAAAGTCATAAATAATGGAGTAAAATATATATCAAGTGAGGTGATAGATATATATGTAGTGAGGTGGTGGATATATAAAGTGTGGTGACAGAGTCTGGTGACAGATATATAAAGTGTGGTGACAGAGTATAGTGACTGATATATAAAGTGTGGTGACAGAGTCTGATGACAGATATATAAAGTGTGGTGACAGATATATAAGGTGTGGTGATTGATTTATGAAGTCTGGTGACAGATATATAAAGTGTGGTGATATATATATATATATATATATATAAGGTGTGGTGATGTGTATAAGGTGTGGTGATGTATATATAATGTGTGGTGACAGATGTTAAAAGCGTGGTGAAAGATTTATGAAGTGTGGTGGCAGATATATAAAGTGTGGTGACATATATATAAAATATTGTGACACATATATAAAGTTTGGTGAGATATATAAAGTATGGTAACAGATAAATAAAGTGTGGTGATGAATATATAAAGTGTGGTAACAGATAAATAAAGTATGGTGATAGATATATAAAGTCTTGTGACAGGTATATAAGGTTTGATGACAGATACATAAAGTGTTGTGATAGATTTTTAAAGTGTGGTGACAGATATGTAAAGTGTGGGTATAGATATATAAAGTCTGGTGACAGATATATAAAGTCTGGTGACAGATATATAAAGTGTAATGATAGATATATAAAGTGAGTTGATAAATATATATTGTGAGGTGATTGATATATGAAGGGTGATGATGGATATGTTAAGTGTGGTGACAGATATATAAAGTGTGGTGATAGATATATAAATTCTGGTGACAGATATAGAGTGTTGTGACAGATATATAAAGTGTGGTGACAGATATATAAAGTGTTGTGATATATATATAAAGTGTGGTGACAGATATATAAAGTGGGGTGATAGATACATAGTGACATTATGGATATATAAATTGTGGTGATGGATATGTTAAGTATAATGACAGATATATAAAGTGTGGTGACAGATATATAAAGTATGGTGATAGATATATAAAGTGTGGTGACAGATATATAAAGTATGGTGATAGATATATAAAGTGTGGTGATAGATATATAAAGTCTTGTGACAGATATATAAAGTGGTGATAGATATATAAAGTGTGGTGAAATATATATAAAGTGTGTTGATTGATATATAAAGTGTAAATATAGATATATAAAGTGAGGTGATAGATATATATAGTGAGGTGATTGATATATAAAGTGTGGTGATGGATATGTTAAGTGTTGTGACAGATATATAAAGTGGGGTGATAGATATATAGTGACATTATGAATATATAAAGTGTGGTGATGGATATGTTAAGTATAATGACAGATATATAAAGTTTGGTGAAAGATATATAAAGTGTGGTGACAGATATATAAAGTATGGTGATAGATATATAAAGTGTGGTGACAGATATATAAAGTATGGTGATAGATTTATAAAGTGTGCGGATTGATATATAAAGTGTGCTGATTGATATAAAGTGGTGATAGATATAAAAAGTGTGGTGATGGATATGTCAAGTGTAATGACAGATATAAAAAGTGTGGTGATAGATAAACAAAGAGTGGTGACAGAAATATAAAGTATGGTGACAGATATATAAAGTGTGGTGACTGGTATATAAAGTTTGGTGACAGATATATAAAGTGTGGTGACAGATATAGAAAGTGTTGTGGCAGATATATAAAGTGTGGTGACAGAATATAAAGTGTGGTGACAGAATATAAAGTGTGGTGACAGATATCTAAAGTAGTGATAGATATGTCAAGTGTAATGACAGATATATAAAGTGTGGTGATAGATATACAAAGTGTGGTGACAGATATATAAAGTGTGGTGACAGAGTCTGGTGACAGATATATATAAAGTGTGGTGACAGATATATAAAGTGTGGTGACAGATATGTAAAGTGTGGTGATAGATATATAAAGTGTGTTGATTGATATATAAAGTGTAATTATAGATATTTATCATATGTTTAGTAGTAAATACAGTAGTTTTGCATATGTGATAAATAGTCTGCTGTTTAATCCATATCGCGCAACTTTGATGCGCACCCTTTATCGCATACCCTTTATCACACCCCTACCCTTTATCGCATACCCTTTATCACACCCCTACTTTTTTTTTTTTTTTTTTTTTTTTTACATAAAGTCAGTTTTGGTGTTTGTTTTTGCTTAAGAAAAATTTTCCTCAAAATAGGTATATTTTTTGAATGACGTCATTGTTTGGTATGTGACATCACGAACGTCGAGTTTTCATATTGTATGTGACGTCACGAACGTCAAGTTTTCATATTTTTTGGCACACTAAATGCAACTATGAAAAATACAAAACACACAAATTAATACAATAATAAACAAAATATTTTTAAAACAACAGCACGCAAATTGTAAGGTAACTCAGGTGCTTCGGATAAGTAATTGAGCAGTTCTTTTAAGGCCTTTGAAACAAGACAAAAGTAGAACTGAAGGTAACCCAGTGCTATGGATCAGAAAACAGTTCATATAATATAATACTCTTCTGTTGAAATATATGATAAAGTGTATAATACATGTCAAAATCTGTATCACATGCCGTATCACCCTCGACCAATATCATCCCTCGGGCCTAAAGGCCCTTGGGCTGATATTGATGTCTCGGGATGATACGACATATGATACGGATTTTGCCATGTATTATTCTCTATATAAAGTGAGGTGATAGATATATATATAGTGAGGTGATTGATATATAAAGTGTGGTGATGGATATGTTAAGTGTGGTGACAGATATATAAGGTGTGGTGACAGATATATAAAGTGGAGTGATAGATATATAAAGACATTATGGATATATATATAAAGTGTGGTGTTGGATATGTTAAGTATAATGACAGATATATGAAGTGTGGTGACAGATATATAAAGTGTGGTGACAGATATATAAAGTATGGTGATAGATATATAAAGTGTAATGAGAGATATATAAAGTGTGCTGATTGATATATGAAGTGTGGTGACAGATATATAAAGTATGGTGATAGATATATATAGTGTGGTGATAGATATATAAAGTCATGTGACAGATATTTAAAGTGGTGATAGAGATATAAAGTGTGGTGATGGATATGTCAAGTGTAATGACAGATATATAAAGTGTGGTGATAGATATACAAAGAGTGGTGACAGATATATAAAGTGTGGTGACAGAAATATAAAGTTTGGTGACAGATATATAAAGTGTGGTGACAGATATAGAAAGTTCAGTGACAGATATATAAAGTGAGGTGGCAGATATATAAAGTGTGGTGACAGAATATAAAGTGTGGTGACAGATATATAAAGTAGTGATAGACATATAAAGTGTGGAAATGGATATGTCAAGTGTAATGACAGATGTATAAAGTGTGGTGATAGATATACAAAGTGTGGTGACAGATATATAAAGTGTGGTGACAGAGTCTGGTGACAGATATATATTACGTGTGGTGACAGATATATAAAGTCTGGTGACAGATATATAAAGTGTGGTGACAGATATATAAAGTCTGGTGACAGATGTATAAAGTGTGGTGACAGATATAGAAAGTTTAGTGACAGATATAGAAAGTGTGGTGGCAGATATATAAAGTGTGGTGACAGAATATAAAGTGTTGTGACAGATATATATTAAGTGTGGTGACAGATATATAAAGTGTTGTGACGGAGTCTGGTGACATATATATATAAAGTGTGGTGACAGATATATAAAGTCTGGTGACAGGTATATAAAGTGTGGTGACGGATATATAAAATGTGCATGTGGTGACAGATATAAAAGGTGTGGTGACAGATATATAAAGTGTGGTGACAGATATATAAAGTCTGGTGACATATATATATAAAGTGTGGGGACAGATATATAAAGTATGGTGACATATATATAAAGTCTGGTGAAATATATGATAAAGCGTATATAACATGGCAAAATCCGTATCACATGCCGCATCACCCTCGACCAATATCATAAAGTGACAGAAGAGATAAATCAAGGTCCTAGATATATAGCAATTATCTATCATATTGAATACACCTTAATTATTGGTAACCCCGGTTGACCCGACTGCATAGAACTTTTGACGAATACAACAATCATTTTTCCTTTGTGGCTTCAGATATTTTTTTTTACTTCAAAATTTTACTACAACCTGTGTGATATCCAGTAATGGCGGACAAATAGTGATAAGGTGCAGTGGCGGATCCAGGGGAGAGTTCAGGGGGGTTGGACCCCCCCCCCCCTTTTTTAACGATCAATGCATTGGAATGGTGACTTATAGTTGGACCCCCCCCCCTTTTTCAAATGGCTGGATTCGCCCCTGATAAGGTGTATGAAAAATTACCATCAACATCAAACCACTCTCGTTTTACAAGATTTGTTACATTTTCACCAGTTTCAAGTTTCATGTCCTATTAACACAAATCTATCTCCACATAGAAGATTTTTTTTCAAAAAGTGAAAGTAGAAATTAACGGATCCGCCCAGTTCCGGTCGCGCATGCGCACAAATACGAGGTTACAGTCCGGGTTACAATATCTATAACCTTGTATATTATATACCTCACGATTTATTGGTCATTCCTCATGACACCGTTACTTGATACATATAGATCACTTCTTCCCGCTGATTCTAATTTAAAATATTCTAAATGTAAAATGCAGTCTAAGCTCATTCATTTCTATAGAAATTCAGTTGTCAAACAACTTTAACAAGTTCAAGGCAAACATAACGTAATATTTAGTAGCAAAATAACTATTTATGATGCCACATAAGCTTCTAGTCAATTGAAAACTGACCCAAAATCTCAATGTCAACTGTAATAGATACAAATAGCGGACAGATATTAATTTCATTCCGCTGCAAGTTTACTTAGAAAAGACATCGAAACTCTAAAGAGACTACCCAACTTCGGATGAATTGTCTCTTCCTTCTTAATTCAGTCAATGCCTTCGTAGTTATTGCAATTCATTCTATGGTTACTCAGTGAAACTGTATACAGCCAAGATTTTTCTCAGGAAATGGCACCAGAGAAATTGTGGAAATGCAATTGTTGAGGCAATCGTTTTTGTTTTACTCTTTTTCATTTAGGATTGGCTTTACAAATGTACCATGAGTTTGGTTCAAAACACCTTGTTGAAACATTGAGTGCCAAAGGATTTTATGCTTCTTAAAGTAAAGTGCGACGCTATCCAATGTGTTGCCAACCATGCAATTGAGCGAATTCAAGATAGTGTGTACGTCTCGTATAATGTTTCCGCAGCATCTTTGCAGACAAGCATATGGATGTCATCACACCTTCCTAACCCCCCTTTTAGATCTCTGTTAAATCTTGGATGAATTGATAGCCTACACTGGCGTAGCACGCGGTACGGTTGGTACGGTTCCGACCGTACCAATTTTTACTGCAGGTACGGAAAACCGTACCAAAAAAATCAAAATATTAAATAAAAAATATGCTAGAATAGTATGCAAACTTCCATACAATAAATGTTTTACATTTACCTCTGCCTGTTTTCTTAAAGAAAGAAAACCGCAGTACCGTAATCAGTTTATTGATTACCAATTAATGATTATTTATATCAAATAAACATAATATAAAATTTTCATTTTTTTGCGAAGTTTCCCTTTAAAGACGCTGTTGCGGATAATGTTGGGTGTTGTTATTGGTTCATGCGCCAATCTGACACAGACTGAATAAACTGAAATGATGGATAATCTGAAGAATGCTATAGCCAGCAACAATCGCCAGCTAATTCGGAAAATCTCCACATGATGTTACTAGCTCTTTAAGTTTAACGCATCAGTTTGGAAACATTTTCAAGGTCGAAGAAGCTGGCATTTTTTTTTTATTAATTGTTGCAAGTTTTGATTCCAGATGATGTAGGTATAAACCTCAAAACAATTGGAAAAAGTAATATTATTGTTTGCACAATGCCATATCCTTAGGTTTGCAGGTAAACGATATATGTAATGATTTCACTCGTTTTTTTTAATAAAACCACCACAAGTCAAGTTCAAAATCAGTTGATTGATTGTTTATTTTCTTAACGTACAGTTGCAAATATTTCGAGCATAATGTCAATTGAAATCAGAGGTGAGGGCTTTTTTTTATAATGTAAGATACCGTATTGCAAAAGGGAATATAACCTTTATCGGGACTCCGGAATTGTTCATTAAAAGTCGGGATTGGTTATGTTCGGGACTTCGTAAGACCTCTAAGGCTTCGTACCCCTTTCTGCACTGTGCCTTTCTTTGAGTGCCCTTCCGTAACATAAAACCCGAGCATAAATCACCATTATTTCACATATCTATACTTCAGCAGGAGGCGGTTTTCGTGAGACCGCCGATTTACTCTTTCCATTGTTTATTACAATAATTTAGAAAAACTGTAGGAATGGTGTAGAATTTATGTAGAAAGTACATTGTATTTTTAAAAAAGAATCGCGATCAAGGGACAAAAGACAAACCAGAGAACAAATAAGACACACAAAGACAACCAGCACCATTCAACATTGAAAACTATAAAATCAAATTAGAAACACGGACCCCTAAAAAAACTGGTGCAACTAAAGGTGCTCCAGAAGCGTAAGGAGGTCCTTCTTGCAAGACGGTAAAAATCACGGTAATTGCGACAGGCTCTCTAGTAAATGTGTATATGACAAAATCGTACACAATACTTATAAACAAGATACAAATTATCAAGAACACAGTGATTTATTTCAGTTCTTCATCTTGACAGTCGCTGCATGAGCATTTAAAATAATTATATCCTACCAGGTCAAGATGACCCCCTAGTGTCGACTTAAGTGATTGTCCTGAACGTTCACATTAAAACATTTAACATGTTAACCCTGCCGCAATTTTGCGCCTGTCCCAAGTCAGGAACCTTTGTTTTTCTTGTTTGTTTTTAATTTTAGTTCTTTTGTGTGTTATGGGGTCTAAAAAAGTGTGCATCCCCCAAAACACGTTGTTTCTGGGCCGGCAGTCCTATAATAAAAGAATTCTGAGGTTCATATCATTTATACTCAACGTTTTTTATCATGTATTTTTTTTTACTATCAATGTTTAACCCGAGTTGGGGTTTGATAGTAAAAAAAAATCAGATACTATCCGAATTCGGGTTCAACATTGATAGTAAAAAAAATATCCGCTAAAAAACTTTGAATGTAAATTATATGAACATCGGAAGTCTTATGCAGTTTATCCCATGCATGCAGTGTGTGAGGATTGTCGTAGTTTTTTTTACCCATTCCCGATCCTCATTCATTTTTTTATTCACTATAGCTCAAAAGTTGCTAGCCGCACTTTGATTGTTTTATTTTAAAAATAATAGTAGTAAGATCTTATAATAAATAAACTGACAGAAATCACTTGTAAATCATGAATTTTGCACAATGATTTGTCGCGAGGTATAGTATGAAAGTGTTGTTCTCATTTACAAATCTTGCTATGTAAATGACTACAAAAGACACAGACATTCATTTTTTTTTCAAATTGTTTTGTAAAAAATGCTGCTGTTCAAAAACATTTTTTAGTGCCAGGAAACACTCAGAATGCAGGATTTTAACGCTATAAACCCCAGAGCTTCTGGGGGCCTTGAGCGGCCCCCATACCCCCTGCCGTAATGCAGCCTCGCTATGCGAGACTGGATGGGCCACTTCGTGTCCTATATGTCTGATTTGCCGAAACCGTACCATTATTTTTCGGCATGCTACGCCTATGGCCTAGGGATGGTTTGAAGGTGGTATTTTTTAGGAACAAATGTCTTTGGACTTCCTACAATATCTTGTCTGTACTTGTAAAGAAAAACTCAAAATAACGTGTTCGCTTTCAGCAGAACCTTTCATTTGCAGACCTGTTGCCATGAGTGAAATGTGTAGAAATATTAAAACACGTCTTGTGACGGTTGATGAAAATGAAGATGATGGAGATTACGGTTGATTTGGTATAAAGCTTGTTGCACTGGTACACATGGTTCAAGCCCCGAGATTAGGGGAGTGTTGGCGTGCCCTTAAAAAAGTTAAACCCCGCCACTTTCTGTATGTGTCTGTTTCAAGTCACGAAACGGTACTGCAGTGTTTGTCGTTTGTTTCTCTATACTATATTTGTTTCTTTCTTATTTATTTTGTACATTAATCATGTTAATTAGGCCGTTATATTTTTGTTTGTTTTACATTATTCATTTCGGGAATTAAAGACTATGCAGTATGAATTTTACTCATTGTTGAAGCTCGTACGGGACCTATAATTGTTTTATGTCTCATTTGGTCTCATTTGGAGAGTTGCCTCATTTGCAATTATATGACATCTTTTTTTTATATGGAATACTTTTGAAGTTTGTAGTACGTTGCAAGGGAAAAGAGGGGGGGATATAGTTACAAAACCTATAATGTATTCGATATTAACCAGAGTTAAATACACGATTACAAAAGATAACACTATGGTAGCAGTAATAATTGTGAAAAAAACCAAAAGCAACGAGTAGTCTATAAAAAAACCTGAAGTATTCGCAAATTCAATATGAGGTCATATTTGACTGTAGTGTTCAATGGCTTTGGTTTGATACCTCACCCACTATGACAGTTTAAAAAATAATTTTAAAAGTATTGTCCTGCATGACACTTGATTTTTACCTGAAATTGATATTTTTCATAAGGTTAAGGTGCTCTAAACATTTTATAGGTTGAAAACTTGATTTTTGAAGTTTTATTTATAAAACGTCGTTTTAGGAATTTTTTTGATAAAAAAATCTCAATGATTAAGGTTTATGTATAATAACAAACATTACTAAAGACAGAACAGTATCATTTGTATTTAGGTAGAGTTTAGAAATAGAAAAAAATGCCAAAATTGAAACCCTCCCAAATTTTCACAGATTTTTACATATGACCTTTGACCTCAATTTAAAAAAAATGTGACCATATCAAGTCCTGACGACAGGCATATTATTATAGTACACGATTTTCTCTTTCCAATGATATATTATGTAGGTGTGTGTTCGGTGGGGAGATTAAATTCCAAAAAATCTGCCTTCAGTCACCGCACTAAGGAGGCAGTCTGAGATATTTGAAAGAAAAAAAAATTACCCTGATTTTTGCCTTAAACAAATATTCTGGCCGTATATGGATTGGAAACAATAGTCTTGTCCATATACCTTCTGTTTGGTGGAATAGTGAAATAGCAGTCAATATACGTTCTTGCTCAATCCTGTGTAGCTTTGAAGGCGTCATCATTAGCCTAAGCAATGTGTTACTGTAATTTGAATTGCAAAATGACTGAGTGACATCAAGTTTTATCGACGCACTGGTCAACTCCACCATAGCAAATTACATGACTTTGGCAATCAGTAAATACCAGCGAAAAATATATTTATAAGTAAAGAATTGTCGTAAATAAATCAAATACACGGGAAATGTCAAAGTTCAAGAAGTCTTGTCTAATTAATGATTTTACTCACACATGACAATAAGGAGACAGGCCTGTAATTAGAAGGTAGTGATTTGTCACCACTTTTGGATAATGGAATAACATATGCAATTTTCTATTGATCGGGAAGTACTCTTTCATGGAGTGATTTATTAAAAAGTAAACATAATGGTTTTGAATTTTCATTTCTAACAGCAAGTAACATTCTGTTGCTAACAATATCTGGTCCCACCGCTTTATTTGGATCAAGCGTGGAAACAATATCAAGTACATCTTGTTCACTAATAATTATTTGCGAAAGAAAATCATGACAGCGATCATCAAATTCCGGCAAATCTTTATTAGCATCATCCATATTAGAAATAGAACAAAAATATTTTTTAAAATCTCAGACTTTTCTATTCCGTCATACGCAAGGTTAAAATTATGATCTGGGTCTCTTAGCGGAGGAATATCATGAGTTGGTCTGTCGCTTTTAATTAGCATATTGATGGTCTTCCAATACTGTTTACAGTTTGCAACTTTCAGTTCATTCAAATTCTCGTTTATAGGCGTAAAAATGCTTTTTAGCTTGCTTTTTTTTAAATATTAACTTTGTTCCTTTGTTGCTTATATTTATGTTCAGCAGATGTACTACTTGAACGAATACATTTTTTTCGAAGTCTGTCCCGTTTTCTCGTTTCCCGTCTCAAAATTAGGTTGTAAAGTGACTGTTTTATATAGTTAATTCTAGCTTGTGCTTCGTACTGTGAACATCGTACTCTATGCAGTACTCGAGCTAGTCAACAACATAAGTTTGTGTTGTGTTTTTCTTTAAATAGTTGAGTTTAGATGTATTAAGTGGAAAGAAGACAAAGAGAAATATTACTTCTATTAAATATAGTCATATTTATTTGTATTCCCCCCTTTTTTTTATAGTTTCACAGCCCATAGTTCTCTATTCCTTATAGTTTAGCAGCCGTATATTTCTCTATTCTTTATATTTTAGCAGTCCATAGTTCACTATTCTTTATATTTTTTGTTATATTTCTTTATTATGTGTGTTTTCTCCCCTATCTTTCTCTATTCTTTTTTTAATTTTTTTTTTTATCAGATAAATAAAGGCAACAGTAGTATACCGCTATTCAAAACTCGTAAATCTATGGACAAAAAACAAAATTGGGGTAACAAACTAAAACTGAGGGAAATGCATTAAATATAAGAGGAGAACAACGACACAACATTAAAATGTAACATACACAGAAACGGACTATGCATTAGACAAAATCCGATGAGAATAACAAATATAACATCAAAACCAAATACATGAATTTGGGATAGAAAAGTACCATGACACGTCTTATAGTAATGTGAATTCACACTCCAATATAAGAGAAAACAAACGACACAACGGAAGCACAGCGTTAAAATGTTACACACACATAAACGAACTATAATATAACAATGGCCATTTTCCTGACTTGGTACAGGACATTTTTAAAGATGAAAATGGTGGGTTGAACCTGGTTTTGTGGCATGCCAAACCTCGCACTTTAATGGCAATGTTAAATATAACATTGAAATGACAACATAATATTACAGGACTACAATACAAATAAATAGGAGAACATAATTAGACAAAGAAACACATGATTAATAGATAATAAAAGGCATCAGGTTTTAAATTCAATACGCCAAAAACGCGCCTCGTCCACACAAGACTCACCAGTGACGCCCAGATATAAAAGATCGAAAGTGAAAAAAAGTACAAAGTTGTACAGCACTGAAGATCAAAAGTTGAAAAAGGTTGTGTCAAATACGACTATGTTTTTATGCTTGGGATAATAACATCCTTATTGTTTAGAACAATTTATGCTATGCAAACAGTAACTTTTATCAAATGAATATAAAAGATATAGATAATGAAACTGAAGTATGACTAATTACAGAAAACAAAACCCGAATACATAATGCAAATACCAACACAGAAAAATAGACACACCCGACTTAGTCCAGGCCTCAACGCAAAAAATCATAAAAATGACGTCACATACGAAGTGGTGAAAAGGCACATTTGAATTTCTGAAACATCACCAAAATGACGTCACATTTGAAAAATATATCTCAAAAGTAAGATAGAATTAGGATTGATTTAAAATTATAATAGAACTAAAAACTGATTTTACATTTAAACACAGTGTAATACTTATTAATAGCAATTAACTATAATATATACATGTATATATGTCCAGTTTGTTTTGAATCCAACTTCACTAGTAAATTATCGTAGATTACGTTGAACAAAATCAAATCTAATAAATGGAGGCGGTGATTAATTTTCTTTGCCATAACACATGAATATAATAGAAAAGACGTCAACAAATTTGACAAAATCCGACGAGAACCACAAATACAACATCAAACTAAACACATGAATTTGGGATAGACAAGTACCGTAACACGTCTTATAGTAATGCGAATTCACACTCAGCAAAACAGTCACAATCGGGAATAAGTCACGTTCGGTAATTAAAACATAAGACGACGTAATGACAAACCACAATCTACCATGTGGTAAAAATGTCCTTAGCTAGTTTGGTCAAAGACACATCGTATGGATCAACTAATTCGTGATGGTGTCCATAAAATTTACGGAGTGTCAATTTTAATCTGTCCTCCTCATAACTTTGTTGAAGCAGTTTCTGTTTAAGGAGCACACTCCTGTTTATGAAGTCCGTATAGTGTGAACAAGCACGAGAATAACGTATACAAATTGTTATATGTAAACATCATACGACGGGGCCGAGGGTATGTTACTGATGAGAAATGGGAAATTGATAATTGGGAAGTTGAAATCATCCCGTTTATCATAGATTTTCGTGTGAAGTCGTCCATCTGCGTCAATATTGAGGAAAAGATCAAGGTATGAAGCAGTCCTTTTAGTATCAGTAGTGTCCTTATTTCAAGTTCGCTGGGATATATGAGATGTAAGTATTGGCTGAAAGATGGGTTATTCAATGATAGAACATCATCAATATATCGGAAAGTAGAATTAAAGAATTTCGCAAGGTGCTTTTTCTTTTTGTGTTTTAGAAGGTTCTGAATGAATTCTGCTTCATACGAGTACAAAAACAAATCAGCCAGCAGGGGTGCACAATTAGTACCCCTTGGAATACCGACTATCTGTCGAAATATAAATCCTCCAAACTCAACAAATATATTGTCGATCAAAAAGTCCAGCATTTTGATAATATCATCTTCAGTATATTTTTTGGAAGATTAAGTGTGATTCTTCACAAAATCTGAATTATTGTAACCTAAAACAAGAAATTTGTATCTACAATTCCCATTTTTATAGAAAAAGCTCTGTTTTATGAGATGGTGAAGTCGATCTTTCAACTGAGCATGGGGAATGAGAAACTATTTTTATTAACAAGATGTGGTTTTGGTTTAATTATTCGGGGTGAAATTTTAATCATGACTATATTATATTAATAATTTAAGTGGTTCAAGTGAGTTGGAAAGCAATACTACTGAATGTTTACGGTTTTCATGCTTATAAGATAAGAAATCTAAAAACTAAAGATAAATATTGTATGTTACAGACGATATTTCAAGAACTGTTGCTTATGTCCGTTAATTAGGATCAGATAAAATAGTGTACACCTGTAAACATGTTATTGAAAGAAAGTGTATAAAGATACTTATTTTAATCACCAGATGTGCTTTATCTCTTAATCTAATTATTTTAGGTGTCATTTTAATCAGGACCATATGATATTAATTAAGTGGTTCAGAGAAATCGGAAAGCAATACTACTGAATGATTCACGGTTGTCATGTTTTTAAGATAAGAAATCCAAAAACTAAAAAAGAAAGATAAATATTGTATGTATTGATATCAAACATTTTAATCCAATTATCTTTACGCGTGCATCTATTGTTAATGCCGCCTACTAGATTGAGTGACAGTTTATCGGATTAAATATAAATAGTGTATTTAGGAGAATTCTTGCAGTTGTTATAAGCTTGTCTTAGTAGTAACTAATTTCAGAGGTAGAATATTCTATTCAGATTTATCACAGACTTATTTTCTAGAAATTGGGTTTAAAGGGTTAGCATTTATCTAATAAAAATTCGCGTCCGTTTTTTAGGGTATCCCGTCCACTTTCTAGGGTCATTAATAGTGTCCACCTTGGAGGGTAGTCTGGTCCAACATTAAGGTATAGCGTCCAGGGTACGCGCCCAAATATGGCGTTCGCGTGAGTCATATCCTTAGGTATGCAACCCAATGTCAAGTCCAACTCTGACGTCCGCGCTGAGGCCCAAATATAGCGTTAGTGTACGCGCTAGCGTCCAGCGTTCGAGGTTTAAGGCTTGTAGAACGCATACAATACTAATTTTGGGCCCTTTATCAAATTGGTCCACATTGAGTTCTAAAGGGTCGATTCCACATTCATTGGTTTGAATACCTTCAACTTTGTGACTCATCGAAAATTTCATAACAATTGTCACAAAAAGTTTCACTGCAATTGGTTGACTGATTTTTCATTGTGCCGCTATATGTAAGTCCTGTTGTAATTTGGATACATCAAACTTGTTTTTGATGTTTCAATAGATGATGGTGTTTTCAAAAAATAAATATTTAAAATGACACTTCGTAAATTCTCCGGACACCATCAAGAATTGGTTGATCAATACGATGTGTCTTTGTCCAAACTAACTAAGGACATTTTTACCAACTGTTAAATTGTGGTTTGTCATTACGTCGTCTGATCTTTTATTTATCGAACGTGACTTATTCCCAATTGTGACTGATTTGCTGAGTGTGCATTCGCATTGCTATAAGACGTACGTGTCACGGTACTTTTCTATTCAAAATCCATGTATTTATTTTTGATGCTATATTTGTTATATATTCTCATCGGATTTTGTCAAATATCTTAACGTTTTAAGTTGTAAATCTGATTTTTCCCTGTTGAATTCGTGTTATAGTAACGATAATTAATCATCCAGTTCATTAATTAGATTTTAGTTTGGATCAACGAAATTTATACGATATATTTGGTTTACAGTTTGATTCAGAAGAAACACCGGTAGATAATACAATTAATTATATAATTACTACCACAATTTGATATTTATTTGTATTGCAATTTTTATTGTTATTAATAAATGTTATATCAGTCATACACATCTAATCTTCATTCTATCCTAATTCTATTTTATTTTTGGGAAATCTTTTAGAAATTGAAATGTGACGTCACTTTGTGCGTTGATGGCTTTGGTTAACTCGGCTGTGTATTTTATGTGCTGGTTTAGGTTGTTTTATGTAATGTATCCGTTTTTATTCTGAAGTTTATAGTCACCACTTCGGTTTTATCGTGTATATCTATTATATGGTCATTTTATAGTAGGTCCGGTAAGGGCAATTTCAGGTTCATTTGACGAAAGATTTTGGACAGTTTTTAAACACCTAAGTGTCTATTTCAGTTCATTCAATTAGTTTTTGTGAAAGATTTTAACTAATTTACTCATTAAAATCGCTCCGATGTAAGCTTAGATATGAAAAATCTATCAAATATATGCCAAAAAATGGCACTTTTCAGATGTTTTTTGTCAAAAATGAAAGTGGCCGCATCCGTGTTCATCCTCAACCTTTATATATGTTATGTATTATAATCAAATATAACTTACATTTCAATATTAAGAATGAACACGGATGCGGCCACTTTCATTTAGGACAGAAACCGAAAATTATGACGACTTTTAGTAATTTAGCATGACTTAATGATGCTATTACCCGATATATGTGCATTGTATTGTCAAAAACAGCCCATATTTATGTAGCAGAAGCATTCTACTTTCAAATAAATAGATAAAAGTTTACATTTTAACAATTTTGTAAAACTGATAAATTTTGGGGCCAAAAAGGGATTTTACTGGATCTACTCCTTTACTGTTTGCAAAAGTATGAATTATTTTTAATAATAAGGATGTTCTTATCCCAGGCAGAAAACCACTGTTTAGTCTTGTGTATACGAAACGCACGTCTGGCGTATTAAATTTTAAACCTGGTACCTGTCGTAAGTTATTATTCGTGTGTTTCTTTGTCCTTTATGTTCTCCCATTTATTTGTATTGTAGTCCTGTCATGTAATGTTGACATTGTAATGTTATATTTAACATTGCCTTAAAAGCGGGAGGTTTGGCATGCCACAAAACCAGTTTCAACCCATCATTTTTTTCTTAAAATGTCCTGTACCAAGTCATGCAGGAAAATGGCC
The DNA here is from genome assembly GCF_965363235.1 of Mytilus galloprovincialis. NCBI lineage: Eukaryota > Metazoa > Mollusca > Bivalvia > Mytilida > Mytilidae > Mytilus > Mytilus galloprovincialis. The sequence continues at coordinate 66,533,839 of NC_134843.1, forward strand.
ATTTTTATATTATAGTTCGTTTCTGTGTGTGTTTGACGTATATACAAAATATAGTCCTGGTATATATGATGAGTTTATTATTTTAATGTTGTGTTTTTGTTGTGTCGTAGTTCTCCTCTTATATTTGATGCGTTTCCCTCAGTTTTAGTTTGTAACCCGGATTTGTTCTTTTCTCAATCGATTTATAAATTTCGGACAACGGTATACTACTGTTGCCTTTATTTATCGGCAAATAACCTTAAGGTGCTTTGTTGTAAGTATGTAAGTATTGGGTTTGCATGTGTTGTTAGTTTTTTATATTAAATTTATTGTATAATTGGTTATAGCGAATTATATTAGTGATAACGAATTTGTGGAATTACTTATCTCAGTTTTTTTGTAATTTGTGATTTCGGATTAAAATTATACACGTACCCTAGCCAATTTCTTCAATATATTTTGTCGTATTTTGTGTCGGCACAAATTTTATTTCAATTAATAATCTGATGTACAATCATTAAACGCTCTTTGTTGACGTCTTAATTGTGTCTATTTGCATCTTTATTCGAATTTTGTAGTGAGTTGTGGTGTATGTCTGTGTTGTAATCCCATATAGGTTTTAGCTGCTTGTTCCCAATTATTGTCACATTAAAGTAGTTTTATGTCTGTTTGGGTTGCATGGACAATATAACGGCACTAAAAATAACTGTCGTACAAGTGGACGCTTAGCTAGCTATAAAACCATGAAAAACGGATCGTGTTCTTCTGAAAATGCCTGTACCATGTCAGGAATATGGCAGTTGTTTCGCTTGTTTTGTTGAATAACAGCGTTTGATTTGGTCAGGTTTTATGGACTTCCCTTTTTTTTTATCTTACAGTTTAGAATATCCTTTATTACTTTTATAGTTAAGAATTACACAGAAATTATTTTACCTCAACTTTTTTTTAACAATGTTCTCTCTTCATACATATTTCCATATTACACGGTTGAACTTGTACATATTTTTAAAGCTTCAGCTATTCAATATTTTATATCATAAATTTCTACAAATTCGTTCCCACAAATAAACAGAGTTCTTTCTGATTTGTCCAACCAGATATCACACAATCTTGTTATTTTCTCGCATTTGTCAAGTAAGTTTCTACTCTGTTTCCCATCTGCAGATATCAAATGAACGATTCCAGTTTCATCACCAGCAAATATCAAACCAAGAGAACTGACGGTTACGCTGGTAACTTTCTTCATTCCATCATCTTTGAAAGAAAATATTGGCTTCCCGTCAAGTGACGTGCAGACAACAGTAAACTCTTTAGTTGTGTGTATTAAACGATCTTTATTGTGATCAACCGTTAATCCGTTAAGATCTATGCAATCTGAATTGGTTGGAAAAGCGGTTTGCAATCTACTGCCTTGATTTAAATCCATTTTCATGATTTCCTTGCCGACGACCATATACAGAATATTGTTATGAATACAAATACCACCGTTAAAAGGAGAAGTATATTTTAACTGGGTTTGTTTTCCGAACAAATTTAACACTGTTAAAATAATTACTGAATAAAGAAATATAAAATGTTTGATTCTCAGTATCATATGCTAATCGTTTAGAGCTTATGCGTAAAGTACATTCTGTTGTTATTGTTCCTGTTGATATATCGGTGACTACCAGCTTGTATGGTGAGTTAAACGTGCATAGTACCGTTAGCTGATCTGAAATACACATACCCCCAAATAAACTATGTCCATGATGAATAGTTTTCCTTTTATTCAACTGAATAGAATCAAATGTTTTACCAGCTGATATACACACATAATCTGATAATACTCCTTCATACTTTGTTACAGATTGACTAAATTTCTCTGAAACTTGTATTTCTCCAAGACTACTCATTTCCATCAAATTATGTAGTGAATTTTCAATAAGAAAACTTGCTTCGACGTCATTAACCTTGCGTAATAACACTAATACGTTTTCAATTTCCGAATTCAACTCCTTTTCGGAATTCTGGATATGAATGAAGAGCTGTGTTTTTGAACCGTTAGGTCGAATAAAAGTTGTAGTGCTGACAAAATCCTTGATGCGATTTAAGAGTTTTTCGGTCAAAACTAATTTTGAATCAAGATCGTGTTGGGATTTATCCTCAATTATCTTTAATTCTTTCAAAAATACAACCAATAAACTATCTAATTTACTTTTAGCAGAATCAACTGAATCGATGGCGGTGCATTTAATAGTAGACAACGATTTATTCAAAATATCCTTCTCGTCTTTTTGTTCTTGTAGTAATTTTTCAGTAGCTGCTTGAATGTTGGTCAAAGGAGTAGGTCCGGTAAGACCCCTTTTTGGCCCCAAAATATAACAGTTTTACAAAGTTGTTAAAATGTAAACTTTTAGTTATTTATTGGGCAGTTGAATGGTTCTGCCACATAAATATGGGCTGTTTTTGACTATACAATGCACATATATCGGGTTGTAGCGCCATTAAGTCATGCTAAATTACTGAAATCTTCAAAATTCTAGCATTTTAGTTAAATTTTAGACGGTTTCCGTGTAAAACGAAAGTGGCCGCATTCGTGTTCATCCTTAATATTGAAATGTAAGTTGTATTTTATGATAATACATAACATATATAAAGGTTGTGGATGAACACGGATGCGGCCACTTTCATTTTTGACAAAAACCATCTGTAAAGTGACATTTTTCAGCATATTTGGTAGATTTTTCATATTTGAGCTGGAATCGGATCGTTTTTAATGACTAAATCAGTTAAAATCTTTCACATAAACTAATTGAATCAAGTAAAATAGACACTTAAGTGTTTAAAAAGTGGTCAAAATCTTTCGTCAGATGAAACTGAAATTTGAGGCCAAAATGAGTCCTTACCGGACCTTCTCCTTTGCTCTAAATGAATCCTCATCGTCCTGTTTTCTGGTTATGTCTTCAATAGCTTGGACATCTTCGCACTTCCTATGTTGTACAGTTACACACATTATGCAGCATAATTGTTTGTGATCAAAACAGTACGTTTCTACTACTTTAGAACGGTGTATAGGACAAGCATCCGAAATTTCACTCAAATCAATTTCACATTCATTGGTTTCAATACTCGCAATTTCAACAACTTTGTGTTTCATCGATGATTTTATCAAACTGTGAATTTCACAACAATTGTCACAAAAAGCTTCACTGCAATCACGACACCATTTCGTTGCGGGAATACGTTTTTGTTTGCGTTTACAAATATGACATTCTTGGGTTTGTGACTCTTTCGTCGTTTCCATTAGAGCAGATATAGTAAAATTATGTGGCAAAGATTCAATCCACTGTGTGGTATCTATCGCTGGAGGCGTGACAATAGTTCTACATACAGGACATGTATAATTTGCGATTTTATGCCCGGCACGGCGTTCAGCAGACAAAATATACTCACTGATACATTAAAAACAGAAAGTTTATAAGCATGGTAGACTCCTAGGTAACTTAAGTTTCTCTAAACCGATAGAACATTTAAATTATTTACGCGATGAAAAATATTTAATTTGAGTTTTTGATGTTTTCAATCAAACCATATTTTTTTAAACGCAAAATTTAACACTATAACATGTATAAGGTACTAATGTTGCTTCAGTTTGTGTCCAATTCTTTTGCTAATTTTGCAAATATGATGCGTTAAAACTACATTTGTAAACTGATTTTATAGTCAAGTTTGTTTCACTTTGGCCAAAAGGTTCCAGTGAAGAATGTTTTTGTAAAAGATATGAACAACGACGGGTGCAAAGTGAGGAGAAAAATCTACATGACCCTGTGGTTCAGGTGAACTAAAAAATCTGTGATATTTTTTTTAATCCGAAATCACAAATTACAAAAATAGTGTGATAACTAATTCAACCAATTCGTTATCACGAATATAACTGTTATGACCAATTATACAATTCGTTAAAACGATTTTAATTCGTTATAAAAAATTACGAAAAAATGTGATTACGAATTTAATTTGTAATAACAAATTACAAAATCTGTTATAACTATTTCCACAAATTCGTTATCACAAATTTGATATGTTATAACGAATTATACAATTCGTGATAACGATTTAAATTCGTGATTTCGAATGAAAATGATATTTTTGGGACGTCTTAAATAGGCTTTCGTACTATTGGCATCTTTGTTCGAATTTTGTAGTCAGTTGTGGTGTATGTCTGTGTTGTGTTCACATGTAGATATGGCTGCTTGGTCCCAATTATTGTCACATTAAACTAGTATTATGTTAAATGGGCAGCTCTCCCCATTTGGACAATATAACGTAACTAAAAATAACTGTCATACAAGTTGACGTTTACCTATTAGCTATAAATAACATCATCATATAAACCAGGATTAAATCATAAGTGCCGCTCGAATACAAAAAAATTAAAAAGGCCAAAAAAGTACGAAGTTGGAGAGAATTGAGGACCAAAATTTCTTAAAGTTTTGCAAAATACAGCTATAAGGTAATCTATTCCTGAGGTAGAAAATCATGTTTATAACGGACCATTGTTTTCAGGAAATGCCTGTACAATGTCAGGAATATGGCAGTTATTTCACTTGTTTTGTTGAATGATAGCGTTTGATTTGATCAGGTTTTATGGACTTCCCTTTTTCTCTTATCTTACATTTTAAAATATCCTTTATTACCTTTATAGTTAAGAATTACACAGAAATTATTTTACCTCAACTTTCTTTAACATCAAACTTGACGACAAAATAGTCAATGATTTTAAATGTACCCTCTTTATACATATTTCCATATTACATGGTTGAACTTGTCTTTAGAGTTTTAGCTGTTCAATATTTTATTATATCATAAATTTCTACAAATTCGTTCCCACAAATAAACAGAGCTTGTTCTGATTTGTCCAACCAGATATCACACAGTCTTGTAATTTTCTCGCACTTGTCAAGTAGTGTTTTTCTCTGTTTCCCATCTTCAGATATCAAATGAACGATACCAGTTTCATCACCAGCAAATATTAAACCAAGAGAATTGACAGTAACGCTGGTAACTTTCTGCATTGCATCATTTTTGAAAGAAAATATTTTCTTTCCATCAAGTGACGTGCAGACAACAGCAAAATCTTTAGTTGTGTGTATTAAACGATCTTTATTGTGGTCAATCGTTAATCCGTTAAGATCTCTGCCATCTGTATCGGTTAAAAAAGCGGTTTTCAATCCACTGCCCTGATTTAAATCCATTTTCATGATATTACTACCGACTAGCATATAAAGATTATTTTGATGAATACTAACACCACCGTTAAAAGGCGAAGCATATTTTAACACTGTTTGTTTCCCGAAGCTCTGATCAAATTTAACACTGTAGAAACAATTATTGTAACAAGAAATATATAATGTCTGATTCTCAGTATCATATGTTATTCTTTTAGCAATGTTTGGTAAAGCAAATTCTGTTTTTATTTTTCCTGTTAATATATCGGTGACAATCAGCTTGTTTGACGAGCATAGTACCATTATCTGACCTGAAATACACATACCCCCAAACAAAGCATGTCCAGAATGGTGAACAATATTCCTTTTTTTCAACCGAATAGAATCAAACGTTTTACTAGGTGATAAACACAAATAATCTGAAATTACCGCTTCATACTCTAGTACAGATTTACTGCATTTCTCTGTAATATGTATTTCTCCAAGACTCTTCATTTCCATCAAATTCTGTAGTGAATTTTCAATAAGAAAGCTAGCTTCTACGTCATTGACCTGGCGTAACAACGCTACTGCATTTTCGATTTCCGAATTGAAGTCCTTTTTGGATTTTTGGAGATGGACAAAGAGTTGTGTTTTTGAACCATAAGATCGAATGAATGTTGTAGTGCTGACAAAATCCTTGATGCGAATTAAGAGTTTTTCGACCAAATCTAATTTTGAATCAATATCGCCTTGTGTTTTGTCTTCTATTATCTTTAATTGTTTCAAAAATACAACCAACAAACTGTCTAATTTACTTTTAGCAGTATTAACTGATTCGATGATAGTACTTTCAATAATAGACAGCGATTTATTCAAAATAGTCTTCTCATCTTTTTGTTCTTGTAGTAAGTTTTCAGTAGCTGCTTGAATTTTAGTCAAATTTGCTTCAAATGAACCCTTGTCGTCTGTTTTACTTGTTATGTCTTCAATAGCTTGGACATCTTCGCACTTCCTATGTTGTAACGTTACACACAGCACGCAGCAGAGTTGTTGGTGATCAAAACAGTACGCTTCTACTAATTTAGAACTGTGTACGGGACATGCATCCGAAATTTTACTTAAATCGATTCCACAGTCATTAGTTTTAATACTTGCTATATCTACAACTTTGTGACTCATTGAAATTTTCATTAAACTATGTATTTCACAACAATTGTCACAAAAAGCTTCACTGCAATCACAACACCATGTCATTGCGGAAATACATTTTTGTTTGCGTTTACAAATATGACAATCTTGGGTGTTTGGCTCTTTCGTAGTTTCCATTAGAGCAGAGATAGTAAAATTATGAGGCAAAGATTCAATCCACTGTGTTGTATCTAAGTCTGACTCAGGGGATGTGACAATTGCTCTACATACAGGACACGTATAATTTGCGATTTTATACCCGGCACGGCGTTCAGCAGACAAAACATACTCACTGATACATTGAAAACAGAAAGTGTGTAAGCATGGCAGACTTCTTGGTGACTTAAGTTGCTCTAAACAGATAGAACATGTAAATATATCTTTTTCTTTCACATGACCTGATGTCGCCATAATACAACATATATGTAAATTATAACTTCCCGGTGTACAAAGGTGTACTTCATAATCTATAAATAGAACTGCAAAAATGTAACTGTTTTTTTTTTGTCCGAGTCGGAAATTATTTTCGCGATAAAAAACAATTTAATTGACATGATTGAGTTTTCGATGTTTTCAATCAAATCAATTTTTTTCTTCAAAATTTAACACTATATAAAGGTATGAGGAAGTCTAGATTCGGAATATATTTGTGTCATCTGCTGAACCATAATATTTGTTTCCATCAATTAAATAGGGGTTCTGGATATTTTTTAAGGGAAAAAAACATGCTTAACCTGATGATCTATATATTATATACTGTGAACGCTTTGAGCATGTTGAGTATATATTTAAAGATGTTCTACTATACAGATACAGCCCTACATATATCGCTAAGCTGTATCTTTATACTATACAACCCTACATATATCGCTATGCTGTATCTTTCTACTATACAGATATCGCTTTAAGCTCCGCCCACTGCCGGACTGAGTTTGGTATGAACCTGCGTGACATCAGAATGTGTATTGCAGTCGCATTCCAATGTCGTATTAAGGATGTCTGCTTGTCATGTTTTGGAATTTTTGTCAGATTTTCGGAATCCTCTGATTTTATCCATTTGAATGCCTTAAAAGAATTTCCCCAGGAACCCCCATTTTTCTTTTTATAAATCTTTTACATGTATAATTATTAATAATTTGTAAAAGTCTTATAAAATTTTATTTATTTTTTAATAGTATTTGAGAACTTTAACTGGTCAATGATAAAGCTATGAAAAATCAAGAGGGAACATTTTCCCGCCAAAATTCCAATGGCTAAGGTAATATCTCGAAAACAACCACATTGACCCCTATATTTTTTTGGCTTTTTTGATTCCTCAATTTATTCCCTATCAATACATACTAGTTTTATGAAAAGTTATTTATTTTGAAACTGAGCAGCGAACATCCTTAAAATAGATAATTATTCTCCTTGAGCGATGTATTATTGTTGACCATTCGAGATTCTTTTTTTGCGAACCCGTCTTCAGTTGAATGTGTGATTTATACTGTATCGTACTACTACAAGGGATTTCAAATCGAAAATTAATGCAAAACATGTGTTTTTGTGTCTTTCAAAACACAAATAATATACAGAATTAATTGCAGTATAAAGACAATAACTGTTTAGTGTCTTTAAATATCAGCTGTATTTGTACTCGGCTCGAAACAGGTGTAATAGCTCGCTAAAACTTTAAAGCTCGCATACACATTGTGTCCTAGCCTCGTACAAATACAGCTGATATTTAAAGACACTAAACAGTTTTTGTTTATATATTTACATATATTGAAAGACTTTATTTTTTACAGCGTCTCAACAAATATTTCAACAATCTTAGTAAAACCTAATATAAATTTAAGGCTTTCTTGTCTTTAACATGAATTGAGATAAGGTTAAATCATTACAAGAATTGTTGAATTCGAAGTCAGTATATATATATTTTATTTCCAAGTAATTTCAATATGTCAAATCAATATGTGTAAAGTTATGCAGTGTTTAACATATTTGTTGAAAAGCAGATATATATAGCCGTCAACATGGTCAACTGTTGTACAAATGATTGCTGACTTTGGAAGTGGGTTCCATTGCACTATTGCATGTGGATGCATATTTGGGACAATCACATCATAGGCGGAATCAGAAGGGGATGGGGTCCCACTTTTCGTGAGAAAAATTTGGTTGATTATATAGGGAATCCCCCCAAGTGCGGTACTCATGCTTAGGTCTAATTAATGACATGTACACCATTTCTTTGGCAGATACTTTTAGGTGAAGTTTTAGATAAATTAGCTGTCGATCTGCATTTTCTATTATATTATCTACAAGTTTATTCCATTTAAGATCTGATTGGATGGTTATGTCTAAATATTTTGAAGTGGTTTAGAATGGGATCATGAAGAATGTAGTCATGGTTGACTGGTTTCTTTTTTCTCCTCATTGTGCTGCGGAAGTTCTGTTGTAATTTAATTGTCCCTCCAGATGTTTCTCCCGATTTTTTTCCATATAGCATGATTGTCTGTATCTGTTGATGTAAAAAAAATCACCAATCCATCCTGGTATCTACGAGGAGTTTTATTTCCAAAGTATTATTGTCTATGCCCGTAGTATTGTCAATTTTACAAAAGTGTTTTTTTTAAATTCTATGACAATGACATCAGTTTGAATGTTGGTATTGTTGTATCTTGCAAGGTCGTGTATGAAAGATATTAATTGTGTCTCACATGATCGTTTCAATCAAAAGCCATGCTGTATATCATATAATGTATTGTTTTCCAGTATTCAAGATGTTCTTTTATTTGACTAGCTATGCTATACTCCATCATTTTGTGGAGTATACATGCAAGTGAAATAGGCCTGTAGCTTATGGCATTAATATGTTTGTCTCCTTTTTTGAATGCATGACAAACGTTTGCATGTTTCCAGGCTGTATGTATTGAATAATTATGAGTGTTAATTGATTCTTGGAAGATGAGTAATGAGACTAAGAGGATCTTTCATTTCTGTTGATACCTTACAAAATAGTTCATCAGAGCCTGTGGATTTATTTGAATTGATGTTATGAACTAATTAGATGAGGCAATTTTCTGATATTTTAATTACATCAATGAACTAATGATACTTGATGATATTTGCTCATCCCAGAGGGTGTGTCGGAAATGAGTTCTGAATATTTCTACAATGTCAAGGTAACACACATTTTAAAGTTATTTGTACCTGTAGAAATCTTATTTCAAACGGGATAGCACTTCCTGTTTTTAAGGAGATGTTTACTGTGCCAGGAAATTTAGAAATGATCCTGGTAAACTTATCAATCCTTTAAATAAATTTGTTCCGAAAGGTTACCAATTCAACACTGGAGGTAGATACCTTGTATTGAAAAGGGGGGGGGGGGGGGCGGCTAGGATGAAAAATGTTGTCCTGCATTTTTTTTTGCTGTAATCTCTGTCCTGCCTTTTTATTTTTCACTCTGTTCGGTCCTGCCCTTTTTTTTTTTTTTTTAGTTTATCCTGACTTTTTTACCTAAATTGTCGTCCTGACTTTTTTTTTTGCAAGTGTCTCATCCTGCCTTTTTTTTTTAATGAAAACTCCTGTCCTGCCTGTTTTTTTCAAATTTCATCCTAGCCCCTCCCCCCCCCCCTAAAAATCAAATGGTAGCTCCCTTAGTATTGCACAAGGTCATGTTTTGTTCTGACTAATATGACGTCTTTACATTAAATTCATCGGATGTTAGATGTGTACTGATTGATAATTCAGTTTTCAGATGCATTTTTTGGGGTTGTTATTGGCTTTGAACTAGCTGTCAGTAACTGAGAGTACTCTCAGATCTGTACTTGGTGTCTTTTTGTTTTTGATATGTACCTGTCCACATCCACTCCTTGTTTTAATTTGATGAATTTCTATTTGTATCCATCTGATGAGTTAAGTCTTGATTTTTAAATTTTTCTCTTAAATTGTACTATTATACCACTGTCCCAGTTTAGGGGATGGTTGGCACGTTCAAAGTAGTTTCACCTTGCCCAATTCTTATGTGCCTATCCCAAGTTAGGAGCCTGTAATTCAGTGGTTGTCTTTTGTGCTATTTTTCGTTCATTATTTTGTACATAAATTAGGTTCTTAGTTTTCTAATTTAAATTATTTTGTATTTGTCATTCCGGGGCATTTTATAGCTAACTAAGGATATGGGTTCTACTCATTTGGTCTTTTGTGGAGAGTTGTCTCATTTGCAATCATACCACATCTTCTTCTTTTTATATTGACACTAAACAAAACACAGGATAACATATATAATAGTAATTTATAATTCAAGCATGCATCATTTGTCAAACATGTTAAATGTTTAACTAGCATTTTTTATTATGCAAATATGATGTTAACATACATTTATTTATCAATCTGATCAAAATATACAGACACTGCTTTTCTTACAAGGAGCTGAAAACACTGTTCTACTTCCTACCTCTAACTGAACAAGGAGAAAAGTCTTGAAAATCGAACTTGACCTGTTACTTGTCATAATAAAACAATACACCAAATATTAAATCAATATCTTCAAGCAGGGAAAAAAAGCCTGGAAAACTGATTTGTTCGACCGACTGATTGAAAGATAGACAGAGTGCAAACTACGTCAGTAGGGGACTAATAACCAGAACAGAAGGTATAACAGGAGTGTTGTCAGATCCTTGTTGGCACAGTTGTGACACATGATCTGTATTTAAAATTTTCAATAACATTTCATTTTTCATATTAAAAGTTTACAATAAAATTAAACAATGTATAGATATAAATGTTTCTAAAGTTATCAAATTACAACAAGTTAGGTTTTACTTAAATCTGAATAATAACTCTTTATAAAATATATACAGTATAGATATATTATGTAGGATAACATGAAATCAAGTGACCCTGAAAGTGTATGTTAATATATTATGCATAATACTTGTTTTTAATTCACCTACCTTAAAAGGCCATTTGACCTTTCTACATTACTTTATGTATGTCCGTCCTTTGTCTGTAATATTTCCCTCAAAAGTCTTCTCTAAAACTCAAGTTTATTTGCCATAACATTTGAATGTCAACTTTTAAGTTTGTGATTTTTAGTATTGATCAACCAACAAGAAACCTTGTCTAAAATTAGTATATAGGGGTCACAGTTCAAACAACAGTTTGGCTAATATTTCAAACTATAGGAATCAGAGAGAACAGACAGGACAACAAGTTCAATCTACTTTAAATTGTTTAGAAAAGTCTGTTTACCTGTGTTGGAGTTATTACTCCTTAAATTTTGATTTTCAACTTTTTAGAATTTCCTTGCCATTGTTTCCAAAATAATAGGAACTAGGATGAATTTAAATCAAACATACCTTCAACAGAGATATAAGGCACAGGCAGACTGCTCCAAAAATAAATACCTGTATTCTAAAATCTAAACCATTAACTACCCATGAAAATATTAGCAAAATCACAATTTTAATGGATTATAAAATGATTTACAACCATTTAACATCTGGAATCATATAAAAATCATGTACTTCCTACAACCCCTGGAAGTGAACTAAACATACTGAGCTCAAATAAATCTGTTCGCATGGCCTAGATAGTAAAATACAAAATCAGTTTAAAAATACTGAAATTTGATTGATAAAATGAAGCTTACCAGTGACTATCACAAAGCCAAACTAGTGTGTCAAAGCGACACAAATGGCCCTGTCTCAAAAAGTTGAAAAATCTGCAATTTCTATAACACATGTGGACTCACACATAATGGTAGTCTCTCATATAAAAAATCAGCTCAAAATCTGGAGGCTTATAGAAAAAAAAAACTGTATTACTGTGATTTTCAACAATTTTCAAAGTTGTAAACCCTTCATTTTGGCAAAAATTAGCGGAGCAGAACGAAACTTAAACTTGATCTGTAACTCATCATGGTTAGCTCACATACCAAAAATCAGCCCAATATCTGAAAGCATTTAGAAAAAAGGTCTGTATAACTGTGATTTTCAACAATTTATCAAAGTCCAAAGCCTGAAATTACAGCAAAAATTAGGCGAGCGGAGAGAAACTTTAACTTGATCTGTAACTCAATAAACCAAAAATCAGCCCAATATCTGAAAGCATTTAGAAAAAAGGTCCGTATAACTGTGATTTTCAACAATTTATCAAAGTCCAAAGCCTGAATTTACAGCAAAAATTAGGCAAGCGGAACTAAACTTAAACTTGATCTGTAACACATCTGTAACTTACATACCAAAAATCAGCCCAATATCTGAAAGCGTTTAGAAAAAAGTCCGTAGCCTGAAATTTGGCAAAAATTAGCAATTTATCAAAGTCCAAAGCCCGTAATTTCAGCAAAAATTAGGCGAGCGGAACGAAACTTAAACTTGATCTGTAACTCATTATGGTTAACTCACATACCAACCAGATGCTCCGCAGGGCGCAGCTTTATATGACTGCAGAGATCGACACATGAACAGTTGGGGCAAGTATGGACACAACATTCAAGCTGGATACAGCTCTGAATTTGGATTGTGATTAAATAGTTGACACAGCATACATTTCTGACCCAGAATGAATGTGGTCTAATGAACTTAATTTTTTTTTTTTGCTTTTGAGCAATTCACTATGCTGTTGAATATTAATCAAATAAATGGGGAATTTGACCATAGGGACACAGATGATGCCCCTGCTAGTATATAACGTTATAAAAGGACATAAATCAAGAACTGTAAAAGTGAAGCTGCCAAAATTTGAACTTAAACCAGTCTGCACGGTAAGCCACTAGTCCGATGCCCCAGACTTGTAAAATTTCATTCGGACTAGTAAGTTTTTGCAAAACCTTTTTTGGCCAAATAAGAAAAATGTCAGAATATTGGTCTTCGGACTAGTAGTTGAAAAAGTTTTTGGTGCAGACTGTTAAACTGAGTTTAGTGGTAATAAGCATTATATATACATTTCATTAAATTTAGTTGAGGCAAAAGAACAGACACAAAAAAATACAACAATTTTTCCATAATTGACATAACCCTAGAATGGTTATCCAAGTGTTTGTAAGCACTGAAAGATAAAGGTTGCTTCAATTTATCAGTTGGTAATAAAATTTATTATTGCATTGTATAAAGCATTGGTTTTAGTTGATTCAACTACTATTCTGGACATAGAAAGATAACTCCAATTTTCAAAGAAGATTTTAAACAGCATTGATTGTAGTTGAATCAACTATAATTATGGACAAAGGAAGACAACTCCAATTTAAACTCGAAAAATGCTTGTTTTTGGCCTTTTTTTGGCCCCTAATTCCCGCATGAATAGGGTAATTACCCCCAAACTCAATCCAAGCCTTCCTTATGTTATATGGAACCATATGGTACAATATAAGAGAGATCTATACACTTAACACAAATTATTGTCAAGAAACTACAAAAATGCTAGTTTTTTGCCCCTTTTTGGCCCTTAATACCTAAACTGTTGGCACCATAACCCCAAAATGAATCCAAACCTTCTATTTGTGGTATGAAACATTGTGGTACAATTTCAGAGCAATTGAAATACTTACCGGGTATACACAAGTTGATATCCTGAAAGTAGAAAAATGCTTGTTTTGGGTCCCTTATTTCAAAATGGTAGGGACCATCAGCCTCAAAATTAATCCCAACCTTCCTTTTGAGGTATTGAACCTTTAATACTGAACCATGAAAATGAGGTCAAGGACATTGGACATGTGACTGACGGAAACTTCGTAACATGAAGCATCTATATACAAAGTATGAAGCATCTAAAATATAAAGCTTTTAAGAAGTGAGCTAACGCCGCCGCCGTAGCCGCCGCCGGATCACTATCCCTATGTCGAGCTTTCTGCAACAAAAGTTGCAGGCTCGACAAAAATAAATATTAGTTACAATATCTCATTCATGAAAATATATATATAATTTATGTTCTTTAAACAAAAAAAAATGGCACATATCTACAATTATTTGTAAATGATATCAAAATCACATAAAACAAACTTCAACTACACAAATAAAATGGAATCATTCACTTTTAAACAACATTGCATCTTTATATCACAGTCCTCCTACCCAAAACTGATAATTTCTTCACATTATATTTCGCTTTATCAGGGGAGGTAATAACAACCCATAGCTATAAATAAGCTGGTCTCCAGTCTATGCAGCCATTCCCTGTGATACCAGATAACCTACAGCTGTCTGTATGGATGTCAAACAGTATCCTTCTTCACCCATTATATAACTATGAAAATAAAACATGCATTTGTCAGCTACTGAATTAAATTCCTATAAAAAGAGACAGGAACATTAAACATTTAATTTTCACTATTTATTATAAAAAGTCTGTACAGTAAACTGAACTAAGCTAAAATTTCAGTGTAATATTTTTTATGCATAAGAAAGTGTGATATGCAAATTTGATCAATATTAGAACTGCAAAAATATTGAAATTGGAACATCAAAGACGACATTATGAATCATCTGGCATCTATGCATAAAACTTACCAGAGTTAATCAGAGTTAAAACATGGCATTATGCTTTTGCTTACCATAATGGCACTTTTTTTTATACAAAAATGACCCTAAGAATTCATTAAATAATTCACCTTTGGACACCATTAGTGAACACATATGGTTAAGTTTGCCATCCTATTAAAATATCCTTCATAAATATGCATTTAAAAATCATTACCCTTCATGAATAAACTCCTCCAGTATCAGACATTCAGATAGTATTTGTGGTTGTCCAGCTTTAATGATAACATAGCACAGGATAGGTAACAAATCATCAGCTCCACTGTAAGACACAAATGTATAGAAATCATTTCACTAGTAAGAAATTGATTTACATAAAAATGACTCCTTTTAAGATCCTTAAGATCATATGTATATTGTTATGATTCCTTTTAATATGTATATATGTATTTGTAACTTGATTAATAGAAATGTGTTTGCAGTCGATAACTATTCAAAGTCTCTGAATTTGAAAACATGCATTCAGTTAACCCTTAGACTGCTGCATTGATTTCTATTGTACTTTTGTGTAATGCTGAGTAAAATTTTAATCACTGATGAAATAAACATGTTCACTTACAATTGCTGTATCTTTGTAAATATTGAATATTCATCAATAAAAGTTATATAAAAAAGTATTGTTAGATTCTGTATTTTTAATTTATTTTATTTTTGTGTGAGTCTCTGGTCATGTTTTACCTGTACAGGTGCGAAAATAGGTAAACAAAGGTAAACTTATTTTTTCATGTTTTATTAAACGATCCATCAATGTAAAAGTATCCATGACTTCAGAATTGAACCAATATAGTTTAAAATCTCTTTTAAGAACTAAGTTCCATTGTGATTATCAAAAAATAAAAGTTTCTTCTCAGACCAACGGCCTTTTTTATGCAAATATTTTCCGGTATTTTCCTCCAACTTTCACTGCGCCGACTTTTACTTCCATGTACAAATATATTTACACAACAAGTTCATTTTTAAAGCTTTCATCAATATATAATCTTGACAAACTTAAAGTTCGGGTCTATCGATGTTAGTCAATATTGATTCACATTTGAAAGGCGAAAAGATAAACATCGCAAATCCTGTTTCATGTCATCCATTTTGAACAATGTCTGGGAATCCCCGTAATTCTCGCTTTAAAAGTCTTCTGTTTGCAGTTTTGATAGAATACTTCCATTTCTGTCTATTATATCTTCGGTTCTCGTCCAAATCTTTTTAATCGTCCGCCGCTGTTAAATCGTTATCATTGAAATACTTCTGAACGTGTTGGCCATTTCTCCAAACAATATCCGCCATTTTGTCACTTTTTTCATCAAAAATTTTCACTTTCGGTTTATCGCTTATACCTGATTAAAAGTCAAGAGACACTCGAAAGAACGCAGATTTTAAGCCAATCAGAATCCATACAAGTCGAAACTGCCGCAATCTCATGAATATTGACTCCGCCCATTCCATGGTAACTGTGTAAACAAACGAGTACGGAAAACGACTATAGTCGCGAGTAGCAGTAGCGGACTGTCTTATCGGAACGACAATAGTCGCGCGTAGCAGTCTAAGGGTTAAGACAATTAGCATCCTAGAATATAGCCTAATGAATGACTGATGTATAGATAATAA
Organism: Mytilus galloprovincialis; assembly: GCF_965363235.1. Taxonomy (NCBI): domain Eukaryota; kingdom Metazoa; phylum Mollusca; class Bivalvia; order Mytilida; family Mytilidae; genus Mytilus; species Mytilus galloprovincialis. Next base: position 66,550,310 of record NC_134843.1, read on the forward strand.
ACTTGATAGAAGGAGTTTGTTGAGATGAAAATCTTCAGAGAACTGGTAATTCACACAAGAGTTTCTTCTGTAGTTTTCTCAGCCTTACTCCATTTTCTAGCCTTTATTCTAGTGGCAGCCCTTTTCCACCATTCTTCATCCCAGTCAACCCATTTCACTAGACCCACATTATTGATTTGTTTGTTCAATTTGTTCTCATCATCAATATGCATGAAACTGGATTTTCAAATTTAAAGGACCTTAATATCTATCATGGCTATAAAATAATGGATGGAAACTTACATAGTAGGAATTTTCTGATTTTTAAAGTAATCTTCAATACACTGACACACTAATCTGGAACACTTTACTGAAATGTAAATATTATTATTAACAAAAGATGGAAAAGTATTCCATAGAACTAGATAGCTGTTGGATCTCAACCAGTGTATCATCATAACACTTACAGTTCATTAATGTTTAATTGTTAAAATTGTTTTCTTGAATGAGTGTTATTTTTAATGTGTTACAGTTAATTTGAATTCATTATTAATTTGTAGGATACCATTTTTTGTTGATTTGGTTGATTACATGAAACCTCGAGTTTTAATGTTCAACGAACAAATCATTTTCTATACTCTTTGTGAAAAGAATCTGGCAAAACCACTACTTGAAATATCAATGAAAATACTCTTTAATCTCAATCCATTAAAATTAGTACATGTACCAATGAAATTTATTTCTATTTTGTTATATTTGGATTTTTCTTTTTCAACCTTTTGAAACTGTGGAACTAGTTTGAGTAGTATTTACCAAGTCTTTTTGTTAGTAATGCACATATATTTCTTTGGTGCTTTTACGGATGGGATTCTTTGGTCACATACAGTATTTACCTAGACAATTCAGTGTTCTCCCCAGGATTTTTGGATAGCGCTGTGGTAAGCGCGTGATTTTCGACAATTCTCAGTAACTTTGTCGCGGCGCGCGGTTGGTTTGTAATTGATTTGTTATGTGTTTTTCTTATATAATGCTATTGATGTTTTCTCTTGTAATGATGTCCTCATCATGCTCATGAATGGAAGTTACCCCTTTGTTTGCTAATGTTATTGTCTGGATATAGACATGATAGAAGAAAAGTCTTTTTGTCTCCATTGTAAATTCATATAATCCTCATATTATCTGTCTATAAAACCCAAGGAGAAGTCTTTTCCATGGTGGGTCTATACCAGACTGCCTAGATGTGAAGATTTTTTATCACTAACAGGTGATGTTGCAGAACATGTAAAACCAACAATAAAGTCATTGTCAGCTTCTGTGAGAAAGTTTTCAATGACAAGATTGGTATTTTTTACATTTACTTTTATTAACATTTCTAGCAAAGTACAACTTTTCAATAAAAATGAGTATAGTATTTCAAAGGAAGAAATGAAATTGCCCTTTTAATAATATTCAAATCTTATCAAAGACTTGCTTAAAAAAAAGGCTAAAATATTCCAATTATGAATATGAAAGAAATCCTGTAAAAATATTTTAAAGAGATTTTTTTTATTTCAAAGGTGAATTACCAATCAAATACATTATGTATGCAAACAACTACCACCTTTAAAGGTTTTGTTTGATAATTTTATAAACATTTGAATACATGCCACCAGATAAGTTTGTCAAGATTAGACAATACTTCTTTTAGGTCTTTCCCTCCCAAATTATCTCCCTTATTGGCTGACACAACTTCCTGTTTACACCTGTGTCTTTTTTTTTAGCATTAAATACTATTCCTTATCCAAGCCATCCTCTGTTTACATTAAATTTAAAGCAATATTTAATTAAGATATATTGATGATTGGTTGACAAATATCGATATTTTATATATATTTACACAAAATTTTCGTTTTGTTTTATTCCCTTATCCATTTCAAAAAGAGCCATGTATGGTCAAGTAATCGTAAAATACGGGCTTATAATAAATCCCTTGATAACAGGGATGCTTCTTTCAAGCAATACAGGTTCGACAGTTCGGTTGTAAACGCAAAAAAAGTAATGATATAATCGTAGATGGTTCAAAAAATGGTCGAGACAACGTTGTCAGAGAAGAGGGTAAAACTTCCCTTATATAATTTAGAAATGAACTTTTCAGCACCCGAGACATGTATTATATGTCTCTGTTAGCACTGTCCATTCCTTTCATACGTTTCGGCATCTGTTTAAAGCGAAAAAATGTAGCAGTGTTCTGTTAACCTTACGACGTTTAACTTGGCTTCACCCAAGCTGGACACCGAGAAAGTGAATTTCTCAAGTCTAGTATCAGCTGGGGGTTTGTTTTTCTAATCATATCCTCTTAATTGTTTTCAAAGGGTAAAATTCATTACTGTAGAATTGCTGAATAAACAGGTATTAGTTCGATTGGGTGATAATTAATACTTCAAAGACTAGCTCATTGAAGCCAATTTGATCGTTGTTAAAATCAGTGTTTGTTCAAAGTTCGTTAAACAAGTTTGTGAATGTCGTTGGGAAATGCGGTCAATTTATTTCTTCTCATTTCATTCATATATGCCTCTATATATTCATTAAATTGAAAAAATAGATGTCAATGTTAAAATCTTTGTTTATTTTGATCTCTCAACGACGCCATTTTGTAAAATTTATTAGACTGGTCCCGCGGAGTTACTTTAATACAACGTAAATAATTCTTTCAAAAATCGTTAACCAGTCAATCACGTGATCCGAAAAGAAAAATAAGCGGGAAATTTTAAAAAATACGAAAAAAAATATAGCGACGCGGTTGAACGGGATAGCGACGCGGTCAGTGCAATAGGACAGCGGGAAATTGAAATAGCGCTGAAAATCGCGGCGCTAAAACGGCCTGGGGAGAACACTGCAATTCTTGGATATAGCTTATGAATCATAACAAGTATTAACTGATCTGTCATGACTGTATACAACTTGTAAATTACAGTGCTTTCAGATGTGTCATAATTAAACTGAAAGTATTTCATGGTATATGTATTTACCTAGACATTCCAGTTTATCCAGAAGTGTTTGCTGATTTGGAAACATTTTTAGATGTTTCACTGCAATATTATATGGTTCCTCGCAATCTATCATCTGAAGCTTAAGTTTGACACTACAGTCTGCTGGTAAACAGGTCTGTCTCTCTGTCATCACATAGGCTAAGGTCAACTCTTTTGGTTCATTAGCTAATCTATAATTAGAAATACTCAAAAGAATATAACATCTAACTTTTACTCATGGTCTATGAATAATATATATCAAAGCATATCAAATCTGAGGTAACAGATATGAAATTAAAAAAAAGCTATGGAAACCTATTGTATGCCGAAAGTATACAGTGCACCTTACATAAATACAAACATTTTATAAAGTTTATTGTGCAACTCAGCCAAAACAAAGCTATACATTTTACATGTTTTACAACTAAACTGTTGACAGATTGACTAAGGCAGCAACCATTTGATTTTCTGGGGGGGGCTATGGTTTTTTTTTCTGGACAAATTATTTTTTTCGCCTGCGGCGAAAAACAATCTATTTTTTTCGCGACAACTCGAAAACAATTTTTTTCTTTCAATTTTAGCATTACATATGGTGGCAGCTGAGGGTGAAACAAACAATTTTTTTTTCTCAGAATCAAAAACAAATTATTTTTTTCTCCAAAAACTGGAAACAAACTATTTTTTCCAAAAAAAACCATAGCCTCCCCCAGAAAATCAAATGGTTGCTGCCTAAATAGCAAAGAAAATCCTGTCACATTTAAACATACCTGGTACCTGTCCAAGTCCATGAATCTTGTAAGTCATTGTCACTTATGATATTTTTTGTAAAATAATGGGTTTTGTTGACACTCTTTGGTAGTCTCTATTGTATTAATTTCCCTTTTGTCTACACTAAGTATGATTTAGACCTTTGTGAATAGTTCAGGTGCATATCTTTTTAACGAGGAACGTAAACTAATAGTCAATTACCTGAAAAGTCCCAATAAATATCTCCAGACTGGTTTAAATATGGATTTCTCCAAACAAGCATAACATTGGTCCTTGCCTTCAATACAGTCTAATTGTTCGTAACATATTGTAAACAACACTAACATCTTCTCAAGGTACATGTGAATATCCTGTGATATTGCTTTAATATGTCTCTGATAAGCCTCATTTTTAAGATTTTTAATTTTCATTTCTATCGACTTTAAATCTGACAAAGAAGCAGATGACTTCAAAGATTTACCAGTATCCTTCTGATTTTCTTCATCAATTTCAATGCTTTTCTTTCCAGTATTTTCACTATCTTTCGGACCATCTGTACTTTCATCCGAATTTTCATCATCAAATAATTCATCCATATTATCTTGATTATATTGGTCATATTCTTGTGAAATTTGATGAAGAATGCCTTTCGTTTCTCTGATACTGTCCCTCAATTTTTCTCTCTCTTTCTCTCCCATGTCAATGGCTTTTTCCAAATTGTTCTTGACTTCAGTTTGTACTTCAGAAATGTCATGTGTTTCTGCGGTATAATTTGGTTCCCATTTATCTTTTTTTTCATCTTCATCTGAATTTTCCTCTTTAACTTCTAGCTTACTTTCTCTTTCATTGTCCATCTCCTGTGGAACATGTGTATCTTTCACTTCATCATCATTTATTATGTCTGTCTTATTTTCACTTTGGCGTTCACCTGTACTGTCATTTTCATTGTCAGTTCTACTTTCACTTTCATTTTCATGACCCTTAATCTTAACTTCCCTTTTTAAACTGGTATCTTTGGAGTCTTCACTACTGTTATCCTGCTCTTTGCTTTTGTTCCAGTGATGTGTAGGATACAATGACTTTGACAATGGAACTTTAATTTGATCAACAATATTAATTTTCTCATTGACAATGTGTTGTAACTTATCATACAGTCTTTTCTGTAGAGTCTTCATCTTCATTGTTAAGGGATGCTCATTAGATCTGAAAATAATGAAGAAGAAAACAGAAGCACTTTAAAAAATAATCATGATCATTGGTATTATGTCAGAAAAATAACCATGGGGCAGTACAAACAATGTAAAAGATACCAGAGGGACTATAGCAGTATGACATTCAAACTCATAAGTTGAAAATAAACTGCTGATTTTAGAACAATTTTTAGTAAAGTGTTACCTAAATGACTGAAACTGTTTGATAGTAACATTAAATCAACCTTAAACTAGTCAATAGACTCAATACAAGTTCATTGATGCTACAAATCTAGTGTGAATAATTTCAAGTTTGTAAAAAATATCCTGACTTTTGAGTCATCTCAATATGACCAAATCCGGAGAACAAATTTCTAGATCCAAACTGTCATAAAGGATGGTTATTGACAGCATAAAGGCTGCAAATTGCACAACGGTAATGTATTCAGCTTATTGTTGTTTGCAGCCTCAGTTTTATAACTTTTCTTCAATAATTTATAGCCTTAGTTTTTCTTAGATAATCTGATCATGGTATAGTAGCTGGCTATTACAGGTGTTGCTAACAATGTTAATGCACGAAATCCATAAAAATTTGGTATCTGACAAATAATAATGGTCCACAGTACTTCTTTGACAGTATGTAATACATGCACTACAAACTCCTCAGAGTCTGAATTGACCAGTTTACTGCTCGACCAGTAAAATCGAGCACACATTTTACTCGACTAGTCTCGACATTGTCTCGACTGTACTTAACTGTACTTAAGTGTACTCGACTAGGTCTCGACTTTACTTAATTAGTCTGATTCAGTACTTGATGATCTTTGTGTAGTCTGAAATGGTCTTGACCAAGGCTCGACCTGTCTCGACCTGTCTTGACTAGTCTCGACCTGTCTCGACTAGTCTCGACTCAGTCTCAACCAGTCTCGACCTGTCTCGACTAGTCTTGACCTTCAAATTTAGGTTTGACTGGTGTAAATCAGCCCATCTAACTAAATTAAATATTGATCTTACAAAATTCAAGCTTATTAGGTAGTTTGATTTATTGCTGTGAAATGAAAGAATTTAATTTTACAATATGTAAAAAAAAAAATTATTATATAAAAATTCAGATAGGCATCTTTAATTTTTTTAATAACTTTTTCAAATCAACTTGGATTTTCATCAAACTTTGCAGATATCTTAGATATATATCAAGCTTACTGAATCCAATTTCATTTAGTTTTTTGTTGTATTGCTGTAAAATTTAAGAATTAAAGTAATTTTGGTAAAAAAAGGCTAGGATTTGCAATTCGGACAAAATAGAGATATTACACTTTAATTTTTTTAATAACTTTTTCAAATCAACTTGGATTTTCATCAAACTATGCAGCTATCTTACATATATATCAAGCTTACTGAATCCCATTTCATTTAGTTTTTTGTTGTATTGCTGTAAAATTTAAGAATTAAAGTAATCTTGGTATAAAAAGCTAGAATTTGCAATTAGGACAAAATAGAGATAGTACACTTTAATTTTTTTAATAACTTTATCAAATCAACTTGGATTTTCATCAAACTATGCAGCTATCTTACATATATATCAAGCTTACTGAATCCCATTTCATTTAGTTTTTTGTTGTATTGCTGTAAAATTTAAGAATTAAAGTAATCTTGGTATAAAAAGCTAGGATTTGCAATTCGGACAAAATAGAGATAGTACACTTTAATTTTTTTAATAACTTTTTCAAATCAACTTGGATTTGCATCAAACTATGCAGCTATCTTACATATATATCAAGCTTACTGAATCCCATTCCATTTAGTTTTTTGTTGTATTGCTGTAAAATTTAAGAATTAAATTAATCTAGGTCAAAAAAGCTAGAATTTGCAGTTCGAACAAAATAGAGATAGTACACTTTAATTTTTTTTATAACTTTTTAAATTCAACTTGGATTTTATTGAAACTATATAGCTATCTTGGTGATGTATTCTTCTTACTGAATCCCAGGTTGTTACAAAGTTTGTTGTATTGCTGTCAAATTTAAGAATTAATTTAATGTAGGTAAAAAAAAGCTAGGATTTGCAGTTTTGACAAAATAGAGATGGTACACATTAATTTTTTTCAGAACTTTTTCGAATCAACTTAGATTTTCATCAAACTCTACAAATATCTTTGCAATATATTGATCTTACTGAATCATAGGTTGTTATTTTGTTTGGTGTATTTCTGTCAAATTTAAGAATTTAATTAACCTAGGTCAAAAAGCTACGATATTAGAAATATATCTTTTCTCATAATTTGGGAAAAAGTATATATAAAATATTAATATAATTCCTTTAATGTTTTATTCCTTTTGATATACACTTTATAAATATATCAAAAAGGGATGAAACATTAGAAATTATTAAAATAGTTCTTCTGATTTGTGGTGATTTATAAAGCAATACCTTCTGCTTGGGGCAAACTTATTAAAAAGATCACATCTACCAGAGAGTTTTAAATTCTAAATAACATTTATTCAAAGTTGCAACATCCTGTTAAATCTAAATCACAGGGCTTTTAATTCACTAGATAAGTAATACACGAGTTTAAGAAAAGTAGGGCTTTCTTTTTACCTGTAAAACTCACGTGTACTGATGTAATTAAATCATGTATAGTGTCATGTCATTAAATTTGACAAAAAAATATTTTAAAACTTCATAACAACCTGGGATTTAGTAAGATCACCAAGGTAGCTAAATAGTTTTAATAAAATCCAAGTTGATTTGAAAAAGTTATTAAAAAGCTTAAAGTGTACTATCTCTATTTTGTTCGAACTGCAAATTCTAGCTTTTTTGACCTAGATTAATTTTATTCTTAAATTTGACAGCAATACAACAAAAAACTAAATGAAATGGGATTCAGTAAGCTTGATATATGTGTATGATAGCTGCATAGTTTGATGCAAATCCAAGTTGATTTGAAAAAGTTATTAAAAAAATTAAAGTGTACTATCTCTATTTTGTCCGAATTGCAAATCCTAGCTTTTTATACCAAGATTGCTTTAATTCTTAAATTTTACAGCAATACAACAAAAAACTAAATGAAATAGGATTCAGTAAGCTTGATATATATGTAAGATAACTGCATAGTTTGATGCAAATCCAAGTTGATTTGAAAAAGTTATTAAAAAAATTAAAGTGTACTATCTCTAGTTTGTCCTAATTGCAAATTCTAGCTTTTTATACCAAGATTACTTTAATTCTTAAATTTTACAGCAATACAACAAAAAACTAAATGAAATGGGATTCAGTAAGCTTGATATATATCTAAGATATCTACATAGTTTGATGAAAATCCAAGTTGATTTGAAAAAGTTATAAAAAAAATTAAAGATGCCTATCTGAATTTTTATATAATAATTTTTTTTTTACATATTGTAAAATTAAATTCTTTCATTTCACAGCAATAAATCAAACTACCTAATAAGCTTGAATTTTGTAAGATCAATATTTAATTTAGTTAGATGGGCTGATTTACACCAGTCAAAACTAAATTTGAAGGTCAAGACTAGTCGAGACAGGTCGAGACTGGTTGAGACTGAGTCGAGACTAGTCGAGACAGGTCGAGACTAGTCAAGACAGGTCGAGACAGGTCGAGCCTTGGTCAAGACCATTTCAGACTACACAAAGATCATCAAGTACTGAATCAGACTAATTAAGTAAAGTCGAGACCTAGTCGAGTACACTTAAGTACAGTTAAGTACAGTCGAGACAATGTCGAGACTAGTCGAGTAAAATGTGTGCTCGATTTTACTGGTCGAGCACAAAAACTGGTCAATTCAGACTCTGAGGAGTTTGTACTGGCAGTTAAACTTATATATAAACACTAGTCTCGGCTGATATTTCAGATCAAATACAGTATCACTACAATGTATATTTATAATTACCTTGTTATTTCTTGTATCAGTTTATTTATAAGTTCTGAATCATCTGGTTTTTCCTCAAGCTTTTTCCTCCAACTATTAAAAGCAAGCTAGAAAATAAATCAATGCATGTTTTTTGTAAATAAATTTTTAAAATACAAACCTTTTGATTCAGACACTTTAAAAAGAAATACCTTTCTTGAATTCTTTGTTGATAAATTAAAATAATTAAGTGAGGTCCTGACTCCATCAGACAAAGTTGACTTTTTCTTAACTCCTCAAATAATCAAGCATTTATTCACACATCTTTGTCTTTCACAATTTTAAGTTTGGGCTTTCCTGATGGAGGATAATTCATAACTTGCTGCTGTCACACCAAATATGTAAAGCGTAATTATCAATCTAAAGATATTCTGTTGTAATTTAGTGTGTGTATACCAAACTACCATCTCATCTGAATAGTCACCATGGAATCCATTTTGACCAGTATTGCAGTATATCATATGAGACACACTTAAATGTCTCGCCTGCTTTGCTGATTATGACTGAATTATATGTTGAAGTTTTAGAATTCAAGGTCTAACTACATGTTTCACAGCTTTAACTAGGTCAATGAACTAATAAAATCAGGTCAAGGTCAGATGAATCCTAACAGACATAAATGTGGTTGCTTGTTTTTTTATTCAGACATGATGTTTTAGTATATAGATTTGCATATTCATGATCTTTTTACAAAATTCAAAACAAGAACTTTGAAACTCTTAAAAACAATATGGACTTTCAAAATCATTTTGAGTTATTATAATATTTTCAGTTATAATATACAAGAAAGGAACTAAAACAAATGTTTTTCTGTACATAGTTCTTTTTATTTATATCCATTGAACTTGCTATTTATATTGAAATCTACACCATATGTTTTTTTATTTATGGACTTTAATAAGTTGTCCCTTAATTTGAGGTTTCACAGACACAAGTCAAATCACAAATAGGCAAGGAGAAAAATAAACAGTATTGTGTGGGATATAATGAATAACTATTTCTAGTTCTAAAAGTTGTTCATAACATTTTTATCAATGTAGTACCTAAACATGCAAGAGTGGGGTTCTTTCTCATAATATTGGATTTTTCTTTCTTTAAGACCTCTCACTAATGGTACTCGTAAAATAGTTGGATCTGCCCATTTTCTCACCAGAATGCACACACTTCTGAATCCCATACAACAGCAGCACTTATATATATATATATTTATATAAATATTTACATGCTCTTGTTCAAATTCAAGGACTTTTTTGTAGATTAATCTTTGTTCTTTATCATCATCTGTTAATCCTGTTGGTGTTCCAAATCTCCTGAAACCAATGATGAATCATTTTTATTTTTTTCCTATATTTTGGCATGTCACTGTGTTTGTTCCTTTAAAAGTGTCTCATTGAATTACAAAACTGAGGTCCAGGTTGAGAAAACAAAGGCGGACTATGAGGTATGAGCTTTGCTAATTGTAGTAGGTTGTATGGTGACCTATAGCTGTTAATTTCTGTAGCATTTCGTTTTTTGTGGAGAGTTGTTTCAATGGCAAGCATACCACATCTTCTTTTTTTTATATAACATAAGTTATGTACAGCTAGTTTCTAAATTTTACTGTTAACTTATTTTTGTATGTTGATGAATAAATATGTTTTAACAAAAACTGACATCCAGTCTTTTCTTTAGATGTTTAAAAACACTCAAAGTACATAAATGAATGAATCAATACAATGTTTAGGTCGAGAGCGCAGACAAACAGAGGGAAGTGTTTTGTGATCTCAAAGGAGACTACCCTGTACTTTGGTACCAATAGATGGATAAAACAATGTGTTTGTATTTTCCTTCTTTTTTTTTTAATACAAAATAGACATTTAAATGTGTTTCTTTTGTGGCAAACTTCTTTGTTAAAAAGATTTTAAACATTTATGTAGCAAAAAATTGTTTGATCCACTATGCCAAGTACAGGAAATAAGGTGCAACTATTTCTGTAGATTTCTACAGACCTGTAGTTAAAGGACATGGAAGACTTATTAAAAAAATCAAGCTATACCTTGCAGCTTGTTCTTCTAATCTTTGTTGTCTCTCATTCATTTTCTTCTTTAGCTATGCTAAGTTAAGGCTAAATACATGTATCATTGTAATAAAACTAAAATTATATAATAGCATACAATAAGCCTTAACAGGAATATGTCCATTTGGACACCATGCACTGAACTGACAACAAAAAAGTTTCAAGTTTATGTGACCACATCAGCATGGAAAACTATTCAAAACCTTATCTTTTATGAGACACCTGACAGACAACAGGTGGATGTAAACCTGGAAAACAGATCTGATTGTCCTTCATACTATAGTAGGCAGAGCATAAAAAAGTACAAATTCCATGAAATATTTAAGCAAACAATAATTTCTACATTATAATTTTCATAACTTAAGTGACAACATAACATTATTTCACATGCTTCAAAATAATTATCAATGTAATAATAATTCATAAATTCGAAATAAAAATCACACAATTAATCCTGTATTACTGTTGATTGTTGTTTATTTACATTAATAAATGCTCACATTAATATCTGAATTAACAGTTAACATTATATTCAAAACTTTCGCTTGCTATGACAATCGTAATGTGTTTAATTTTACATTTGTAGAACAAGGATACTGCTTCTTCTTGTACTTTTGCAACTGCTAAATTTTCTGCCATTTTCCTTTGAACTGTCAAACTCTGAAACAAAAAACCCCAACATAACTTCATATGATATATTTTATATATAAAATGGCACAAATAAAACCGGCCATACTGTTTCATTTAAAGATACTTCGTACCCGAAGATGGCACTTTTACAATGAATATTAGTTGGTAGAATCTTAAACATGTTAAATAAGGGGCGACAAATTTATAACATATGGATTCAAAGACATATTTTTTACATTTGACAATGGCATTTTAATAATTGCAATCAACAGCAAGAAAAAGGTTATGGTACGAGGGGTACACTGACACTGGTGTCTGTTAAAAATCTGGTATTTAATGTATAATTTGAATGGGTTGTTAGAAAATTTAAGATAAAACAGAAATTTAGAACATATAAAGCTCTGATGCATATTTTCCACTGATATCTTTAGTAAACAAAAATTACATAGTCAGTGGCCATTCTTCTCTTGGGGTCCAATCTAGCCAACCTTGCTTTGTAGGCCATCATCAATTGTTGGTTCTGTTTGTAGGCTAATTCTAGTGGAGACTGTTCCTTTGGACTGTAATGAAGTGAAATAGTAACCATTTTATCAAATAATAACCATAACTTATACACCTGTTATAGCACTTTTTATGATGAACAGTGATGCACTGTAAATTCAGAAATTATTGCATGTATTTATTATTGCAATTTTGTCATTTTAGACTTACATGCGATTTTAATTTTTACTATTTTTAGAAAAGTCCTGTTTAATTCATATAAAATATTTCAAAATGCAAGTTTAAATTATTGCGTTTAAAACTCTGTAGCAATTTTCGCAGTAATAAAAACCTCGCAATAATTTCTGAATTTACAGTAATCAATCATCAAATTAAGTTTCAAGGAAAAGAAAATTGAAGAAGAAAACATTATGTGTGAAAAGATTTTGTATTCAAACTACAGATGTGTCCATCAGAGTCTTGGGTGACTTGATGACTTATTGTATGTCATTCTTAAAATAGGATAAAATTGAGAATGGAAATGGGGAATGTGCCAAAGAGACAACAACCCGACCATAGAGCAGACAACAGCAGAAGGTCACCAACAGGTCTTCAATGCAACGAGAAATTCTCGAACCCGGAGGCGTCCTTCAGCTGGCCCCTAAACAAATATATACTGGTTCAGTGATAATAAACACCATACTAAACTCCAAATCCATACATTGCCAAATCAAGTACTGTGGATTGACAATGTTCATGGATTGAAGTATAATCATGATAATTGTAAAGTCATTGTTTCCAATAGTTCAAACAGAAAAGTTTGTACTTCATTAAATATTTAAATTCTTGGTTTGTCTGTATCTTTGAAATCCACTAAAATTGGTATCCTATGAATGATATAACTTTTCTATTTATAGAACATCAGATTACGAGAATACGGAATGGTCACAAGCAAAACAGTTTGAAAAGCATGGTCTTAAATCACCCACAAGTTTCAAATAAGTTTAATCATGTATGTAATCCCTTAGTTCCCAAATGGCCACTTTTTTAACATGTTTAATGCTGAGTGGTAATGTTCTAAAGCAGAAAACAGTAAAAACTGTTAAAACATATCCACAGCTGAACGTATTTTAACCTTATATTTGAAAAATGTTGTTTATAGCATTAGCATAAAGATATTTGAATAAGAATAATACTCACTGTTTAAAAGAAAATTACAACAAGAATGTGTCCATAGTACATGAATGCCCCACTCGCACTATCATTTTCTATGTTCAGTGGACCATGAAATTGGGGTCAAAACTTTAATTTGGAATTAAAATTAGAAAGATCATATCATAGGGAACATGTGTACTAAGTTTCAAGTTGATGTAACTTTAACTTCATCACAAGAGTGCACACACTGAAATGTCTCGCCTTCTTTACTAATCATTGAAATTATGTTGATAGTCCTAAGTATAAAGCTTTATTACAACTGTCACATAAACTTAACATTAACCAAGATAGCTAAACAAAGACCAATGAACCATGAAAATAAGGTCAAGGTCAGATGAACCATGCCAGGCAGACATGTACAGCTAACAAAGCTTCCATACAACAAATATAGTTGACCTATTACTTATAGTTTAAGTAAGAAAAATAGACCAAAACACAAAAACTTAACACTGTGCAATGAACCGTGCAATTGAGGTCATGGTCAAATAAACCTGCGGGACTGACATATAGATCATAATATATTTCCATACACCAAATATAGTTGACCTTTGGCATATAATATTAGATAAAAAGACCAAAACTTAAAAACTTAACTTTGACCACTGAACCATGAAAATGAGGTCAAGTTCAGATGACATCTGCCCGCTAGACATGTACACCTTACAATCATTCCATACAACAAATATAGTAGACCTATTGCATAAAGTATGAGAAAAACCGACCAAAACACAAAAACTTAACTATAACCACTGAACCATGAAAATGAGGTCAAGGTCAGATGACACCTGCCAGTTGGACATGTACACCTTCCAGTCCTTCCATACACCAAATATACTAGCCTTATTGCTTATAGTATCTGAGATATGGACTTGACCACCAAAACTTAACCTTGTTCACTGATCCATGAAATGAGGTCGAGGTCAAGTGAAAACTGTCTGACGGGCATGAGGACCTTGCAAGGTACGCACATACCAAATATAGTTACCCTATTACTTATAATAAGAGAGAATTCAACATTACAAAAATTCTGAACTTTTTTTTCAAGTGGTCACTGAACCATGAAAATGAGGTCAAGGACATTGGACATGTGACTGACGGAAACTTCGTAACATGAGGCATCTATATACAAAGTATGAAGCATCCAGGTCTTTCACCTTCTAAAATATAAACCTTTTAAGAAGTTAGCTAACGCCGCCGCCGGATCACTATCCCTATGTCAAGCTTTCTGCAACAAAAGTTGCAGGCTCGACAAAAAACTACCTTGACCAAAAACTTTAACCTGAACTTCGCACTATCATTTTCTATGTTCAGTGGACCATGAAATTGGGGTCAAAACTATAATTTGGCATTAAAATTAGAAAGATCATATCATGGGGAACAAGTGTACTAAGTTTCAAGTTGATTGGACTTCAACTTCTTCAAAAACTACCTTGACCAAAAACTTTAACCTGAAGCGGACGGACGAACGGAGGCACAGACGGATGGACGGACAAACGGAGGCACAGAGCAGAAAACATAATGCCCCTCTACTAACATAGGTGGGGCATAAAAATAAGGTTTCATGGGACTTTAATGGCTGTGTTATAGTTATTTGAAACCAAATGTTAAATCTAGCAACATATCCTTTTCAAATTACTTACATAAGAACATTATCAGGGAACACATTACATTTAGAAGATTGGAATTGATCTGATGGAGTACAAGGTTCAGACTTGGTACCACTTGGTTTATATGATGGTTGTATCTGTATACTATCTAATGAACTGCTTTGTGCATCTGAAAAATTAATCATTGCTTTAATTGTTTGAAAAATACACATCATAAGACTTGTTTGCCTTTAAAATGAAAAGAAGTACTGTAAATTCAGAAATTATTGCGAGGTTTTTATTATTGCGAATAATGCGACAGAATTGTAAACGCAATAATTAAAACTCGCATTTTGTAATATTTTAACTGAATTGAGCATGACTTTTCTCAAAATCGTAAAAATTAAAATCGCATTCAAGTTTAAAATGACAAAATCGCAATAATAAGTGCACGCAATAATTTCTGAATTTACAGTAGTAAAGTCTTTTTAGTCAATATTCATTCTTGAATGATTCTTTTTTAATTAATTGTAAAGGAGATTTCATTAATCATGTTAATAACTAAAGATATTTAACAATTCTTTAAAAATAATGTGTATGATGAATGTTAAGAGTAGTAAACATGATATAGTTTACTCTTAAATAAAAATGTTTTGATGTCATCTGAAGTTATACATGTATTTTTGATTTCATCATTGTTTGTGATAGTTTTAATCTGATTCTGAATATCAATATCTTAATTACATGTACATTCCTTTCCTAACATGTGTAAATGGTCAAAGAAAGTTAAAACTATTAATATTTGCACCTAAAAAGACACAATAATTTGTGATAAAGTCAGACCATATAAAGAGGCTGTGGACCAGTATAATAAACCACCAACATACTTCACCTACCAATCTGAGTAACAACTGCAGCAACCCTTTCCATGCACTGCTGACCAAGTCTTACCATCTTCACTGTGTCTTTTCCAATGATGACATTCAAGTTACCTAAAATTATATGTGATTATTGGTAAATTTCACAATAAATTTGCCCAGTGGTCAAAGAACAAAGGGCATACAGCCTAGGTGAAGCTTAATTCTCTAAGATAATATGAACAGGAAAGCAAAGCTGATAATATTCAAAACTTCTAAGGCTAACTTCAAAAACAGTATCAATATATATAAAGTTTGTATAAAAAAAACTGCTGAATTGAACATAAAACTATCATGATACTAAGATTGAGGCTAAGTTATTGTCACATGGAATTTATGGAAATCTATTTACACCCCCCACCCACCTAAAAAAAAATTGTTTGTGTTCATACAAAATTATAAAGGGACATAACTAGAGAACTGAAAAAAGTGACATCCCCCAAATTTAAACTTGCTCTGTGATTATGGAAATAAGCATTTTGTATATGTTTCATATCATTTGGTTGAAGCAAACAAAAACTAGAAAACAGAAACCTATATTGAGATGTTCAATGTTTTTCAACCTAAATGAAGTGTGCCTGCTCTTCAAGAAACCCCTTTATTTGACACAACTGTATTCATACATCCAGCACAGTCCAATAGATGCACAAAGATTTGTTGTTTATATTGGTTTTTGTTTATCTAAAGAACATTGCACAACTCCTTATGGTTGTTAAAACTTCCAAAGAATATACCATACTACTAGTATCCCTCATAAATATAATCTTGCATCCCCAGTTTGACTTTTAATAAATGAGACTGTATTTACACATTCAACAAAATTCATAGATAGAATATTAAAATAATGATTTTAAGAAATTTTCACAATGACTTAAACAGGTCAGGAACACTACCTTATACAGAAATGAATTAATTAGCATAAAATTGAGAATGGAAATGGGGAATGTGCCAAAGAGACAACAACCCGACCATAGAGCAGACTACAGCAGAAGGTTACCAACAGGTCTTCAATGCAACGAGAAATTCTCACACCCGGAGAATATATATTTATGTCCTTGCAATACGCAGCAAATGTTATTGTTTATTTACGTGTGACGCAATTTATTTTTTCCTGGGTTTTTGACCAATCCACTAAATGAGTAACAATGCATGATGGACTACTACGTGTTTACAATCAACCAAACATGCGTGTTATTTATTAAAATACAACTTATTTTTTGTTCAATGTGGGATTAACAATTTCGCTTAGTTTTTCATTTTTTGTATCCACATTTATAGTTCAGGATATAAAGTATTCGTTCAATGCTCAGATTAACAAAGAGTTGTTTCTATGCCAAGAAACAAGTGTTTGAATTACCCAATGTACAGCCATTAATATGTTTGATGATGACACCGAGATTTCAGGTATTCGTCCACCAGACAGCAGCGAAACAACAGTGAAAAACACAATTACCCATCAGACTAACTTACTAGTATAAAGTAAGCCGTCAAAACTAGCCGGTGCTAATATGCATGAGGGCAGCAAATTTTGTATACTGGAAGATAGTTAAAGAAAAATATATGATCCTTGAATTTTGTGTTCGTAAAAAGGCGAAGACTAGGAGTTTGTCAAAGATCTGATGAGATCACAAAACTTTCTAAGTTTTCACAAAATTTATTTTATGATATTGTACCTTCTTTTATGATTAAAAAGTAATTTAAATCGAGGAAAAGCATGTGTTTATTCCTTTGTCTTTAAGAAACAACAACGAATATTCATCAATAGGCCGAATAGGGACCAATTATACGGTATGGGTGTTTCTCATTGTTGAAGGCATTACAGATGCCCATCACTACTTACATCCATTTCATTTGAGCTTAAATGTATAGTTGTCCCATTGGCAATCATACCACGTCTCCTTATTTTTGTATACAAACATTTTTCAAAAAGTTCGGTTTTCCCTTATGAAATATTTACTGACGTCTGTAGAACACTAAGTAATATTTCCATATTGAGAATTTAAGCGATACAGAACATGCACAAAACCTATATGATCCATCATATTTCATTAAAACTGCACAAGATCTTTTTAAATTCTTGTCTGACAGTTTTAACAAAAACTATAGGTATAATTGATTTTTGACATATTTCAGTATTTGGGACTTTCAAACTTTTCCTTTTGTTCTGTAGGTAGTGAAGCAGCAACTGAGTTTCATTTTGTTTTTCGTCTTTACAAAGTTCAATTTTTTTCTAATAGCAACATTGGATTTTTTTTAACGGACTCTTACATTTGCCAACCTTATTAAAACCATTAATGATGCTATTCATTTTATGTGCGACAAAGTGGAAGCATTGATATGTTTTGTTAAAATTGCATTCTTTTACACAAGTAAATTTTGGTCCCTTTATAGCTTACTTTTCAACATTGAACCAATAGTTGCTTACTTTACTAGATTGTGTCTTGGATGGAAAGATGTCTCATTTGGCACTCATACCTCATCTTCTTAGTTCTATATACACGGCATGTTTCAGAAAAACTTATAGGTAATATGGAACCCACTATGATCCAGAGGATTTAAATAATTGGAGATTTTGACGTCGTTTGGACAGCAGCCAAACGATAAGAATACCTCTGAGGTATATTTTGGGATTAAATAAGCAACAGACAGACATTATCGATGGATGAAACTATACAAAGTACATGTATGTTAAGTTATTTACCGTCACCGCTTTAATAACACTTATATCTAGCATACTGAATATTATGGTGCTCTTACTTTTAGTTCAGGTCCTGATAAAAAAAAGTTTACACATCCAGTACAGATAGAAGTGTTTCAGTGCCAGTTTTCATGTTTTTCTACACAGAAAAGTTTTTGGAATGACATTATACAGGTTTAAAAGAGCTCAAAAATTGTTCATACTAGACAGTGGTCAATTCATCTAAAATTTCACTGTTTCACGCCGTGAAATTATTGCACAAGTACAATGCATAACAATGGAAAAAACCTGTTCAACTACTTTTACAAGGCGAAAAGGAAAGTCGAATCATGAAGCCTGTAAACAATATTTTTTTAATCTGAGCATGCAAATTGAAGATTATGTTATATATTTTACAATAAACATATTCGTAGACCAAAAACATTTATTTTCAGAGTCCCAGACACTATGTTAGTGGACAGTTTTTCCACTAATTCCACATGTTTTCAAATGGTGTAGACTCATAGTAGCCCACAATGCATTGTAGTTCATTGAGTCAATTGGTCAGTTTTTCAAGGCCGTATTGGCCTTGTGTTTTGGAAATTACTATGCAAATATATTTGGACGTCAGGAAATCTAGAGTTCTTGACCTGTTAAAGATAGGGACACTTATAAAAGCACTTTTGTTTATTTTCAAATGTCTTATGTCATGAATTATATTCCTTCTTTTCCATATGATTAGGTGACTAAGGTGGGCATATTAGTAAAGCCTTTATGCTAACCATACTGTAACACTCAACAATCATACATTGTCATATCACAGTTTATAAAATAGAATACAGGGATCATATATATTAACTCTACCTCCAAGTCTAGCATCTTGTAGCAACTTTGTACTAATTCTCAAAACACATTCTAAATACTTCATATATGATTCCTAAAAAAAATCATTGATACTTTTAAATGAACATGATGAATATATAAATGTATATGTATAAGTATGTATAACTCTTCTTAACATCAGCCCAATAATGTTAGATCTGTAAATTTAACTTTCACAATTTTTTTTATCTTCCCTTGCCAGGATTTCGAAATTCATGCCACTGAGATATTGTGGCACCAAATTTGCCTTGCACTATGCCATAAGGGCTAGACCACACAACCACCTAGGCTCTACAAATAATAAAGCTTTTGGTGGCATGGTGTTACCTTTCCTTGTCAGTTTTAATCTAGCGTCGTAACACAGTACATGATATAAGGCATGAAGATGGAATTGTTACAGATCTGACAGCTGATTTATCTATTGTAAAGGATCATACAAATTAATGTAAGATGTTATCACAGAGATAATTGTATCAAAAGTATGTCTGGACCACTGACGACTCTACAATCCCCACGAAGTTCAGCATTTTTGTGGTTTCACTTTTCCTAAACCTTTATGCTAAATCACCAGAAATTTGTTTCATATGACTTTAGAATTTTCAAGTAACAAGACAAGATGTCTGATGACACAAAGAAGTTTTGGCTGTTGTATGAGGCCAATGGTCATGATGGTCAAGTGTAACAGAATATGTAATATTCCACCATGTCCACTATTATTGTTGAAGCCATAAGGTTTGAATGGCATAGTCTAGACTGTGTCAGCAGTAACAGGGGCAAGTTGAAACTGACAGAGCATGACAGAAATTTAAAGAAACTTTAAATTTTGTAAATTCAATGTACATGTTTCCTCATAAATCATTCAACTGTTCAACAGTTGGTTTGTGATTACTAATTGAACTTTGGAAATGATCACAAACTTCACAGTTATCATATATACTTGAACTTTTCCGTCTCCATCTAGCTTTAACGCATCTGCTACTGTTCTCATCACTGTTGTGATTGTCGTATTTACAGCTGTCATCCTCAATATTCGTTTGTATTTAAACAGATTATTGTTTTAGGGCACCTGCAGCTTCATTTATTTTGCAGACAGCTTTTTGTCACTTCCGGGATACGGAAACTATCGACAGACAAAAGAAATTTAAATGTAGTATTTTTTTCTAAGTAGGCACAATTGTATAAAGAATTCACTTTGTTTTTACTTTATTTAATTTAATTGAAACTTATAATGAATAAAAAATAACAGTAATTTTCACTATTACGGAAATCAACGACAGCACATGTCAACAATGGCGGACACTGATGCTCCGACTTTAAGGGGAAAAGACATAAATGACTATCGCGTGGTAGATTTGAAGAAAGAATGTGATAAAAGGGGTCTTTCTAAGAGTGGAAAAAAGGAAGATATTGTAGAGAGACTCAGAACGGTAATGCAAAATAAACCGTATGAATATAGCATCTGAAAAATGTATCAGGTGTATCAAAGTGATTCAAACAAAATATTAAAAAAATCAAAATATAATTTGCTGTAGCGGCTAGCCTGTAGTATTTGGTATTTCAAAAAGCTATGTTCATCATTCTATATCACACTTTTACCTTGTTAAAGTACAGTTTAAAATGTCAGTAATAATTGTAGTCGAAGCCAAAATTGTTACCCAAGGGAGATAATTCTTAAATTATAGACTAAAAAATGGAAAAAAAACCAATAAATATCTCTTTTAAAGAAAGTCAAAGCACTAACAATGTCAGTTTGATTCTGTTGTTTTTTTCTTGGTTTTAGAACTTGTGACAATCACTATATAATATGGTTTACTACCATGCTCATTTGTCTTCGTTTATTTCAGTTCCTACGAGAAGAACAGGAGACAGATGAAAATCCTGAAAGTAAGTAACTGGTAGAATGATTGTTTGTAATGACTTTTCTTTATTTGCATACAAAAGAACATTTAGAATAACTTTCTGGCAGCTTGAATTAGGAGATTTATACAGTATATTATGTAAATTTTACTCCATTGATTAAACTTTTTTTTACCAGAACCAATAATGAATTAGCAACAATTAGATTATTACTTTTACACAAATCAATACTCATATAACATGTACAATATGTAGTAAGATGGATCATCAAATGTATTATCCAAAATAAAGATAACTAGATGATTCCAATCAGAAAACAGTCCATCACAGGAAAGGGTGTAAAAAAACTAAATATCACCATACAGTGTTCATAAATTTTGCCATGTACAAATAAAAAGCTAAAAAGGTCCTGGAATGAAACCTCTAGAAAAAGACAGTACAATGATAAGAATCTCAGAAATAAATCCAGATTCTTATTGTATATTTATATTTTGTTGAATGCCACATGTATTATATTGTTTAAGTATTGTTTTCTTTCTTTCTAGATCAAGATGATAATGAGCCAACAAATGCAGTGGTAAGAAAAATCAGTACTCCAATAAAACTACAAGTTTACTGTAACCATAAGGACTTATTCTTCATATCTTATTAATGGTTGTGGATGTGAATGGATTAATTCTAATAATCATTAAAACAATTATCAACAAATTCAGTACAAGTCTGAAGGATAGAGCTAAAATATAGAGAAAATCCAAACATACTTTTTCATTTATTTCACGCAAAGTCCCCTTGTGGAAACAGATCTATCTTTCAATCATAGACACAACAATAACTGCAAAAAAACAAATGATTATCAACAAACGAACTGACTAAACTCTTTCATCTTTTCACAGTATCAAATATAGATGAAAACTACAAAACTGTAATATCAGAAATAAAACAAATTATGTATGTTGATTTGCACAAACTTATTCCAATCATCTTTTTATGGAATACTCTTAACATGATTTAGTTAAAATAATTTTCTTGACTTGAAGTTGGTGTTGAGTCAAACATGGATGGGGGAGATTGCACATTTTAATTTATAACCATTATATATATGACATTTAAAAAAATTTCATAAATTGAAAATTGAAATAGGGAATGTGTCAAAGAGACAGCAACCTGACCAAAGAGCAGATAACAGCTGAAGGCCACAAATGAGTCTTCAATGCAGCTGGAGGCGTTCTTCAACTGGCACCGAAACAAAAACTATAGACTAAAAAATACAAAAAACAATAAATATCTCTTTATATATTTCACAGGAATCAGAAAAGAGTGATGTTATTAAATTGTATTTGGAAAAACAGAAAAAGTTACTAGCAGACAGGCAGGAAGAAATAAGAAGATTTTCAGGTAATATTTGAGATTAAAAGACTGTTTGTGATAAATATTTTACCCAAATTGTCCTTCTCGACAAATGTCATAGATTTTTCATTATCAGGTATGAAAAGAACAAAAAATCAATTACTTCAATAATATTGTACAAAAATTCAATAGATAAATAACTCAGTTATGAGAAAATACTTCAAAAATCTGAAAGAAAACAAATGCAATTCAAATATCCAATCCTTACTGAATGTTATAACAGAATGTAAATTAATTTCTTAGTAGTAATTTAAGTAATTGTGTTGCATTTTACAGATGAAAGTGCATCAGAAGAATGTCAAAGTCCAACCAAGAAAGACAAACCAGATCTTTCTGCTAGAAAAACTCCAGAACAAAAGGTAACTTATTTTAGAGACAAACCAGCAATATTCTCTTCCTTTGGTTTGAACACTATACAACTGCATTTTATGTATAATGACAAAGTGGTTGATACTGTTTGATATTGTCTATTGAAGAGAAAAGGTATTTTTATCATGTCAAAACTTGTGATGTCATGGTGAAAGCTAATCTTTTGTTCCTTACACAAATGTTACTGTAATTGGTTAGCACCGTAGACAAATTCAAGGTGATATAACCTGCAACATATGTTCATATGCCCATGACTGTTGTAAATTTACAGAGTGCTAGAATTTCTAAATCAATAGAAGAACTTATAAATATCATCAACAAAAAGACCCCAGGTCATCATTTCAAAGGGGATAAAATGACCTTAAAAAATATAAAACACAAATTCTATATAAATGACAGTTTCTTAAAAAAGCAATTCAACATATGAAGTTGAGCACTTAGTGTAGAGATCATAGGCCTTGCACATTGTGCATATTTTCTTTAAAAATCTGTAGCCATTGAAATTTGAATTTGAATGGTTTGCACAGTTAGACCAGAGACTAAAATTTTGTTTTTCTGAGTTTTGTCAGGAATTTAAATTTCAATTCTTAGTGAGCTTCAGGAAAAAAACATGATATAAATTACTGCGAGCCAATGTGTATTAGGAGGAGGCTTTACTTTTCTCCTATTTGTGTTATACATGTTTTAATTAAGCAAAATGACATAATGAGACAAGTATATTTTAAATCATGACTATCATTGCTTGCTGGTATAAACTTTGTTTGTCTTGTTATATAAAAATAAGATTTGATATGATTGCCAATGAGACAAATGTTTACCAGAGACCAATGAACAAGGATGTAACAAAGACAGGTTACTTTACAGCATTCAACAATGAGCAAAACCTATACTGTAAAGTAAGCTAGAAAAAAATGAGGGAGATGAATTGTAAATATTTTTCTCAATAAAATAATTAACTAAGTATATTCATTCAGATAACAACTGATGCATTATATTTGCAAAGAAAGGGAGATAGCAATGCAGTAGTAAACATTCATTTAGAAATAGAAACATCATATAGTAACCATAACATTTGCTACAATTGTCTGTTTTAGGTAAAATAATAAGCCCCATATTGTGACCATATAAGTATGAGTAAGATATTTTTTTTTCTCAGAAAACTTCAGAAGATGGTGCTGGTGATTCCAGGGCCTCAAGGAGAAGGTCAAGTACCCACAGCAATACAGAGGAAACAGCACAGACAGAGGTGACGTCTCCAATTCAACCAAGGCCTAAAAGAGGATGGAGAAAGTCTAGAGATGGTCCTGTTCCACAGGAAGAAGCAACACAACCAGACGAGCAAGCAGCTAAGATTGTAGAAAAGTCTACAGAAGAGGATAAGACCACAGAGAAGGTCAAGGTACCTGAGGAAGATGAGGTCTCAGACAATGTCAAGGTTGCTGAAGAAAAAGTCTCAGAGAAGGTCGATGTTGCTGAGGAAGATAAAGTCACAGACAAGGACAAGGTTCCTGAGGAAGATAAAGTAACAGACAAGGTCAAGGTTCCTGAGGAAGATAAGGTTACAGACAAGGTCAAGGTTGCTGAAGAAGAAAACGTAACAGACAAGGTCAAGGTTCCTGAGGAAGATAAAGTCACAGACAAGGTCAAGGTTGCTGAGGAAGATAAGATCACAGACAAAGTCAAGGTTGCTGAAGAATTCAAAGATTCAGGTATAACTGAAAAAGTTGCAGAATCAGGCACACCTAAGGATTCAAGTATCAGTTTAAAAGCTGTTGATACAGATCAACCTAAAACAGAGGATTCCAAAATAGTAGAAAAAAGCAAAGGTGAAAATAAAACAGAAATCAAAAATATATGTATTGAAGAATCAAAGGAGACATCAAATGGTAATGATTTCAATTGATATAAAATATTGGTGATGGGTAATAAACTCTGATATAATATATATAAACCATTTTAAACATATTCGGTTTTGTAATTTCTAAAATATTTATAATAAACTTAAGTTGTTTCTTTTAGAATTTTTCATGATTAAAGGTTAGAAGACAAAAACATTTATTAAGAATGCATTTATTAACTGTTTGCATTATGGTTTTGTATTAATTTGAACATATTAATATTAATTGGATTACAGGGAAATCCTTGTTTTTTAATGAACAAGATAGCCCCTGTATAAGATGCATTATAAATGAAATAGGAATTATTAAAGTCAATTACACAATACTAACTTAAGTTCTTTAATTGAAATTAACAGCTTATAAATTTTGTGTAGCTGAAGCACTTTTCTGGGTTAACCTTTAACACAATAATGTTTTTGGTTGATTTGCTATCTAATTGATGTATATTGAAAATCTTACTTCATTGTTATTTGTATTAAAAGCAGATATAATGACTCATTTTTGCAGAACCTGTTAAGTCAAGGTCAAAATCTCCTGAAGATAAGAAAAGACGAGAAAGAAGTATGTCTGCTGAGAAATCAGATGAATGCAGCAGGGAGAGGGAAAAGACCAGTGGGCGTCGCCGATCTGAAAGTGGCAGTAGTGACAGGGAAAAGTCAAAGAAACCAAGAAGGTCAAGGGCATCTAGTAGTAGTAGCAGCAGCAGCAGTAGGTCAAGATCACCACTGAAAAGGAAATCTAGGTCATCTTCAAGGTAACAGAAAAATTGATTAGCTAGATGAAGAGGTTTTATTGATTAATGGTATTTAATGTCTGGAACAATTACAACTTCTATGTTTTTTAATGCTAAGAATAATCTGTAATACATTCATAGGCTTTCACTCCACATGCAAAAATTCCAGAAAAAATAAATCTATCAGTTATGTTTTTTACTTTTTTTCTAGTTCAAGTTCAAGATCAAAGTCTAGATCTAAGTCACCAACAAGAGGGGCAACAACCCAACCAAAATTGCCAAGAAAATCTAGGTCAAAATCACCAGGTAATAGATCATCATCAAGGTCAAGATCACCACCATCCAAAAGAAGATCCAGATCATCAAGTTCCAAGTCAAGGTCACCATCACCAGTGCCTGAAAAGGTTAATATTTTTACGTACAGTTTGTATTTATCCGTGCCAATAAGTGTTCTTATACTGTATCTGAAATTTATAAAGATATCAGATTCAATATTTATTAAAATCGTAGCTTGAAGGACAAACATGTACAACACCAACACATCTTTAGTTGTAAAGTTTAGCTTTCAACCAGTTGTTAGTTTCTGTTTTGGGTTAGAAGGAGACTATTAAAAAAATTATCTAATAGAAAAGTCAATCAGTATTTTATCATTCGTAAGTATCTTGGGGAAAAATTGAAGTCTTGAGAAAAAATTAAGTTTTACCTGTGGGATTGCCCATAATATTGCCTCCTAATAATAAAACTGATTGCTATGGTAAGGAACAAGTATATAACACCTGTCAATAACCCTAATAAACAACAATCTGTTTGGAAAGAACTTGTCTTTTATTTTTTGAAGCATATAATTTATTGTTGCAGATTCAGATACCTTCAAAAATGGAAGTTGAGGAAGCTGTGTCAACAACATCAACACAGGACGAGGAAGTAAAGGAAGACGAGTAAGAATTCTTTGATATCATGACCTATAGGCATAAGGGCTGCAGCTTGTATTTATTTTACCCACTTAGCATCAAAAGTGAACTTTTCAGATAAAAATCTGATCTGTAAAACATATGATAGTTCTTCATATTTTCAACCCAATTTTTTGGAGAAGAAATTTCTAATACACCTTTTATATTACCTGTGACAAAATTTCTACAATTATTTTGATGAACCAGGAGAAGATTAAACAGAAATATATATTATATATATATGTTCTAGGTTTTGAATCAGTATAAAAATATGGAGATATGTTATGATTGCCAATGAGACAACTGTCCACCAAAACTCAAATGAAGTAAATATAATCAATTAAAGGACTTCAACATTGTAAAAAAACATTCTTTATAGTCAACTAAAAAAGTCTCAGACATGAAAAATGTAAAATAATCCAAACGAGAAAACTAACAGCCTATTTTAAAACAATTTACGAAAAAACAAATATGACCGACATTAACCAAAGACATCCACTGATAGTTGTTTTGAATGATTTAAGTTCCTTTTAATCAGAATGAGAAAATACTAAAAAAGATGCTATCGAAATCATGACAAGTTGCAACAAATTTTATACTTATCCAATATACATGATATATATGTTATTTTCTAAAAAAAAAATGATTTTAGGAGCTCTTCAGCAATGGAGGTAGAAGAAAGTGACACTAAGCCAGATACTACTGTAGAATCAGTATTTGAAAAGGTATGTTAATCTGTTCAGCTGTACACAAGTAGGGAAGGAGTATTACAAACATTGAATTGTGAAAAAAAACATATTTTGATAGGTGAATATTTATGTAAAGTTCACAAAATATTTCATGGAAAGTTAAGGACCACTCATGACAATGGCAGTAGTACACATTCTTGCTTTAGTTCAGACTTAAAACATCTTTGAACCTGAAGATAATTGTTAAATATATTATTAATCCTGACCCCAATTTTAAGTATTGTATATTGAAAATTTATTTCAACAGTACAAAAGTATCATTTCAATATTCTTAATTTGAATTACAAATGTGTTTACACTATGCATAATTACTGAAATAAAAGCTTGAAGAATAAGAGTATGAAAAATGTCTACTCGTTTTTTAATGAATTAAGTGCTTCTTTAAAGATAGAAAATAGGTATGCTACCAGTTTTCTAAAAAAATTAATTGCTGCTTTTTAAATGCAAATCATTTGATAGATATTAATGAAAATGTCAGATGTCACAGTATATGTAACTGCACAATTTCAATTATTCTAATAAGATTTATTTAACAAAAATTGAAATTAAAAAAGATAAGGCCTGTTTCTCTTTTATTTATAGACTATTGCCATTTCATGTGAATTACGTTAATTCTAGTAATTTGAAATATTATTTTGTACTTGAGTAAACTCCTTCTCTAGAATACAATTTTTAAATAAATTTTTCACAACTCACTAGAGCCAAAGACAAATGGTACAAGGATGAACAAGGACCAAACTGAGGAATTTCTCTTCACTTCCCGAACCCCTGCCCCACGGTCAAGGTTGTCACATCAAGTTCTTTGTTGAAAATGAAAATTCAAAGACTGCTATGTAGGAAAGTTCAGATTGACATTGAAAGAAAACTTTTACACAAGTAGGTGGACGAAATTTTGATTTTGAACTGTGTGAAGTGAAAATTCCTTCTATGGAAAGTGACGTATTGGAATCCTTCATAAAATCTAGTTTTGGACTTAAAAGAGTGATTTTGCACTTCATAAAGTGATTTTTTGGACTTCATAAAGTGATTTTGCACTTCGTAAAGTGATTTTGGACTGTGTAAAGTAGGCAGCTGTTAGTCTCAAACTAACAGTTTGCTGAATTAATTCTAAGTGCATTGAAGTGTATAATTATCTGGGCTTGATAAAGGAGTGTATCTTTATGAAAACTGCAAGGATTGCACTAGTATATCTTATATTTCCTGTTAGTGACAAGGATATTTTATCTGGACTTGTAAAAAAAGACATCTGTTAGTCTGGACCGAACATGTCACTTGACTCTTAAAGGATTGAAGTAAAATTTTCAGAAAACTGCTTTTTATTCCTTTTGTTAATTGAAAACTTTCTGGTTGTGCAATTCTGAGAAGCTGGAGTAACATTTTGTTTGGACTGCATTTAGTATGCATTCGTTAATCTCAAACTAACAATTTGCATAAGTTTTACATGCTAGAAAGTATTGTCAGTTTATTTTGACTTTCTGGAGAATAAATCATTGTATTTTTCGAAGAAGCCATTACTGGACTAGGGACTAGGAATCATGAAGTTTTATTGACTCTGAAGCCGCACACCATTAAAACCTTGTAGTGAGTGTTGTAATATACATGTTATATACTATTCAGTATTAATTATGGAAGTGGAAAAAAAGATGTGGATTTTAACCCTTGATTACTAATTTCAAAGATGAACAATCAGTAACTTGTCATATTGTTACCATCAGCTGAAAAACTTCTTTTGTCTCTCAACACAGCCAAATAATTACATGCAACAGTAGCACAGGAATGGATATTCTTTCAGCAAGCTTTTTGTACTGTGAAGAACTGTTAACCTCAAACTTGCAATCTGCTCTGAAGACCACCACAACATAGAATAGATGAGCACTAAACTGTAATGGTGCTCTTTCTTTCGAACTGATGATCACTGTATGAGTTATGCCAAATTTGTGTACAAACTTTTAGGAATTCTTTCATGTGACACTTACAAGATGAAAAGGCTTATTTTTGTATCAGCTGTGATTTGACATTTAGCATCTAAGATGATAGATCATGCTGTGACGTTATACGTGAAAGTCAAATGTAACCTGCCAAGATGTAATTCAGTATAAACATTGCATAGGGACATGCTAAGTACTGTCAGCTACAGTTCTTAGTCATTTAAAACTTGTACGAAACTTATGAATGCAAATTCAGGAACAGTTTAGATCATACTGAATCTGAGATCATATGAACACTTCAGAGCAAGCTATTTTACCTGAAGCTTTATACTGTTAGAAGGCAGATCTAATTAAGTGACAACATGGGTTTTCCCTGACTCACCCCATTCCCTGTTTAACATTAAATACAGCGGGAGCAGCAGAAAAGGCAGTAACCACCTGGTTTGTTTGAAAGAAGTTAATTTGTGTTAATCATCTTGCGTTTTAATAATTCATGCAGTCACATGTTCAGTCAAACTCAACAGTTTTGGCAATCTTTGAAATAATTTGAATCATTAATTTATTAAAAATTATCCTAGAAAAAGTCAGACTTCAAATAGTTTTGAATCTAGGACTCAAATTTGGAAATTATTTCATCCTGTTCAATAAATTTAATTGTTATTATCTCTCTAAAACCTAACATGTGATTGTACAAGATAAATGTGTTATATTGTTACTAATTCATGTCTTATTCTTCAGATGCTATATGTACATGCATGTAGAAACCAAAAAAGTTTTCAAAAACAAAAGGAATAAACTATTTAGGTTAAAACTATATGTCCCAATTTTATCTTTCATGCAGAAAAAGACTATAATTTTACCTTTTTTTTTGTGAGAATAAGACCATACATCAGCATGTTATGTACATAATTTATAAAAAGGAACGTAGAAATATTCAGTGAGAGCATATTTTCTCTAAATAATTTACACTGTAGCATATTTGGCTTTATACATTTGGCCGCCATTTAATTTAAAAACTTTAAAAGTAAAGACACTGTTTTAGCAATTGTTTGGGTCAGCTATTACATAAAATTGGGTTTCAATGCATAACAATACATTTGACACCACAAACCATTATTTTTTTTGAGCAAATAAAATTTGGTAAGCTACGTACATGTATCTCCAAATTAAGGTCATTTGTATCCTGTTACATCGTTATATATTATTCATGGATACCAAATTTTGTGTATGACGATAATTCACTGGTTATTTTAAGTTATATTTACAAACTTTTCAAAGAAACTAATTACACATGTTACATTTTTTGGAAGTTGAATATTTTCATGATATTTTTGTGTTCTAAGAGGGAAGTAATGCCCTTTACCGTCAGGCTTCAAATGGTCATTTCTGGCTGCTGTTAGAGTGAAATTGGTTAAAATTTTTCAATGATTTGTCAAATTATTCTTATTTTGATTTCGTCAGACGTCTCAAATAATTATCGTTACCATCATTTTTGGAAAAAAATTAATCATGTTAATGTTATTAGTCAAAATCAGTCGATTTTTGTTGAGCCTGCGACAAAAGAGCCTGCGACCGACAGTCACAGAAAGCTTGACATATAGGGATAGTGATCTGGTGGCAGCGTTAACTAAGTTTTTAAAAGCATTATATTTTAGAAAGCGGAAGAATGGATGCTTCATACTTTGTGCATTGTTGTATATGAATGCATCATGTTACAAGGTTTCCGTCAGTCACATGTCCAATGTCCTTGACCTCATTTTCATGGTTCAGTGACTACTTGAATAAAAAGATAAGATTTTTTGTAATTTTAAATTCTCTCTTATTATAAGTAATAGGATAACTATATTTGGTATGTGTGTACCTTGCAACTTCCTCATGCCCATCAGACAGTTTTCACTTGACCTCGACCTCATTCCATGGATCAGTGAACAAGGTAATTTTGGTGGTCAAGTCCATATCTCAGATACCATAAGCAATAGGTCTAGTATATTTGGTGTATGAAAGGACTGTAAAGTGTACATGTGCAACTGGCAGGTGTCATCTGACCTTGACCTCATTTTCATGTTCAGTGGTTACAGTTAAGTTTTGTGTTTTGGTGTGTTTTTATATGCCCGTCAAAATTTTGATGGGAAGTATTATGGTATACAAATGTCTGGCGTCCTTCCGTCTGTCTCTCTGTCCGACTTAAACATGTTTCACTGTAACTTGAGAACGACTTATCCAAATTTCATGAAACTTAATATAGTTGTTTCTTATGATGGTCAAATGAATTGTATACATTTTGGTGAAAATAAGATTAAAACTTTTTGAGTTACGGCACTTTGTAACTAAAACAGAGGTCTGTTTTTTTCACATGTCACACCGTATCTCAAAATGATTTTTGATTATTGCTTATAACTTTACACACTTCGTAGTTATATTAATCTTAAGATCTGTATACTTTTTGGTGATGATTCAAAATTTCATTTTTAAGTAATTGAGTATTTTGTAAAAAAGGGGGAAGTTATTTTTACATGTTGCGCTGTATCTCAAAAACGATTTATGATTATTACTTAAAACTTTACACACTTCTTTGTTGCATTAATCTAAAGATCTGTATACTTTTTGGTGATGATTCAAAATTTATTTTTCAGTTATTGAGTATTTTGTAAAAAAGGGGGAGGTTTTTTTTACATGTTTCGCCATATCTCAAAAACAATTTATCATTATTGCTTACACACTGCTTTGTTATATTAATCTAAAGATCTGTTTACTTTTTGGTTTTGATTCAAAATTTTATTTTAGTGATATTTAGTTTTTGTAAAAAAAAAAAAAGAGGGGGGGTTTCACATGTCCCGCCGTATCTCAAAAACAATATATGGTTATTGCTTAAAACTTTCTCAGAAACTATTTATGATTATTGCATAAAACTTCCACACAAGAAGACAGGTGTATCATGTGCTCATGGCACAGCTGTTTATTTTTTATACTATATACAATAGGTCTTCTATATTTGGTGTATGGAATGATTGTAAGGTGTACATTTGTAGGTGTCTAGCTGGCAGGTGTCATCTGACTGTCACCTCATTTTCATGGTTCAGTGGTTGAAGTTAAGTTTTTGAGTTTTGATCTTTTTTTCTAATACTATATGCAATAGGTCAACTATATTTGGTGTATGGAAATATTTTATGATCTATAAGGTCCAACTTGTTTCACAAAGGATAGGCGAACGGCTAACGGCGTACGCCGTATTTTGACTCAAAACAAGTAAACCGGCATATCATCCAACATTAATAGGAAAATAATAATTTAGCCTTTAAATCTGCATTTTTGCATAATTACATATTTAAGGAGTTTTATTAAAACATTGACAAAAATATTCATGCTTTAATATTTTTATTATCTTAATTTAATTGTATTTTAGGTTGTCATTGCTTTGTTTTTAAAGAAATTTTCTGTTTCGTAATAGGTTTAGAGATTAATTATTATGTTTTAAAAAAAGAACGTTTTCTCTTCACCATCTTCGAAGTATGAAGATAAATTGCACATAACAATAATATTTTTTCGTTTACTGGTTGTTTTTCAGTATTTGTAACCGTTAGTTTTTCTCACTTACACTCTTTCCGCCATCTTGAAATGAAAATGCGCCGCCTTCGCCTGAGTCCTGAGATAGGCGAGGGCGGCTTAAGCCGTTATTGGGTGCGCATCCAAAATTTTGTGAAACAAGTGCACCGGGCGTTTGACACCGGCAAAAGGCGTACGCCTTTTTCCGGAAACAAGTAGGACCTAAGTCAGTCGCGCAAGTTTTATTTGACCTTGACCTGATTTTCATGTTCATTGCTCAGTGTTAAGTTTTTGTGTTTTGGACTGTTTTTCTTAAACTACATGTATCAGCAAAAGGTCAACAGTATTTGTTGTATGGAAGAATTGTTAGCTGTACATGACTGCCTGGCATGGTTCATCTGACCTTTACCTCATTTTCATGGTTCATTGGTCAATGTTTAGTTTTCTTGGTTAATGTTAAGTTTATGTGACAGTCATGACAGTTGTAATAAAGCTTTATGTTTAGGACTATCAACATAATAACAATGAGTAGTAAAGAAGGTGAGACATTTCAGCGTGTGCACTCTTATTTTTTATCGTCCAAAAGAAAATATGCATTTTATCGTCATACAGCAAAAATTACCGTTAAAGTCATCTGGCAAGAATTTTTACTGTTATCGTCATTACCCTATTACCTCTCCATCTAAGGTTACATTAATAAATACATGAAGTTTGGTATCTAATAAATGTCATTACCTGATTACAGTATTATATATGTATAATGATAGTATTGGAATGAAACAAAATGAGGTTTATATCAACTTTGATGTAGTGTGTTAAACTTTACAATGTTATAAAAGAAATACATAGACAAACTGTTGAAAAGGGATATGTTGATATGTTTTCTGTAGGAAACAGAAGGGGAGACAACAATGGAATCAGATGTATCACCAGAGAAGATGAAAAAGAAAATCTTGTCTCAAGGTCTGTACACTTGCCTGTAAAGTCAAAGGCTACATTCTAATAGATATAAGAAGATGTGGTATGAGTGCCAATGAGACAACTCTCCATCCAAGTCACAATTTGTAAAAGTAAACCATTATAAGTCGGATGTACAGTCTTCAACACAGAGCCTTGGCTCGCATGTGCACCAAACAACAAGCTATAAAGGGCCCCAAAATTACTAGTGTAAAACCATTTAAACGTGAAAACCAACGATCTTATCTATATAAAAAATGAGAAACAACAAGCACTTATGAACCACATCAACAAATGACAATCGACAACTACTAATCATCAGGTTCCTGACTTAGGATAGGTGCAAACAAATGCAGTGGGTTTTAACGTTTTAATAGGTACCAACCTTCACTCTTATCTGAAACAATAGAGTATAGAAAGACACACTATGAAATATCAATTGAAATGACTTAACTCAATCAAAAGACAAATTAACACAAGTGAACATACACTGAACAAATAAAGTAAAAAGTTTAATTTAATAAAATAAGTATGAAACAAAACAAACAAAAACTTCACAAAATAACAATATTGAACAAAGTTCACTTGAAAAATCCACCGAAACAACCCCATGGAACGGCATGGTTTTACACGAATATGGCATTATTATCTTGCTTAAAAGGTAATCCTATATTTTTAAGTGACAGTAACTGATCTTTAATTATGTTACAAGAACATATCCCATAATCATAATAGTCAAATTGTTTCTTGTTATTTGGTGGTGTCTTGAAAAGTTTTAATGCAAAATTATTGTAATGAAACTAACAATAGTTTAATGAGAAATTCATTTGTGAATGAAAAATTAACCATGAATGCTACTTTTGAATTCAGGTATTGACAGAGAAGAAGGAGAAAAAGAAGAAGAAAAGGAGAATGTGAAAGAGAAACCTGCGAGAAAGAGGAAATGGGGATCTAAGACGGGGCAGCCAAAGGGAGCGAAGAGGATCTCTAGTTACAATATATCTACAGACTCACTGAAGGTAAAGAAAGTACACAGAAGAAATAATAGTCATTGTGAAATTAAAAGATATATGGCAAGAAAATAAAAACTTTTTTTGATTAATTGAAAGTATATATAACAAGTGATTATATCCCTCTGAATTGCTATTTTACGAAATTTTCCTTTGATAAATAACACATTGCTGAGAGGGTGATAGATCAGATATGTACCCTCATAAAAACATTGTCAACCTTGGCTTCGTCTCATTGGACAATGTTTTCTCGGGGTAACAATCTTCTCTATCACCCTCTCAGCAATGTGTTATTTATATAATGATTATATCTTTAAATGTAGAAGAAAAAAAAACATTTTATACTGTGTCATTTTCAGATTTTATAAGAGAAAAGAATATTCATTAACCTCATAAAGACATTAGAATCAGTATAAATATTGGTTAACATTTGATATGTATTTAACAGGGATTGATTCCAGAAATCAAGTTGACAGAACCTGTCCTTGACCTTGGTAATGATGATGACAGGATCTCTGATGTAGAAGAAGACAAAAGAGATGTGACAATTAGGAGAACTGTGGTAAAATATCTGTACACTTGATCTCTTGGAATTATTTTGAAATTTTGATAATTGATTATTTTCTCAAGAGTTTACAGGTCTGTAGGAATAAATTACCGTGATATGATAGTGAAACATATTTATTAAGTCCAAATTTTGTACAGAGGTGGTTGAATTTTAATTGATCTATGCTAAATTTATTCAGAAGTAGGATTTTTGTACGTCATATATATCCTAATTAAGGTTTAAGCATATTGCATTAAGTAACATAAACATTTGTCTATTATGTAGGTTGTTAAAGATGATGAGGCTAAAGAGGACTTAGAGGAAGGGGAAACTCCTGATTCTCCAGAAGAGGGAGAGACTGTGGAAGAAGAAAAAGAAGAAAATGAAATGGAGGTTCAAGAGGATAAAAGAAAAGTTAAAAAAGGTAAACAATGTTGAAAAATGAAAAAATACAGATAGTAAGATAATGTTTATTCATGCTATTGTTGGTTTACTATCATTGATGTGACTGCTCCAAATTTAATCTACACACATGGGGAGGGGATACTTAGAACTTGCCTTTCTGTACATGATTATCATTTTTTTTATATAAATATTCATCTCTCTTACCATAAAGAGGGGTATTAGACCTTGATGTTTGTTTTTCAATCTGACCTTTTGCCAACAGTTTTCATTTGATTTTAATGAAATGTACATGTATGTAAAAGGATAGCACAGCCAATATCTCACATGAATTTGAAAGGCACAGTTCATTATTTGTGTTTATAGACCATTAGGGCAAAGTCTATTTTGTAAAAATATTGTTTCATCCTGGATGGGGTAAAGAAAGAACAAAACATGTTTAGAATTCACTGTGGGAAATCTTTCCCCTGGGGGTAAGATGATCAGATGTCTTTTCCCTGGGGGTAAGATGATCAGATGTCTTTTCCCTAGGGGTAAGAGGATCAGATGTCTTAAACTGTGGACATTCCTTATAAAACAAGTTAGAAAATTACTCTAAGATGTTTTAAGATTTTACAGTCCTTTTGACTTATCCTCAATAGATCCTTATTTTCTGCCTACTACAAAAATTGTATATTTTTAACTCAACTTTTGAATGTACTCACAGCTGTCAATCATTGTTTGCTGAATATTTTTTTTTACATATAATTTTCAATAAAATAATAATGTAAAAATTATTTCTTCAGCTGAACAAGTAGTTATACGAAGAGTGAGTCAGAAGAAACCGCTTATTGAAATGGAAGAACCAGCCCAGGTCAAATCAAGGTCACCATCACCAGCAAGGAATCCTGTTACTAATATTGTTCATTTGAGGAATCTTGTACGACCTTTCACCTTACTACAGCTAAAGGATTTACTGAGAAGAACAGGCACATTGACAGATGATAAATTCTGGATAGATTCCATCAAGTCACATTGTTATGCTACAGTAAGTGATGAGAGAATATAATCAAAGGAGGATGCAAAGGGGGTAGGGCATTGTGTCCCATTAGGTAGAACCTTATCCTCTCTTCAAATATATTTTTGAGATTTTTTTATTTTTTTTGACGAAAACATGCCTTGCTTTGTCTCTGATAAATTATAGATAGAATTGGAAAAGATGTGAGGGGCTTGAAAAAATATTTCAAGGTTAATTTGTATATCTTGCTAGCATATTGCCATACGGAATGAGACTGTGTAGAAAATGCAATCAAGCTATGCTTGAAGAAAATAATTGATTTAGGCTTTTTTTTTTGTGATTGTATAAAATTATAAAATCCTTAATGTATGCCAAAACTTATAAGGTTGGGTTTCTAAATATATGTGATGTAAAAAACAAAGCAACATTCGCATACAAACACAAAATATGAAATCTAAAAATCTCTTTAACGGGAAAAAAATTTGTGAAGATAAATATGGTACATTTAAATGGATTACTCAAAATATTAAGAAACAATAAACATGTAATGAATTTTATACATGCAGCATTGTGAATGCAAATAGGCCTACCTGCACCGAAAAAAATATTTAGACGGGGTAATCTGTTATTCATGTGTAATTCAGGTCTCAGACAGTGTATATACTGTGACCTTTCCCGACTTAGAGCTTATATCCCCCTAGCCTTCGGCTCAGGGGATATAAACTCTTAAGCTGGGAATGTCACAGTATATACCCTGTCTGAGACCTGAATAACATATAATATATGCTATACTCAAAGGGTAAAATTGATTATTTATATTTACATGTATAATTTTTCTGTATAAAGGAAATAAACATCAATGTTGATGTAAAATTTGATTTTATTAACTTGTATCTATTATTTTCTGTTGTAGTTTGAGACTGAAGATCAAGCTGTAGAAACGAGGAAAGCTTTACATGGAAAAAAATGGCCGTCATCTAATCCTAAAATATTACAAGTAGATTATGCCACTCCAGATGAGGTATGTTTACTGAAGGCCATATTATGTCTATAAAATTGAGAATGGAAATGGGGAATGAGTCCAAGAGACAACAACCGGATTAAAGAATAAAAACAGCCTAAAGCTCTTCAACACGAGGCAAATCCCCACCCAGAGGCGTGGTTCAGCTGGCCCCTAAACAAACTTGTGTACTAGTTCAGTGATATTGGAATCATACTTAAAGTCATATGAAACAAGTGACTGTTGAAAAATAATGTTTATCTAATTCTTGAACCAATGCATGAATATCATAAACTTAAGTCTTCTGTGCACCATTTTATCTTTTGTTCACAAACGTTTTGTATAATCGTCAATTATTTTTTCTCTCTGTCTGTTATTGTGTGAAAATATGGCAGCTGCTTAATTGTCGTGTTTTAAAGTCATAGTTTACCAATTGTCAAATTATAGTAAACAATCAACAAAGAAGCATAGATATTGAGCATGTGTATAACATGTACAATCTGATAATAGTTTATTTAAATGACAGATCCATGCGTATTGCGATCACCAAATTTTATGAGAAAGGTCATGCTGAGGTCACTTGCATACCCAAAATATTTCTGCGAATTTCTTCCTGGAAGCAAGCAATTAAAACAAGTAAACTTCTTCTAAATTTTGACAAATTATAGAATTTTCTTCAGAAAAAAGTATATGTTCATAAGTTAAATAATGAAATTATCCATTTAGTTATAAAAAAAAAACAACATTCATTATTTTTTTTTTTTTTTTGAGGTTTCATATGACTTTAACAATGAAATATATAAATGAACTAAAATTAGAAAGCATACAAGACTAACAAAGGGCAGAGGCTCTTGACTAGGGACAGGTTCAAAAATGTGGCTGGGTTAAAGATGTTTTGTGAGATCTCAAAATGCCCCTTTACCGTTAGCTGATGTAGAAAAAAAACCACACAGCAATATGCACAGGAAAACTAAGTAGTTAATGTTTTTACCAAGTTTTCTTCATGGTTTACCACAATTTATTATTTCCATTCATATTGAATTAGTTATTATTACAAACATTTAACTAGTAAATGTTTTCAGTTGTTTTTAATTTACTGCTGATTCTTTTATTTTAATTGGAAACAATTTTCATGGATTAAGAATGTATATTATTGATATTTTTTTTGTGGTGTTGCAAAAGTCTGCATACAAGCCTATAGAATATTTGAATTGAGGATTCCCCTTTACCCATGAAATCCCAGGAAATTGGTTCCACAAAAATAATATATCTAGTTTCAAAACCTTGTACTTTGGTGAAATGCAACATTTACAGAAACTTAAAATAGCTGCTATAAGCATGATGTTCATAGATAAAACTTCATCTAGAGAGATTGAAAAAAAATGTTTTACTGAAAAAAAATTTGATAAAAGTGACATGCTGAGATAAAATTCAAGCCTTATTAACAGATATTGCTGCAATGGAGAAGAGGCATTTTTATTACTTGATTACATAACATTTAAAGATTTTAATGAAAACATGTTAAATGTAAACCTTGCTTTATTATGACAGATTGACTATCACAAAAATGAGGAGGAAGCACCACGATTAGCCAAAGAAAAAGCCCAAAAAGAAGCTAAAGCCAGAAAGGAGGAAGAAAAGAGAAGGAAGGCTGAAAGAGAAGTGAGGTTAGCAAAGAAAAAAGAAGAAGAAGAGGCAAAGAAGAATAGACCTCCACCAATCAGAGAGTGGGACAGGGATAAGATTAGACAGTCAGAAGAAAAGGAAGATCCTCAAAGACGACGTAGACCGTCTAGTGGTTCACCTACTAAAGACAGAAGACGTGGAGATAAAAGTAGGGAGAAAGAAAGGGATAAGGAAAGGCCTGCAAAGAAAGAAAAAACAGGTATTGTTACTGCTCATTTTAATTGTGTTTTGTTATCAAATAACAAATTGTGAATTTGATATTGATCTAGTCGAATTTTTTTCAATTGTCTGTACAATCCCATTGAAGACCTAACCTAGAGTCTTCAAACATTTTTGAATGTTAATTCTTTACATTGAAGATATGCACTTCACTTTATTTGCACAATTGGAAAACTTTGACAGCTTTTTGGAGATGAAAAAAATAATGTTAATTTTTAGCAGCATTTCCCATTTCCAATGGAAATAACCATTTCATGAGCCTTCCAACTCTTCTAAAATAAGTGAATAAACAGTTAAGATGTGAACCTCTTATATGCACACATTTCGGAATTTTTCAACAGCAATGAGCTCTAAAGACTAATTTTCATTTGTATTGCTAATTTGCACTGATTGTTATGTGTTATCTGTCCTTGCTGACCTTCAAATATATGCACCCAAAATAATGTATGTCAAATTGCTATTGCCATTATCTTTCAAATTACAAACCACAAGTATTGTAGCTTGGCCTTTGATGTCTTTTGCCCATTATTACAATAACATTTATTTTTCTGTATTTATAGATAAAAAAGAAGATGAAGAACCTCCTGCCAAGTTGTTGGATGATCTGTTCAAGAAAACAAAAACTACTCCATGTATATACTGGTTACCATTAACAGAAGCACAGGTAAGGCCAGATCAGTCAAAAAACTACTCCATGTATATACTGGTTACCATTAACAGAAGCACAGGTAAGGCCAGATCAGTAAAAAAAACTACTCCATGTATATACTGCTTACCATTAACAGAAGCACAGGTAAGGCCAGATCAGAAAAAAACTACTCCATGTATATACTGCTTACCATTAACAGAAGCACAGGTAAGGCCAGATCAGTAAAAAAAAACTACTCCATGTACATACTGCTTACCATTAACAGAAGCACAGGTATGGCCAGATCAGTTAAAAAACTACTCCATGTATATACTGCTTACCATTAACAGAAGCACAGGTATGGCCAGACCAGGCAAAAAAGAATTATTTTCTTCAGAATTTGTATGGCCCTGCGAGACACTGGTCTTGACCATAAAATTTTATCCTTATCTGCCAATAATATAATAATGTTCACAAGGAAAACTTCTTTTACTGTTGAAAAGTTATCTATTAGTGTTTCTTTATTGCATTTAAAATTAGAATAGATTTAAATTTTCCTTGAAATTGTTATGAAAACAGGACTTAATGTGGAATGAAATTAAGAATGCTTTTACCTGTGTTGAGTGTTAATGTCAATTCTTTATAAGTACTCAAGTTTCAACAAATTCGTTCTATTTAACTATCTAACGTTTATGCATTA
The DNA here is from genome assembly GCF_965363235.1 of Mytilus galloprovincialis. Classification (NCBI taxonomy): domain Eukaryota; kingdom Metazoa; phylum Mollusca; class Bivalvia; order Mytilida; family Mytilidae; genus Mytilus; species Mytilus galloprovincialis. The sequence continues at coordinate 66,591,186 of NC_134843.1, forward strand.
ACTGGAAACACTTTTTATCCTGAAATTATGGACCTAATATTCGCACCTACTCCTTTAGGACATGACTGGCAAATATAACCATGTTTCTGAATTCTTTCTTTTAAGGTTCCTAACTTTAAAGTAACTTTTTTGCTATTTTATTAAAAATCCAACAGTGAAAACATATTTCCTTATATTTTAATAGCTATTATGATAGTGAAATGTATACCATGTAGTTGAAAAGCAAAATTAAGTAACTTAAGAAGGGTTATGGTGAAACGTCTTAAATATTAAAAAATAACTACAATTTATTTTTTCATTGCATTATATTTAATGTTTGTTTTATGATTCTTAGGCAGCTGAAAAGGCAAAGCAAAGAGAGGCAGAAAGAGAAAAAAGATTGAAAGAAAGAGAAAAGAGGAGAGAATCAGATCCAACACCTCCACCTCGTAGAAATTTAGATAGAGAAAGAAGGAGTGTAAGTTCAAACTATTATTAGTTGTATTATTATATGAAAGTGTTGTCAATTTCATTTTGTTGACAACTGCCTGATAGTGTGCTGACCCCAAGTGCAGATGGTCTTGGGTTCCATCTGAATCAGACCAAAGGCTTGAAATTTGATATTGCTGCTTCTACTTATAAATGCTTCAGCATCTAGGAGTGAGAGCAAAACATGTCAATCAGGAGTCAGAATAATGTGTCCAGGTGCAATGACTTGTTTTTTTGCGGATTGTTAACTAGCATTTTAAACATTAAGCTGAAGGTGCTAGTTGTAAGATTTGTCTTAAAAGTTAATATGAAACATTTCTGGTATGATATAAAGATGTGTATTTGTTGTCACATAAATTCATTTAAGCCTTCATGTTCAGGGAAATTCAGTATTTAAACAAAAATGAAACAATAAAATTCTGAAGTTCAAATTTAAAATGTGAAGTATACCACAAAAGGATTTATTTACCTATATATATACAATTTGAGTTTTTTTATTATGATTACTGAATTTATATTTTTAGCCACCACCTAGAGGTAGAATAGGTGAATGGCCCAGACGAAGATCACCTGAACGAAGAATGTTACCTGATATGAGAGATAGGAGAAGATAACTCATGATTAGCATAGCAAATAACATACAGATAGGTTTTACATCATGTACATTTTATATGGTATCTTAAAAAGAAAATTTAAGTGGTACTTTTTATGATTAAAAATCAAGGGGAAAAGCAGATTGGTATATTGCAAGATATCTCTTCGAGGGTTAATCATATGTTTTTTATGATCACATAGATTGCAAGATGGTGATATGTTTATGGAATTTATGATTGATTAGATTCTTCTGCCATGTGTATTCCATCAGTAGTGATGGAAGTAATTTTTCTGTCTGGTGTGTGCTAGCATTTTTGTAGATTATAGCATTTTATAATTTAATATAACAAGAATGTATTAAAGGTATAACTGAAACATGTGTAATTCAATTGTAATTTTTCAATAATGGATAATAAATGAATTATTTCATGTGACATTAAGTAACCTAAATGTAAGACACGTTTAAATCTGCGTTGAAAATATATTGTTTTTTTCAACATTGGTTTCCAAACAAGCATAAGTCTAAAAACAAACTTGCAAGAAATTAGGATTTTATTTTAGAAAAAATATGGTTGAAATTCACATTTTACTTTATTTAAACAAATAAGCATAAAATTAGTAGGTATTGACATATTTGTTCTTTAGATTGGTAGTTTGACTTCTGAAATGAATTATTTTGCACTAAAAAGGGAGGCTTTTTTGCTATGAATTTTCATTTCTCCTACATTTAAAGCTAAATAATGGCTTCATGTATAATATGGACATATTTTATAGAACTATTTCATTTTATAGTGCATACATGTATTTAAGGTCATTAAGATACTTGTCATTTCATTTTACATTAAAGTAGATGTTAAATAAGATATCATCTGTAATGGAATCAATATGTGGAATAAATTGAATCTGCTGAATTTATGTTCATCTATTTTACTTCATTGAATATACATATTTATTCTTTTATTTTTAAATTGACTTCATTTTTGTTGTGTTACTTGTAATGAAAAAATAAAAATATTTTATACAATGTGGTTTTTGTTATGAGAGAAGTTCACTTTAAAATATTGATAAAAGGAGAAGGAGGGTTACACCATCAATGAGACAATGACACAGAATCAAAATAACACTGGTAATTAGAGAGCAACATACAGTCCTATAAAAAAGACAGTCGTCTATACAAATGTCAAACTTTTAAGTTATAATAAGTATAAAAACTAAGGCTTTTCGACACCCGAAATAGATTACATCAGTTATATTTTGCAAAACTTTTATAGGAATTTTTGGTCCTCAATGCTCTTCAACTTCGTCCTTTGTTTGGCCTTTTTAACTTATTTTGATTTTGTGTGTCACTGATGTGTCTTTTATACTTATCTATACCAAATTCTGGATACAAAATTTTAATCCTGGTATCTATAATGTGTTTATTTGCATGCAGGTTTCTCAACATATAGACTACATTAATCTCTAAAAATTGCACTTGTTCTTATTGTCGAGCCTGCAACTTTTGTTGCAGAAAGCTCGACATAGGGATAATGATCTGGCTACTGCGGCTACGGCGGTTGGCTAACTTCTGAAAAGCTTTATATTTTAGAAGTTAGAAGACCTGTATGCTTCATACTTTGTATATAGATGCCTCATGTTACAAACTTTCCGTCAGTCACATGTCCAATGTCCTTGACCTCATTTTCATGGTTCAGTGACTACTTGAAAAAAAAGTTAAGATTTTTTGTAATGTTAATTTCTCTCTTATTATAAGTAATTGGATAACTATATTTGGTATGTGCGTACCTTGCAAGGTCCTCATGCCCATCAGACAGTTTTCACTTGACCTCAACCTCATTTCATGGATCAGTGAACTAGGTTAAGTTTTGGTGGTCAAGTCCATATCTCAGATACTATAAGCAATAGGGCTAGTATATTCGGTGTATGGAAGAACTGTAAGGTGTACATGTCCAAATGGCAGGTGTCATTTGACCTTGACCTCATTTTCATGGTTCAGTGGTTATAGTAAAGTTTTTATACGACCGCAAAATTTGAAAAATTTTTCGTCGTATATTGCTATCACGTTGGCGTCGTCGTCGTCGTCCGAATACTTTTAGGGAAACGGGGATGTGAAAAAAAAGGGGGGGGGGGGGGGGGGGTTAAATTTTTCTCATTTCAGATTTCATAAATAAAAAGAAAATTTCTTCAAACATTTTTTTGAGAGGATTAATATTCAACAGCATAGTGAATTGCTCAAAGGCAAAAAAAAACTTTTAAGTTCATTAGACCACATTCATTCTGTGTCAGAAACCTATGCTGTGTCAACTATTTAATTTTAGATTTAAAAAGTTTGAAGAAGAAATCTTTAATTGATTTGTAAAATCTTGACATTTGTTTTGTGTAAAAAAAACCCATGTAATGTCAAAAATTTGATCACAATCCAAATTCAGAGCTGTATCACACTTGAATGTTTTGTCCATACTTGCCCCAACTGTTCAGGGTTCGACCTCTGCGGTCGTATAAAGCTGCGCCCTGCGGAGCACCTGGTTGTGTTTTGGTCTGTTTTTCTTATACTTTATGCAATAGGTCTTCTATATTTGGTGTATGGAATGATTGTAAGGTGTACATGTCTAACTGACAGGTGTCATCTGACCTTGACCTCATTTTCATGGTTCAGTGGTCAAAGTTAAGTTTTTGAGATTTGGTCTATTTTTCAAATACTTTATGCATTAGGTCAACTATATTTGGTGTATGGAAATATTTTATGATCTATATGTCTGTTACGCAGGTTTTATTTGACCATGACCTCATTTTCACGGTCCATTGCTAAGTGTTAAGTGTTTGTGTTTTGGTCTGTTTTTCTTAATTTATAAGCAATAAGTCAACTATATTTGTTGTATTGAAGAATTGTTAGCTGTACATGTCTGCCTGGCATGGTTCATCTGACCTTGACCTCATTTTCATGGTTCATTGATCAATGTTTTGTTTTCTTGGTTAATGTTGAGTTTATGTGACAGTTGTAATAAAGCTTTATATTTAGGTCTATCAACATAATATCAATGATTAGTAAAGAAGGCGAGACATTTCAGCGTTTGCACTCTTGTTTTATAATACTATGTGCAACAGGTCAACTATATTTGGTGTATGGAAATATTTTTTGACGTAGGTTTACATTGTCATTTCGGGGCCTTTTATAGCAGACTATGCGGTATGGGCTTTGCTCATTGTTAAAGGCTGTACGTTGACCTATAGTTGTAAATTTCTGTGTCATCTGGTCTCTTGTGGAGAGTTGTCTCATTGGCAATCATACCAAATTTTTTTTATATGTCAGTCTCGCAAGTATTATTTGACCTTGACCTCATTTTACGGTTCATTGCTCAGTGTTAAGCTTTTGTGTTTTGGTCTGTTTTTCTTAAACTATTAGTAATAGATTTTAATTATAAAATCTAGACCAATAGATCTGGTCCAGACATCAACCCAGAAGATTATGAAATAAGAGAGATAGTTACTTACATCCACGTTATTAGTCTGAATGGCGATTGTCTCTTTGGCAATCATACTTTATCCTCACATTATAATATCTTCTGTCCATAATTTTAAGGTATTTGGGATAGAAAACATGTTGTATTACCTGTTGATATATAGACACCAGACATTTTGCCTCGTGATTAAATACAGAAGGCTCAACCTTCAGTTGTCCAATGGGAAATTGAGTAACAAAATATTACCTCTCTTGTAAATACTAAAAAAATGGAATTTTATGGCGCTACTGTAGCAGAGGGGACATTAAGTTTTACCCTTGTCCGTCTGTTCGTACATACTTCCCAAAGTTAGCTTCCTTTCTCTAACTTTAGTTTGCTTCAACCAAATGTTATTTTCAACATGTGTCCCGTTTTATCAAGGATACTGTCAATTATAAATTCTGGGAAAACGGTCTTGTAAATAGTAAAAATAGAAATAAGCTAATATAAAAACAAAACTTCCTTTTATTGTTTTAATTTCCATAATCTCCATATAACAAACGATGAGGATGAGCTTCATGTAAGATTGGTTTTAAATTTTTGATATGTGAACAAAGTTCTGAAGTACCAACTTCGATTCTTTCAATGATATATGACCCTATAGAACATACGTTATTTGCAATTCATTGAATTCTAGTTTTCGTGGATTTCGTGGGTATGTGTGAACCACGAAATTAAATTTTCAACAAAAGGCACATTTTTCATAGGTTGTTTGCCAAACCACGAAATCAAATATCTATGAAAATGCAAGTTTTCCTGTATCCACGAAAATTGATGCCCAGGAAAACTGAATCCACAGTATTTATCCGCGTGTATTTAAGTATACAGCGAGATCAGATAAGTTATGGGAAAAGATTCCAAGGGAATCGATTGATATACAGCAAAGATTAAGGTAACAAATGCAAATGTACATTATCCGTAAACCTTGATTGTGAGTAGACCACAAACAATATGTACAAACATCGTGACGACCATTTCGTAAAATGAAAAAAATATACCTATGTTATAAAAAAACTAAATATACTAAACAGACGTACTTGTAAATGATTATTACACGAAAAGACAATACATCTATATTGAATGTTTACGTGACAAAAGCAGACCTGGTTACTCGAAAGCTGTAGCTGTAAGATGTAAAAAATAAGTATAAGATGTAAATAATAAGTATATTTGGTATAGGACATTGTTACATGCTAAGGACTATTTGGAACACTCCAAACTCCCAAAAATTAAGAAAGATCTGTAGATTCTGTAATACTATGATTTTCATTTCAGTTTCACAAGCTTCTATTGCAATTATTTCGATAAACACAAAACATAGAATATCGTGTGTTTACATTTTTATTTTTAATATACACAATTAATTTGAAATATACAAATATTGTCTAGAAATAAACTAATCCGTTTCGTCAACGGCATTTTCTCGTTTTACATCTCGATTTTTTCAAGAGAAGAGTGAATTTTTGTTGTTTTCGTTTACAATATTTTCCATTGTTTCTTATACATGTTATATCCGTAAGCAGGTCGATCTGTGCATACAATAAACATCTTTACCGAAAAAAAATCAGGTTTTGAATAATAAAAAAAAAAAAACCCCAGCGTTTAACAATTTCAAGCAATGTCAGTAGTTTTACACAAATGGAAAGTGGCCAAACGCTTGCTATTATTTTCAACTTTACAGTCAGATTTTTTTTCTAGCGAAATATACACACGGTGGATTGGGACACTATCATTCAGGGGTATCCGTCGTAATGTCATATAAAACAGAAAGGTTTTTCTCATATCGGTTCACAGGTGTGTGTAGAGTCAAGCTTATGCACATTGTAGAGGGGGACAAGGGGTTTAACTGTTATGCTGTTATGGAGCAATTTAATTCTTTGTTATCTGCTATTTTGAAAATATATTTGCTGTTAGCTGTTATTGTCTTATTCTTTGTTAGCTGTTATTGGGCTTTTAGTTTTTTTTGTTATCTGTTATTGTGATAATGTATTTGCTGTTAACTGTTATTGAAAATTGGAATGTTAGCATTTTTTTGACAGTCAATATTCGGTATAAAAAGATCATTGGCCATTGGGGTCTACCACTACTAATATGTTTGTCCCGTTTTCAGAGAAGGATTCCATTAACATATACCCATCACAGAAGTGAGGTCCAGGACAGTTCAAGTATATCTTATGATTATCCTTTGTAATAAATTTCATTTTTTTTTTATGAATGTGTATTTAGAATTATCTTAATTTTTTGTATGAGAATAATGTTCCTTGTTTTCCGTACGAACATATTAATTTAAAACATTTCTTAATATGACAAAAAGGAAAACATATGGCCAGGAATAACTGACAAGGATCTCAATTAAGGACTAGGTCCTAATAACCACTTAACCTTTTATATAATATGGTACATAGACTCAGCTCTGTAATTCTTTTCAAAGCAGAACCAAATGCATTGTACAATGAAAGTTCCAACCATGTACTTGGGTCCGAAGCTGCACATAACTCATTACAAACAAAGATTTATTTCGTTTCAAGCCATTGTTTCCCTACTAAACTATGTATTCTACTTACTAGTACACTTGGTACAATCAAAAACCTCAGCTGATTAAAAATTGTTCAAATAAGGCCTTTGAAAATAGTGGAATAAATTGCTTTTAGAATGTCAAAATTCGTTCGAAGTACTTGATAAAGTGCTTATAATTGGTGCTTTTGATTTTTCTACCCTATATATACCTCTTTTAGGTCACTTTTTTGATTAGCAACAAAGGGAGCTTCAGTCAATATATATAAACAATACACCAACGTTTCATGAGAACTGCTGAAAACATTTTAATGTTAATGTCTGAAAACTGGAAAATCACCCCTTTTTAATTAATAAAACCCGTTAACTCGGAAACGTAAAATCTAAAATTTATAAAAATTGAAAGTTACCTCATGTTAATAGATATAAACAATTCACCAAAATTCCTTGCTTTATGAAAGCATTTTTGAGATATTATCAGAAAACTGAAAAAAACACCAATTTTATTGAATAAAAACCCATTACCCAGAAATTTAAAATCTAAAATTTATATAAAAAAACCCAAAAAACCCAAAAAGGGAGCTCACGTCAATAGATATAAACAATTTCCCAAAGTTTAATGCAAATGGTTAAAGAGTGTTTGAGTTAATGTCCGACATGTTGACAACAGACGGACAACAGTATACCATAATACGTTCCGTAAACGAGCGTATACAAAATATTATAATATATTGAGTAGTAATTTAAACACATTCTAGATACATAAATTAATACTAAAAACATAGTCATAAAAAATGGAATGCATTACAAAGGATTATATCCGTAATAAGAAATACTGATTTGTCAAAGACCGAATTATTTTAACATTTCATTTACTGTTATCTGTTTTTGTCCATTTTAATTCCTTGTTATCTGTTATGAGCCAAATCAATTTCCTGTTGTGCTGTTATTGGGACCCCCTTGCCCCCCTCATTGTAGAGACCTTTTGTAGGATTGTAAACATAGAAAGCCACATGTTGCATATAAAAATAATGTTCGTCCCAAAAAAGACTTTCTTGTGATGTCGACCCGATATATCTAACCTTAAAAATTTTATTTTCCATTCCCGACCCCATATCCTTTTCTTTAATTTTGAATTGATGTTAATGTCTGAGGTTAATTTGTTCATTCATGTGGATATTCATCCATTGATCGAGCAAGTTTTATTGGTAGTGCCAAAAGTCATCTATTAAGGTTATCAACCTTCCTTGTTGGAATTAATTTTAGATAATATAAAGACAGGATAGCAAATATCTACGTAATAGGAACACCCGTACAGACAAGGAAGTTGTTTACCTTACCTGTATGAGTATTATGGCGACATCAGGTCATGAGCAAGAAAAGGAACTATTTACCTGTTCTATCTGTTTAGAGCAACCAAAGTCACCTAGAAGTCTACCATGCTTACACACTTTCTGCTTTCAATGTATCAGTGAGTATATTCTGTCAACTGAACGACGTGCCGGGCATAAAATCGCAAATTATACGTGTCCTGTATGTAGAACAAATGTCAAGCCCCAAAATGAAGATACAAATACCACACAGTTGATTGAATCCTTACAACGAAATTTGACTATCTCTACTCTAATGGAAACCACAAAGGAACCGCAAAATCATGAGTGTAATATTTGTAAGAGAAAAAAGAAACATATATCTGCGACAAAATGGTGTCGTGACTGTACAGAAGCCTATTGCGACGACTGTTGCGACACGCATAGTTTCATAACATCTTTGACTAACCACAAAGTTGTAAATATCAAAAGTATTCAGACAAATGAAGATGAAATCGATTTGTGTAAAATATCGGATGCTTGCCCCGTCCACAGTTCCAAAGTAATCGAGGCATATTGTTTTGATCACCTTCAATTTTGCTGCGTACTGTGTGTAACATATCAACATAGGCAGTGTAAAGATGTTCAGGCAATTGAAGACATTACCAGCAAAAAAGATGATAGTTGTTCATTTGAATCGAGCTTGACTGAGATTCAATCAGGTACTGAAAAATTGTTACAAGCACAGAAAAACGAGAAGATAACTTTGAGGAAATCGTTTTCTAATACTGAAAGCATTGTTATTGATTCGGTAAATTCCGCTAAACGCCAATTAGATAGTTTGTTGATGTCATTCTCGAAAGAGCTGAAGATGATGGAAGAGAAATATCAAGGTGACATAGATTCAAAATTGGATATATTTGAAAAGCTTTTAAATAATATCATTGAGCTTCTCCGTATAACAACATGTATTCGATCTTACGGCTCAAAAACACATTTTTTTATTCATCTCCGAAAGTCAAAAAAGGAATTGATTTCAGAAATTGAAAAATCTGTAGAGTTATTATGCAAAACCAGTGTCGTGAAAACAGCTGTTGATATTGAAAAAGCACTTCATCGATTAATGGAAGTAAAGCAAGTAGGGGAGGTACTTATTACAGAAGAGAAAAAAGAATTTGTAACAGAATATATAGGGATACTTATATATCAATCGCTTTTACATACCAGCACTGTATTCCCGTATCTCAAACTGATAAAACGAAAATTGGTCCACGAACTTTCTGGATATGATATATTTGGCGGATTATGTATTTCAGACCAGACAATTGCATTGTGCTGCAAATCCACGAGTAGCCCAGGCAGTCCGCCATGCAATCTGATACTTGTCGATGCATCAACAGGAAAAGTGACATATCAATGCTATATCTCCGATGACCCTAAAGGACTAGCATATGATACATTGAATAAGACATTGTATATTTCAAGCAGTGCTGGTTACATTTACAGCCTTAAATGTGATCAGCCAATTATGCAACCTAGACAAATAACACATACTCGTACTCAATATTATGGAGGAATTTGTTTGAAAGATAATTTTCTTTATGCTAACGTAGGGACTGAAATCAAGAAAATGAATTTAAATCAGAACAATGAATTGCAAGCTATATTCTCAATAAGTAATAGTAAATCAAATGCACCAAGTGGATTTAACGCACTTACGATAGATTACAAGAACGATCGTTTAATACATGCGTCCGAAAATAGTAATGTCAAAAGCACTTCACTTGATGGAAAGGAAATATTTTCTTCTTTCATGCCAGGCATCACGAGCTTAGTCTTTAACTCTAATGGATTTGTTTATGCCGTGGAAAAAAAAGGGTATGTAAGTGTGATAACGGAAGATGGGAAACAGCAAAAATCCGTACTATATAAGTGCGATAAAATAAAAGATTTGCGGGATATCTGGTTTGACAAATCTGAAAATTCTCTGTTTATATGTGGAAATGAATATGTAGAACTTTATGATGTTGCCTACTGAACAAACCGTTTACTCAAAAGATTTTACTTTCATCTGAAAATGAATATGTAGAGAGATTGAAAACAATTTAAAATACTGTTGCTCCAATGACAAGATAAGCTACGGTAAAGCATGTTTCAACAATATATCAATATTCAATAAGTGTATATTTATAATTTATATAGTACACCTACCTTTTTGTTTTTTGTTTTTGAAAGACAATATTTGATATTGAATGGATGAATATGCATGATATTGATCAATGAAATCATATAAATAGTTTGAATGGTAATACATACAAGAATAATTAGATGTATTATTATTGCCAATGAGACAACTATCCATCAAAGTTCAAATGAACTGGATGTTATACATGCATATCAAATGTAATCATTTTTATATGTTCCCATTGTAAATTTTATGTAGAACTGACAGCATTAGATTGACTACGGTGTGGATTTGAACAACAGCTTCACAATTTCTATGACCGAGAGTTTAGGAATTTCAGCTTTTGTTTTAGTTAAAAAGTCAGATACACATGAACGAGCCAGCAACCAAACAACAAATCCTGATGTCTTCAACAATAGGCAGATGACCACACATGTCTCGCTGTAAAACGTCCTATATAAGTCACCGACATTATCAAACACACATTGACATGAATAATGGAATCTGTAAATGACCCCTAAAATGTGATGATCAAACTTGTTTTTTTGCGACTTTAACAAACCCATCAGTAGATCAACGAAAGGTTCATAAAAGAAAATACATAAAATCCCACATATAGAAAACACTGAACTTTTAGATTACGGCATAACAAACAACATGAATTGGTCTTGAATACGGGATCGTTATATCCAAACGCAGATGTTAAATCTAACGAGCCATACTGTAATCTGAGTGACTAATCTGCTATTGAGCTTTATATCGCCCCGAGTGTAGACATTTTGTGAATGAGTATGCCATCTACCCTCATCAGTTTCATCACAGGATTTGGCCACTAAAATAAAAAAAACAAAGCGAGATTCTTGGCGTAGTTCCTGCGCCTTCCCACATTATACGTCTGGCATTTTACATCAGTTTTACATTAGAAGTGCTGTATATTCAAGTATACATAATATCTTCTAAATAGTATCAAACGTCAGCAGATGTATGGTTTGATGCTGATGAAATAACTCATCATAGATACCAGGATTGAAATTTCGTATATACGTCAGGCGCGCGTTTCGTCTACAAATACTAATTAGTGACGCTTGAATTAATACTTGTTAAAAAGGCCAAATAAAGAAACAAGTTGAAGAGCATTGAGGACCAAAAATGCCTAAAAGTTTTTTACAGCTAAGGTAATCTATTCCTGAAGTAGAAAAGCCTTAGTATTTCAAAAATACAAAAATTTGCAACAGTTAATCTATAATTATGAACATATCAATGATAACTCATGTCAATACAGAAGTGCTGACTACTGGGCTGGTGATACCGTCGGGGAAATAATTCTCCACCAGCAGTGGCATCGACCCAGTGGTTGTAAATGAACTCATCATAGATACCAGGATTGAAATGTCGTATATACACAAGACGCACGTTTCGTCTACAAAGACTCATCAGTGACGCTCGAATAAAAATATGTTAAAAAGGACAAATAAAGTACGAAGTTGAAGAGCATTGAGGACCAAAAATTCCCAAAAGTTTATGCCAAATACAGCTAAAGTAATCCATTCCTGAGGTAGAAAAGCCTTAGTATTTCAAAAATACAAAAATTTGCTAACAGTTAATTTATAATTATGAACATATCAATAATAACTCATGTCAACACAGAAGTGCTGACTACTGGGCTGGTTATACTCTCGGGAAATAAATCCTCCACCAGCAGTGGCATCGATCCAGTGGTTGTAAATAAACTCGTCATAGATACCAGGATTGAAATTTCGTATATACGCAAGACGCGCGTTTCTTCTTCAAAGACTCATCAGTGACGCTCGAATAAAAAAAATGTTAAAAAGGCCAAATAAAGTACGAGGTTGAAGAGCATTGAGGACCAACAATTTCTAAAAGTGTTTGCCAAATACAGCTACGGTAATCCATTCCTGAGGTAGAAAAGCCTTAGTATTTCAAAAATTCAAAATTTTGCTTACAGTTAATTTATAGTAATGAACATATCAATGATAACTCATGTCAACACAGAAGTGCTAAATACTGGGCTGGTGATTACCTCGGGGAAATAAATCTCCACCAGCAGTAGCATCGACCCAGTGGTTGTAAATAAACTCATCATAGATACCAGGATTATAAATTCATATATACGCAAGACGCGCGTTTCGTCTTCAAAGACTCATCAGTGACGCTCGAATAAAAAAATGTTAAAAAGATCAAATAAAGTACATAGTTGAAGAGCATTGAGGACCAAAATTTTCGTATATACTTCAGGCGCGCGTTTCGTCTACAAATACTAATTAGTGACGCTTGAATAACTACTTGTTAAAAAGCCCAAATAAAGTACGAAGTTGAAGAGCATTGAGGACCAAAAATGCCTAAAAGTTTTTGCCAAATACAGCTAAGGTAATCTATTCCTATGGTAGAAATGCCTTAGTATTTCAAAAAATACAAAATTTTCTTAACAGTTTATTTATAATTATGAACATATTCAATGCTAACTTATGTCAACACAGAAGTGCCGACTACTGGGCTGGTGATACCCTCGGGGAAATGAATCTCCACCAGCAGTGGCATCGACACATTGGTTGTAAATAAACTCATCATAGATACCAGGATTGAAATTTCGTATATAC